>NW_028133368.1:600000-1046513 GCF_964374135.1 Grampus griseus
CCACGGGTCTCAACTCTCCAGGTTTAAGGGATTCTTCCTTCAGCTAAAACATGCATGTGGAACCCAGAGTATGATCCACCGTGTGATCGGGAGACATGTTCAAATATGTCTCAGTTCTCGTCCCCTTGTACTCGGGTGCAACATTCCAGACGCTTTACTAACACTCTCCCGATTTGGAGAGTCAGTGCCTTTAACCTCCTGTTTGGCCCAGTTTGCAATTTCTGCGGAAGATGAACAGGAATAGGGAGAACCAATGAGAGACTAGCTGGAGGTGTCTGGACGGGCAAATTTAACTCTCATTTCCCACCAGGAAGAGGAATTAACCAAAGGCTCAGCGTGCCGTGCCGGAACCAGATTAGGGCCTGAAGCAATCCTGCGGTGTTGCGGCCAGCTCACAAGAAAGCGAGTTGAAGAAAGGAGCTCAGGGGCACTGTAATTCACAAACCTGCAGAGTTACAAATGATAGCTATCGTCCAAAAATATACTGAAGTAAGACTGCCAAGAGGATTTGAAAGCGGGGCAAAATTGCAAGAAACCGATTTCAGGAGGTAGACTGGAATTGCAGTTAAAGCATAGGAAAAGAGGCAGAACGTCCACAATGATGCCCTTGGCCAAAAAGGGCGTATGCGTTTTTTCCTGAATATATTCAGGAAAAAACGCATACGCCCTTTTTGGCCAACCAAGCAAGCTTGCAAAGGAAATCTGCACTACAATGAAGTCTCACTTCCCCCCGGTCAAAAGGGCCATCAGAAAAAAGTGTAAAATCCAGAAGGCAGGACAGGCCATGGAGAACTGGGAGCCTTGTTATGCTGATGGGCGGGATGTAAATTGCCAACAGCCACTCGGGAGAAGTGTATGGTGTTTCCTGAAACATCTAAAAAACAAAGCAACAGAGCCTAGGGCACTTCCACTTATGGTCCTATAGCTTAGGGAAATTAAAATCAAAAAGACACAGCCACCCCAAAGTTTGGGACGGCTCTGTTTACAAGAACCTCATTTACGGTACAAGTTCAATATCGCAGAAAGTGAGTAATGGATAAAGAAGTTGTGGTACTTACGTACAATGCAATATCACTCAGCAATGAAATCTATGTCATCAGGCCCGTAGCAGCATAATGAGTGGATTCAGGTATGATGATTCTAACTGAAATAAGTCACACAGAAAAAGAAATATCATAAGATATCACTAATACACGGAATGTAAACTTGGCTACACAGGAACTGAATTACAAAACAGAACAGGGTCTCAAATTTAGAAAACCAACTTATGCTTGCTAAGGGGAAAGGTGAGTTGGGGTGCTGCCTAAAACCAGAGATTGAAATGAACACAGATAAAGTTCCTTAAGCCAAATATGGAATAGACAAGAGCTACTCCTTGCTCAACGAAATGGACTCAACACCCCATATTAAACGCCTAAGAATGTACCTGACTAGTAAGTATCTTAAAACCTATGGATTGCTATGTCTCCGAAAGAGAATCAAGCGTGTGTACAGGGGCATAAACGCAGCAGTGATAGGATTGGAGAGGTTCGGTGAGCAAATGAAGACCCTTTGAAGTCATATTGCATGGTACCCATTCCACGGGTCTCAACTCTCCAGGTTTAAGGGATTCTTCCTTCAGCTAAAACATGCATGTGGAACCCAGAGTATGATCCACCGTGTGATCGGGAGACGTGTTCAAATATGTCTCAGTTCTCGTCCCCTGGTACTCGGGTGCAACATTCCAGACGCTTTACTAACACTCTCCCGACTTGGAGAGTCAGTGCCTTTAACCTCCTGTTTGGCCCAGTTTGCAATTTCTGCGGAAGATGAACAGGAATAGGGAGAACCAATGAGAGACTAGCTGGAGGTGTCTGGACGGGCAAATTTAACTCTCATTTCCCACCAGGAAGAGGAATTAACCAAAGGCTCAGCGTGCCGTGCCGGAACCAGATTAGGGCCTGAAGCAATCCTGCGGTGTTGCGACCAGCTCACAAGAAAGCGAGTTGAAGAAAGGAGCTCAGGGGCACTGTAATTCACAAACCTGCAGAGTTATAAATGACAGCTCTCGTCCAAAAATATACTGAAGTAAGGCTGCCAAGAGGACTTGAAAGCGGGGCAGAATTGCAGGAAACCGATTTCAGGAGGTAGACTGGAATTGCAGTTAAAGCATAGGAAAAGAGGCAGAACGTCCACAATGATGCACTTGGCCAAAAAGGGCGTATGCGTTTTTTCCTGAATATATTCAGGAAAAAACGCATACGCCCTTTTTGGCCAACCAAGCAAGCTTGCAAAGGAAATCTGCACTACAATGAAGTCTCACTTCCCCCCGGTCAAAAGGGCCATCTGAAAAAAGTGTAAAATCCAGAAGGCAGGACAGGCCATGGAGAACTGGGAGCCTTGTTATGCTGATGGGCGGGATGTAAATTGCCAACAGCCACTCGGGAGAAGTGTATGGTGTTTCCTGAAATATCTAAAAAACAAAGCAACAGAGCCTAGGGCACTTCCACTTATGGTCCTATAGCTTAGGGAAATTAAAATAAAAAAGACACAGCCACCCCAAAGTTTGGGATGGCTCTGTTTACAAGAACCTCGTTTACGGTACAAGTTCAATATCGCAGAAAGTGAGTAATGGATAAAGAAGTTGTGGTACTTACGTACAATGCAATATCACTCAGCAATGAAATCTATGTCATCAGGCCCGTAGCAGCATAATGAGTGGATTCAGGTATGATGATTCTAACTGAAATAAGTCACACAGAAAAAGAAACATCATAAGATATCACTAATACACGGAATGTAAACTTGGCTACACAGGAACTGAATTACAAAACAGAACAGGGTCTCAAATTTAGAAAACCAACTTATGCTTGCTAAGGGGAAAGGTGAGTTGGAGTGCTGCCTAAAACCAGAGATTGAAATGAACACAGATAAAGTTCCTTAAGCCAAATATGGAATAGACAAGAGCTACTCCTTGCTCAACGAAATGGACTCAACACCCCATATTAAACGCCTAAGAATGTACCTGACTAGTAAGTATCTTAAAACCTATGGATTGCTATGTCTCCGAAAGAGAATCAAGCGTGTGTACAGGGGCATAAACGCAGCAGTGATAGGATTGGAGAGGTTCGGTGAGCAAATGAAGACCCTTTGAAGTCATATTGCATGGTACCCATTCCACGGGTCTCAACTCTCCAGGTTTAAGGGATTCTTCCTTCAGCTAAAACATGCATGTGGAACCCAGAGTATGATCCACCGTGTGATCGGGAGACGTGTTCAAATATGTCTCAGTTCTCGTCCCCTGGTACTCGGGTGCAACATTCCAGACGCTTTACTAACACTCTCCCGACTTGGAGAGTCAGTGCCTTTAACCTCCTGTTTGGCCCAGTTTGCAATTTCTGCGGAAGATGAACAGGAATAGGGAGAACCAATGAGAGACCAGCTGGAGGTGTCTGGACGGGCAAATTTAACTCTCATTTCCCACCAGGAAGAGGAATTAACCAAAGGCTCAGCGTGCCGTGCCGGAACCAGATTAGGGCCTGAAGCAATCCTGCGGTGTTGCGGCCAGCTCACAAGAAAGCGAGTTGAAGAAAGGAGCTCAGGGGCACTGTAATTCACAAACCTGCAGAGTTATAAATGACAGCTCTCGTCCAAAAATATACTGAAGTAAGGCTGCCAAGAGGACTTGAAAGCGGGGCAGAATTGCAGGAAACCGATTTCAGGAGGTAGACTGGAATTGCAGTTAAAGCATAGGAAAAGAGGCAGAACGTCCACAATGATGCACTTGGCCAAAAAGGGCGTATGCGTTTTTTCCTGAATATATTCAGGAAAAAACGCATACGCCCTTTTTGGCCAACCAAGCAAGCTTGCAAAGGAAATCTGCACTACAATGAAGTCTCACTACCCCCCGGTCAAAAGGGCCATCAGAAAAAAGTGTAAAATCCAGAAGGCAGGACAGGCCATGGAGAACTGGGAGCCTTGTTATGCTGATGGGCGGGATGTAAATTGCCAACAGCCACTCGGGAGAAGTGTATGGTGTTTCCTGAAACATCTAAAAAACAAAGCAACAGAGCCTAGGGCACTTCCACTTATGGTCCTATAGCTTAGGGAAATTAAAATCAAAAAGACACAGCCACCCCAAAGTTTGGGACGGCTCTGTTTACAAGAACCTCGTTTACGGTACAAGTTCAATATCGCAGAAAGTGAGTAATGGATAAAGAAGTTGTGGTACTTACGTACAATGCAATATCACTCAGCAATGAAATCTATGTCATCAGGCCCGTAGCAGCATAATGAGTGGATTCAGGTATGATGATTCTAACTGAAATAAGTCACACAGAAAAAGAAACATCATAAGATATCACTAATACACGGAATGTAAACTTGGCTACACAGGAACTGAATTACAAAACAGAACAGGGTCTCAAATTTAGAAAACCAACTTATGCTTGCTAAGGGGAAAGGTGAGTTGGGGTGCTGCCTAAAACCAGAGATTGAAATGAACACAGATAAAGTTCCTTAAGCCAAATATGGAATAGACAAGAGCTACTCCTTGCTCAACGAAATGGACTCAACACCCCATATTAAACGCCTAAGAATGTACCTGACTAGTAAGTATCTTAAAACCTATGGATTGCTATGTCTCCGAAAGAGAATCAAGCGTGTGTACAGGGACATAAACGCAGCAGTGATAGGATTGGAGAGGTTCGGTGAGCAAATGAAGACCCTTTGAAGTCATATTGCATGGTACCCATTCCACGGGTCTCAACTCTCCAGGTTTAAGGGATTCTTCCTTCAGCTAAAACATGCATGTGGAACCCAGAGTATGATCCACCGTGTGATCGGGAGACGTGTTCAAATATGTCTCAGTTCTCGTCCCCTGGTACTCGGGTGCAACATTCCAGACGCTTTACTAACACTCTCCCGACTTGGAGAGTCAGTGCCTTTAACCTCCTGTTTGGCCCAGTTTGCAATTTCTGCGGAAGATGAACAGGAATAGGGAGAACCAATGAGAGACCAGCTGGAGGTGTCTGGACGGGCAAATTTAACTCTCATTTCCCACCAGGAAGAGGAATTAACCAAAGGCTCAGCGTGCCGTGCCCGAACCAGATTAGGGCCTGAAGCAATCCTGCGGTGTTGCGACCAGCTCACAAGAAAGCGAGTTGAAGAAAGGAGCTCAGGGGCACTGTAATTCACAAACCTGCAGAGTTATAAATGACAGCTCTCGTCCAAAAATATACTGAAGTAAGGCTGCCAAGAGGACTTGAAAGCGGGGCAGAATTGCAGGAAACCGATTTCAGGAGGTAGACTGGAATTGCAGTTAAAGCATAGGAAAAGAGGCAGAACGTCCACAATGATGCACTTGGCCAAAAAGGGCGTATGCGTTTTTTCCTGAATATATTCAGGAAAAAACGCATACGCCCTTTTTGGCCAACCAAGCAAGCTTGCAAAGGAAATCTGCACTACAATGAAGTCTCACTTCCCCCCGGTCAAAAGGGCCATCTGAAAAAAGTGTAAAATCCAGAAGGCAGGACAGGCCATGGAGAACTGGGAGCCTTGTTATGCTGATGGGCGGGATGTAAATTGCCAACAGCCACTCGGGAGAAGTGTATGGTGTTTCCTGAAACATCTAAAAAACAAAGCAACAGAGCCTAGGGCAATTCCACTTATGGTCCTATAGCTTAGGGAAATTAAAATCAAAAAGACACAGCCACCCCAAAGTTTGGGACGGCTCTGTTTACAAGAACCTCGTTTACGGTACAAGTTCAATATCGCAGAAAGTGAGTAATGGATAAAGAAGTTGTGGTACTTACGTACAATGCAATATCACTCAGCAATGAAATCTATGTCATCAGGCCCGTAGCAGCATAATGAGTGGATTCAGGTATGATGATTCTAACTGAAATAAGTCACACAGAAAAAGAAACATCATAAGATATCACTAATACACGGAATGTAAACTTGGCTACACAGGAACTGAATTACAAAACAGAACAGGGTCTCAAATTTAGAAAACCAACTTATGCTTGCTAAGGGGAAAGGTGAGTTGGGGTGCTGCCTAAAACCAGAGATTGAAATGAACACAGATAAAGTTCCTTAAGCCAAATATGGAATAGACAAGAGCTACTCCTTGCTCAACGAAATGGACTCAACACCCCATATTAAACGCCTAAGAATGTACCTGACTAGTAAGTATCTTAAAACCTATGGATTGCTATGTCTGCGAAAGAGAATCAAGCGTGTGTACAGGGGCATAAACGCAGCAGTGATAGGATTGGAGAGGTTCAGTGAGCAAATGAAGACCCTTTGAAGTCATATTGCATGGTACCCATTCCACGGGTCTCAACTCTCCAGGTTTAAGGGATTCTTCCTTCAGCTAAAACATGCATGTGGAACCCAGAGTATGATCCACCGTGTGATCGGGAGACGTGTTCAAATATGTCTCAGTTCTCGTCCCCTGGTACTCGGGTGCAACATTCCAGACGCTTTACTAACACTCTCCCAACTTGGAGAGTCAGTGCCTTTAACCTCCTGTTTGGCCCAGTTTGCAATTTCTGCGGAAGATGAACAGGAATAGGGAGAACCAATGAGAGACCAGCTGGAGGTGTCTGGACGGGCAAATTTAACTCTCATTTCCCACCAGGAAGAGGAATTAACCAAAGGCTCAGCGTGCCGTGCCGGAACCAGATTAGGGCCTGAAGCAATCCTGCGGTGTTGCGGCCAGCTCACAAGAAAGCGAGTTGAAGAAAGGAGCTCAGGGGCACTGTAATTCACAAACCTGCAGAGTTATAAATGACAGCTCTCGTCCAAAAATATACTGAAGTAAGGCTGCCAAGAGGACTTGAAAGCGGGGCAGAATTGCAGGAAACCGATTTCAGGAGGTAGACTGGAATTGCAGTTAAAGCATAGGAAAAGAGGCAGAACGTCCACAATGATGCACTTGGCCAAAAAGGGCGTATGCGTTTTTTCCTGAATATATTCAGGAAAAAACGCATACGCCCTTTTTGGCCAACCAAGCAAGCTTGCAAAGGAAATCTGCACTACAATGAAGTCTCACTTCCCCCCGGTCAAAAGGGCCATCTGAAAAAAGTGTAAAATCCAGAAGGCAGGACAGGCCATGGAGAACTGGGAGCCTTGTTATGCTGATGGGCGGGATGTAAATTGCCAACAGCCACTAGGGAGAAGTGTATGGTGTTTCCTGAAACATCTAAAAAACAAAGCAACAGAGCCTAGGGCACTTCCACTTATGGTCCTATAGCTTAGGGAAATTAAAATCAAAAAGACACAGCCACCCCAAAGTTTGGGACGGCTCTGTTTACAAGAACCTCGTTTACGGTACAAGTTCAATATCGCAGAAAGTGAGTAATGGATAAAGAAGTTGTGGTACTTACGTACAATGCAATATCACTCAGCAATGAAATCTATGTCATCAGGCCCGTAGCAGCATAATGAGTGGATTCAGGTATGATGATTCTAACTGAAATAAGTCACACAGAAAAAGAAACATCATAAGATATCACTAATACACGGAATGTAAACTTGGCTACACAGGAACTGAATTACAAAACAGAACAGGGTCTCAAATTTAGAAAACCAACTTATGCTTGCTAAGGGGAAAGGTGAGTTGGGGTGCTGCCTAAAATCAGAGATTGAAATGAACACAGATAAAGTTCCTTAAGCCAAATATGGAATAGACAAGAGCTACTCCTTGCTCAACGAAATGGACTCAACACCCCATATTAAACGCCTAAGAATGTACCTGACTAGTAAGTATCTTAAAACCTATGGATTGCTATGTCTCCGAAAGAGAATCAAGCGTGTGTACAGGGGCATAAACGCAGCAGTGATAGGATTGGAGAGGTTCGGTGAGCAAATGAAGACCCTTTGAAGTCATATTGCATGGTACCCATTCCACGGGTCTCAACTCTCCAGGTTTAAGGGATTCTTCCTTCAGCTAAAACATGCATGTGGAACCCAGAGTATGATCCACCGTGTGATCGGGAGACGTGTTCAAATATGTCTCAGTTCTCGTCCCCTGGTACTCGGGTGCAACATTCCAGACGCTTTACTAACACTCTCCCGACTTGGAGAGTCAGTGCCTTTAACCTCCTGTTTGGCCCAGTTTGCAATTTCTGTGGAAGATGAACAGGAATAGGGAGAACCAATGAGAGACCAGCTGGAGGTGTCTGGACGGGCAAATTTAACTCTCATTTCCCACCAGGAAGAGGAATTAACCAAAGGCTCAGCGTGCCGTGCCGGAACCAGATTAGGGCCTGAAGCAATCCTGCGGTGTTGCGGCCAGCTCACAAGAAAGCGAGTTGAAGAAAGGAGCTCAGGGGCACTGTAATTCACAAACCTGCAGAGTTATAAATGACAGCTCTCGTCCAAAAATATACTGAAGTAAGGCTGCCAAGAGGACTTGAAAGCGGGGCAGAATTGCAGGAAACCGATTTCAGGAGGTAGACTGGAATTGCAGTTAAAGCATAGGAAAAGAGGCAGAACGTCCACAATGATGCACTTGGCCAAAAAGGGCGTATGCGTTTTTTCCTGAATATATTCAGGAAAAAACGCATACGCCCTTTTTGGCCAACCAAGCAAGCTTGCAAAGGAAATCTGCACTACAATGAAGTCTCACTTCCCCCCGGTCAAAAGGGCCATCTGAAAAAAGTGTAAAATCCAGAAGGCAGGACAGGCCATGGAGAACTGGGAGCCTTGTTATGCTGATGGGCGGGATGTAAATTGCCAACAGCCACTCGGGAGAAGTGTATGGTGTTTCCTGAAACATCTAAAAAACAAAGCAACAGAGCCTAGGGCACTTCCACTTATGGTCCTATAGCTTAGGGAAATTAAAATCAAAAAGACACAGCCACCCCAAAGTTTGGGACGGCTCTGTTTACAAGAACCTCGTTTACGATACAAGTTCAATATCGCAGAAAGTGAGTAATGGATAAAGAAGTTGTGGTACTTACGTACAATGCAATATCACTCAGCAATGAAATCTATGTCATCAGGCCCGTAGCAGCATAATGAGTGGATTCAGGTATGATGATTCTAACTGAAATAAGTCACACAGAAAAAGAAACATCTTAAGATATCACTAATACACGGAATGTAAACTTGGTTACACAGGAACTGAATTACAAAACAGAACAGGGTCTCAAATTTAGAAAACCAACTTATGCTTGCTAAGGGGAAAGGTGAGTTGGGGTGCTGCCTAAAACCAGAGATTGAAATGAACACAGATAAAGTTCCTTAAGCCAAATATGGAATAGACAAGAGCTACTCCTTGCTCAACGAAATGGACTCAACACCCCATATTAAACGCCTAAGAATGTACCTGACTAGTAAGTATCTTAAAACCTATGGATTGCTATGTCTCCGAAAGAGAATCAAGCGTGTGTACAGGGGCATAAACGCAGCAGTGATAGGATTGGAGAGGTTCGGTGAGCAAATGAAGACCCTTTGAAGTCATATTGCATGGTACCCATTCCACGGGTCTCAACTCTCCAGGTTTAAGGGATTCTTCCTTCAGCTAAAACATGCATGTGGAACCCAGAGTATGATCCACCGTGTGATCGGGAGACATGTTCAAATATGTCTCAGTTCTCGTCCCCTGGTACTCGGGTGCAACATTCCAGACGCTTTACTAACACTCTCCCGATTTGGAGAGTCAGTGCCTTTAACCTCCTGTTTGGCCCAGTTTGCAATTTCTGCGGAAGATGAACAGGAATAGGGAGAACCAATGAGAGACTAGCTGGAGGTGTCTGGACGGGCAAATTTAACTCTCATTTCCCACCAGGAAGAGGAATTAACCAAAGGCTCAGCGTGCCGTGCCGGAACCAGATTAGGGCCTGAAGCAATCCTGCGGTGTTGCGGCCAGCTCACAAGAAAGCGAGTTGAAGAAAGGAGCTCAGGGGCACTGTAATTCACAAACCTGCAGAGTTACAAATGATAGCTATCGTCCAAAAATATACTGAAGTAAGACTGCCAAGAGGATTTGAAAGCGGGGCAAAATTGCAAGAAACCGATTTCAGGAGGTAGACTGGAATTGCAGTTAAAGCATAGGAAAAGAGGCAGAACGTCCACAATGATGCCCTTGGCCAAAAAGGGCGTATGCGTTTTTTCCTGAATATATTCAGGAAAAAACGCATACGCCCTTTTTGGCCAACCAAGCAAGCTTGCAAAGGAAATCTGCACTACAATGAAGTCTCACTTCCCCCCGGTCAAAAGGGCCATCAGAAAAAAGTGTAAAATCCAGAAGGCAGGACAGGCCATGGAGAACTGGGAGCCTTGTTATGCTGATGGGCGGGATGTAAATTGCCAACAGCCACTCGGGAGAAGTGTATGGTGTTTCCTGAAACATCTAAAAAACAAAGCAACAGAGCCTAGGGCACTTCCACTTATGGTCCTATAGCTTAGGGAAATTAAAATCAAAAAGACACAGCCACCCCAAAGTTTGGGACGGCTCTGTTTACAAGAACCTCATTTACGGTACAAGTTCAATATCGCAGAAAGTGAGTAATGGATAAAGAAGTTGTGGTACTTACGTACAATGCAATATCACTCAGCAATGAAATCTATGTCATCAGGCCCGTAGCAGCATAATGAGTGGATTCAGGTATGATGATTCTAACTGAAATAAGTCACACAGAAAAAGAAATATCATAAGATATCACTAATACACGGAATGTAAACTTGGCTACACAGGAACTGAATTACAAAACAGAACAGGGTCTCAAATTTAGAAAACCAACTTATGCTTGCTAAGGGGAAAGGTGAGTTGGGGTGCTGCCTAAAACCAGAGATTGAAATGAACACAGATAAAGTTCCTTAAGCCAAATATGGAATAGACAAGAGCTACTCCTTGCTCAACGAAATGGACTCAACACCCCATATTAAACGCCTAAGAATGTACCTGACTAGTAAGTATCTTAAAACCTATGGATTGCTATGTCTCCGAAAGAGAATCAAGCGTGTGTACAGGGGCATAAACGCAGCAGTGATAGGATTGGAGAGGTTCGGTGAGCAAATGAAGACCCTTTGAAGTCATATTGCATGGTACCCATTCCACGGGTCTCAACTCTCCAGGTTTAAGGGATTCTTCCTTCAGCTAAAACATGCATGTGGAACCCAGAGTATGATCCACCGTGTGATTGGGAGACGTGTTCAAATATGTCTCAGTTCTCGTCCCCTGGTACTCGGGTGCAACATTCCAGACGCTTTACTAACACTCTCCCGACTTGGAGAGTCAGTGCCTTTAACCTCCTGTTTGGCCCAGTTTGCAATTTCTGCGGAAGATGAACAGGAATAGGGAGAACCAATGAGAGACTAGCTGGAGGTGTCTGGACGGGCAAATTTAACTCTCATTTCCCACCAGGAAGAGGAATTAACCAAAGGCTCAGCGTGCCGTGCCGGAACCAGATTAGGGCCTGAAGCAATCCTGCGGTGTTGCGACCAGCTCACAAGAAAGCGAGTTGAAGAAAGGAGCTCAGGGGCACTGTAATTCACAAACCTGCAGAGTTATAAATGACAGCTCTCGTCCAAAAATATACTGAAGTAAGGCTGCCAAGAGGACTTGAAAGCGGGGCAGAATTGCAGGAAACCGATTTCAGGAGGTAGACTGGAATTGCAGTTAAAGCATAGGAAAAGAGGCAGAACGTCCACAATGATGCACTTGGCCAAAAAGGGCGTATGCGTTTTTTCCTGAATATATTCAGGAAAAAACGCATACGCCCTTTTTGGCCAACCAAGCAAGCTTGCAAAGGAAATCTGCACTACAATGAAGTCTCACTTCCCCCCGGTCAAAAGGGCCATCAGAAAAAAGTGTAAAATCCAGAAGGCAGGACAGGCCATGGAGAACTGGGAGCCTTGTTATGCTGATGGGCGGGATGTAAATTGCCAAGAGCCACTCGGGAGAAGTGTATGGTGTTTCCTGAAACATCTAAAAAACAAAGCAACAGAGCCTAGGGCACTTCCACTTATGGTCCTATAGCTTAGGGAAATTAAAATCAAAAAGACACAGCCACCCCAAAGTTTGGGACGGCTCTGTTTACAAGAACCTCGTTTATGGTACAAGTTCAATATCGCAGAAAGTGAGTAATGGATAAAGAAGTTGTGGTACTTACGTACAATGCAATATCACTCAGCAATGAAATCTATGTCATCAGGCCCGTAGCAGCATAATGAGTGGATTCAGGTATGATGATTCTAACTGAAATAAGTCACACAGAAAAAGAAACATCATAAGATATCACTAATACACGGAATGTAAACTTGGCTACACAGGAACTGAATTACAAAACAGAACAGGGTCTCAAATTTAGAAAACCAACTTATGCTTGCTAAGGGGAAAGGTGAGTTGGGGTGCTGCCTAAAACCAGAGATTGAAATGAACACAGATAAAGTCCCTTAAGCCAAATATGGAATAGACAAGAGCTACTCCTTGCTCAACGAAATGGACTCAACACCCCATATTAAACGCCTAAGAATGTACCTGACTAGTAAGTATCTTAAAACCTATGGATTGCTATGTCTCCGAAAGAGAATCAAGCGTGTGTACAGGGGCATAAACGCAGCAGTGATAGGATTGGAGAGGTTCGGTGAGCAAATGAAGACCCTTTGAAGTCATATTGCATGGTACCCATTCCACGGGTCTCAACTCTCCAGGTTTAAGGGATTCTTCCTTCAGCTAAAACATGCATGTGGAACCCAGAGTATGATCCACCGTGTGATCGGGAGACGTGTTCAAATATGTCTCAGTTCTCGTCCCCTGGTACTCGGGTGCAACATTCCAGACGCTTTACTAACACTCTCCCGACTTGGAGAG
The DNA here is from genome assembly GCF_964374135.1 of Grampus griseus. Taxonomy (NCBI): domain Eukaryota; kingdom Metazoa; phylum Chordata; class Mammalia; order Artiodactyla; family Delphinidae; genus Grampus; species Grampus griseus. The sequence goes on from NW_028133368.1 coordinate 612,806, forward strand.
TCAGTGCCTTTAGCCTCCTGTTTGGCCCAGTTTGCAATTTCTGCGGAAGATGAACAGGAATAGGGAGAACCAATGAGAGACTAGCTGGAGGTGTCTGGACGGGCAAATTTAACTCTCATTTCCCACCAGGAAGAGGAATTAACCAAAGGCTCAGCATGCCGTGCCGGAACCAGATTAGGGCCTGAAGCAATCCTGCGGTGTTGCGGCCAGCTCACAAGAAAGCGAGTTGAAGAAAGGAGCTCAGGGGCACTGTAATTCACAAACCTGCAGAGTTATAAATGACAGCTCTCGTCCAAAAATATACTGAAGTAAGGCTGCCAAGAGGACTTGAAAGCGGGGCAGAATTGCAGGAAACCGATTTCAGGAGGTAGACTGGAATTGCAGTTAAAGCATAGGAAAAGAGGCAGAACGTCGACAATGATGCACTTGGCCAAAAAGGGCGTATGCGTTTTTTCCTGAATATATTCAGGAAAAAACGCATACGCCCTTTTTGGCCAACCAAGCAAGCTTGCAAAGGAAATCTGCACTACAATGAAGTCTCACTTCCCCCCGGTCAAAAGGGCCATCAGAAAAAAGTGTAAAATCCAGAAGGCAGGACAGGCCATGGAGAACTGGGAGCCTTGTTATGCTGATGGGCGGGATGTAAATTGCCAAGAGCCACTCGGGAGAAGTGTATGGTGTTTCCTGAAACATCTAAAAAACAAAGCAACAGAGCCTAGGGCACTTCCACTTATGGTCCTATAGCTTAGGGAAATTAAAATCAAAAAGACACAGCCACCCCAAAGTTTGGGACAGCTCTGTTTACAAGAACCTCGTTTACGGTACAAGTTCAATATCGCAGAAAGTGAGTAATGGATAAAGAAGTTGTGGTACTTACGTACAATGCAATATCACTCAGCAATGAAATCTATGTCATCAGGCCCATAGCAGCATAATGAGTGGATTCAGGTATGATGATTCTAACTGAAATAAGTCACACAGAAAAAGAAACATCATAAGATATCACTAATACACGGAATGTAAACTTGGCTACACAGGAACTGAATTACAAAACAGAACAGGGTCTCAAATTTAGAAAACCAACTTATGCTTGCTAAGGGGAAAGGTGAGTTGGAGTGCTGCCTAAAACCAGAGATTGAAATGAACACAGATAAAGTTCCTTAAGCCAAATATGGAATAGACAAGAGCTACTCCTTGCTCAACGAAATGGACTCAACACCCCATATTAAACGCCTAAGAATGTACCTGACTAGTAAGTATCTTAAAACCTATGGATTGCTATGTCTCCGAAAGAGAATCAAGCGTGTGTACAGGGGCATAAACGCAGCAGTGATAGGATTGGAGAGGTTCGGTGAGCAAATGAAGACCCTTTGAAGTCATATTGCATGGTACCCATTCCACGGGTCTCAACTCTCCAGGTTTAAGGGATTCTTCCTTCAGCTAAAACATGCATGTGGAACCCAGAGTATGATCCACCGTGTGATCGGGAGACGTGTTCAAATATGTCTCAGTTCTCGTCCCCTGGTACTCGGGTGCAACATTCCAGACGCTTTACTAACACTCTCCCGACTTGGAGAGTCAGTGCCTTTAACCTCCTGTTTGGCCCAGTTTGCAATTTCTGCGGAAGATGAACAGGAATAGGGAGAACCAATGAGAGACTAGCTGGAGGTGTCTGGACGGGCAAATTTAACTCTCATTTCCCACCAGGAAGAGGAATTAACCAAAGGCTCAGCGTGCCGTGCCGGAACCAGATTAGGGCCTGAAGCAATCCTGCGGTGTTGCGGCCAGCTCACAAGAAAGCGAGTTGAAGAAAGGAGCTCAGGGGCACTGTAATTCACAAACCTGCAGAGTTATAAATGACAGCTCTCGTCCAAAAATATACTGAAGTAAGGCTGCCAAGAGGACTTGAAAGCGGGGCAGAAGTGCAAGAAACCGATTTCAGGAGGTAGACTGGAATTGCAGTTAAAGCATAGGAAAAGAGGCAGAACGTCCACAATGATGCACTTGGCCAAAAAGGGCGTATGCGTTTTTTCCTGAATATATTCAGGAAAAAACGCATACGCCCTTTTTGGCCAACCAAGCAAGCTTGCAAAGGATATCTGCACTACAATGAAGTCTCACTTCCCCCCGGTCAAAAGGGCCATCTGAAAAAAGTGTAAAATCCAGAAGGCAGGACAGGCCATGGAGAACTGGGAGCCTTGTTATGCTGATGGGCGGGATGTAAATTGCCAACAGCCACTCGGGAGAAGTGTATGGTGTTTCCTGAAACATCTAAAAAACAAAGCAACAGAGCCTAGGGCACTTCCACTTATGGTCCTATAGCTTAGGGAAATTAAAATCAAAAAGACACAGCCACCCCAAAGTTTGGGACGGCTCTGTTTACAAGAACCTCGTTTACGGTACAAGTTCAATATCGCAGAAAGTGAGTAATGGATAAAGAAGTTGTGGTACTTACGTACAATGCAATATCACTCAGCAATGAAATCTATGTCATCAGGCCCGTAGCAGCATAATGAGTGGATTCAGGTATGATGATTCTAACTGAAATAAGTCACACAGAAAAAGAAACATCATAAGATATCACTAATACACGGAATGTAAACTTGGCTACACAGGAACTGAATTACAAAACAGAACAGGGTCTCAAATTTAGAAAACCAACTTATGCTTGCTAAGGGGAAAGGTGAGTTGGGGTGCTGCCTAAAACCAGAGATTGAAATGAACACAGATAAAGTTCCTTAAGCCAAATATGGAATAGACAAGAGCTACTCCTTGCTCAACGAAATGGACTCAACACCCCATATTAAACGCCTAAGAATGTACCTGACTAGTAAGTATCTTAAAACCTATGGATTGCTATGTCTCCGAAAGAGAATCAAGCGTGTGTACAGGGGCATAAACGCAGCAGTGATAGGATTGGAGAGGTTCGGTGAGCAAATGAAGACCCTTTGAAGTCATATTGCATGGTACCCATTCCACGGGTCTCAACTCTCCAGGTTTAAGGGATTCTTCCTTCAGCTAAAACATGCATGTGGAACCCAGAGTATGATCCACCGTGTGATCGGGAGACGTGTTCAAATATGTCTCAGTTCTCGTCCCCTGGTACTCGGGTGCAACATTCCAGACGCTTTACTAACACTCTCCCGACTTGGAGAGTCAGTGCCTTTAACCTCCTGTTTGGCCCAGTTTGCAATTTCTGTGGAAGATGAACAGGAATAGGGAGAACCAATGAGAGACCAGCTGGAGGTGTCTGGACGGGCAAATTTAACTCTCATTTCCCACCAGGAAGAGGAATTAACCAAAGGCTCAGCGTGCCGTGCCGGAACCAGATTAGGGCCTGAAGCAATCCTGCGGTGTTGCGGCCAGCTCACAAGAAAGCGAGTTGAAGAAAGGAGCTCAGGGGCACTGTAATTCACAAACCTGCAGAGTTATAAATGACAGCTCTCGTCCAAAAATATACTGAAGTAAGGCTGCCAAGAGGACTTGAAAGCGGGGCAGAATTGCAGGAAACCGATTTCAGGAGGTAGACTGGAATTGCAGTTAAAGCATAGGAAAAGAGGCAGAACGTCCACAATGATGCACTTGGCCAAAAAGGGCGTATGCGTTTTTTCCTGAATATATTCAGGAAAAAACGCATACGCCCTTTTTGGCCAACCAAGCAAGCTTGCAAAGGAAATCTGCACTACAATGAAGTCTCACTTCCCCCCGGTCAAAAGGGCCATCTGAAAAAAGTGTAAAATCCAGAAGGCAGGACAGGCCATGGAGAACTGGGAGCCTTGTTATGCTGATGGGCGGGATGTAAATTGCCAACAGCCACTCGGGAGAAGTGTATGGTGTTTCCTGAAACATCTAAAAAACAAAGCAACAGAGCCTAGGGCACTTCCACTTATGGTCCTATAGCTTAGGGAAATTAAAATCAAAAAGACACAGCCACCCCAAAGTTTGGGACGGCTCTGTTTACAAGAACCTCGTTTACGGTACAAGTTCAATATCGCAGAAAGTGAGTAATGGATAAAGAAGTTGTGGTACTTACGTACAATGCAATATCACTCAGCAATGAAATCTATGTCATCAGGCCCGTAGCAGCATAATGAGTGGATTCAGGTATGATGATTCTAACTGAAATAAGTCACACAGAAAAAGAAACATCATAAGATATCACTAATACACGGAATGTAAACTTGGCTACACAGGAACTGAATTACAAAACAGAACAGGGTCTCAAATTTAGAAAACCAACTTATGCTTGCTAAGGGGAAAGGTGAGTTGGGGTGCTGCCTAAAACCAGAGATTGAAATGAACACAGATAAAGTTCCTTAAGCCAAATATGGAATAGACAAGAGCTACTCCTTGCTCAACGAAATGGACTCAACACCCCATATTAAACGCCTAAGAATGTACCTGACTAGTAAGTATCTTAAAACCTATGGATTGCTATGTCTCCGAAAGAGAATCAAGCGTGTGTACAGGGGCATAAACGCAGCAGTGATAGGATTGGAGAGGTTCGGTGAGCAAATGAAGACCCTTTGAAGTCATATTGCATGGTACCCATTCCACGGGTCTCAACTCTCCAGGTTGAAGGGATTCTTCCTTCAGCTAAAACATGCATGTGGAACCCAGAGTATGATCCACCGTGTGATCGGGAGACGTGTTCAAATATGTCTCAGTTATCGACCCCTGGTACTCGGGTGCAACATTCCAGACGCTTTACTAACACTCTCCCGACTTGGAGAGTCAGTGCCTTTAACCTCCTGTTTGGCCCAGTTTGCAATTTCTGCGGAAGATGAACAGGAATAGGGAGAACCAAAGAGAGACTAGCTGGAGGTGTCTGGACGGGCAAATTTAACTCTCATTTCCCACCAGGAAGAGGAATTAACCAAAGGCTCAGCGTGCCGTGCCGGAACCAGATTAGGGCCTGAAGCAATCCTGCGGTGTTGCGGCCAGCTCACAAGAAACCGAGTTGAAGAAAGGAGCTCAGGGGCACTGTAATTCACAAACCTGCAGAGTTATAAATGACAGCTCTCGTCCAAAAATATACTGAAGTAAGGCTGCCAAGAGGACTTGAAAGCGGGGCAGAATTGCAAGAAACCGATTTCAGGAGGTAGACTGGAATTGCAGTTAAAGCATAGGAAAAGAGGCAGAACGTCGACAATGATGCACTTGGCCAAAAAGGGCGTATGCGTTTTTTCCTGAATATATTCAGGAAAAAACGCATACGCCCTTTTTGGCCAACCAAGCAAGCTTGCAAAGGAAATCTGCACTACAATGAAGTCTCACTTCCCCCCGGTCAAAAGGGCCATCTGAAAAAAGTGTAAAATCCAGAAGGCAGGACAGGCCATGGAGAACTGGGAGCCTTGTTATGCTGATGGGCGGGATGTAAATTGCCAACAGCCACTCGGGAGAAGTGTATGGTGTTTCCTGAAACATCTAAAAAACAAAGCAACAGAGCCTAGGGCACTTCCACTTATGGTCCTATAGCTTAGGGAAATTAAAATAAAAAAGACACAGCCACCCCAAAGTTTGGGACGGCTCTGTTTACAAGAACCTCGTTTACGGTACAAGTTCAATATCGCAGAAAGTGAGTAATGGATAAAGAAGTTGTGGTACTTACGTACAATGCAATATCACTCAGCAATGAAATCTATGTCATCAGGCCCGTAGCAGCATAATGAGTGGATTCAGGTATGATGATTCTAACTGAAATAAGTCACACAGAAAAAGAAACATCATAAGATATCACTAATACACGGAATGTAAACTTGGTTACACAGGAACTGAATTACAAAACAGAACAGGGTCTCAAATTTAGAAAACCAACTTATGCTTGCTAAGGGGAAAGGTGAGTTGGGGTGCTGCCTAAAACCAGAGATTGAAATGAACACAGATAAAGTTCCTTAAGCCAAATATGGAATAGACAAGAGCTACTCCTTGCTCAACGAAATGGACTCAACACCCCATATTAAACGCCTAAGAATGTACCTGACTAGTAAGTATCTTAAAACCTATGGATTGCTATGTCTCCGAAAGAGAATCAAGCGTGTGTACAGGGGCATAAACGCAGCAGTGATAGGATTGGAGAGGTTCGGTGAGCAAATGAAGACCCTTTGAAGTCATAGTGCATGGTACCCATTCCACGGGTCTCAAATCTCCAGGTTTAAGGGATTCTTCCTTCAGCTAAAACATGCATGTGGAACCCAGAGTATGATCCACCGTGTGATCGGGAGACGTGTTCAAATATGTCTCAGTTCTCGTCCCCTGGTACTCGGGTGCAACATTCCAGACGCTTTACTAACACTCTCCCGACTTGGAGAGTCAGTGCCTTTAACCTCCTGTTTGGCCCAGTTTGCAATTTCTGCGGAAGATGAACAGGAATAGGGAGAACCAATGAGAGACTAGCTGGAGGTGTCTGGACGGGCAAATTTAACTCTCATTTCCCACCAGGAAGAGGAATTAACCAAAGGCTCAGCGTGCCGTGCCGGAACCAGATTAGGGCCTGAAGCAATCCTGCGGTGTTGCGGCCAGCTCACAAGAAAGCGAGTTGAAGAAAGGAGCTCAGGGGCACTGTAATTCACAAACCTGCAGAGTTATAAATGACAGCTCTCGTCCAAAAATATACTGAAGTAAGGCTGCCAAGAGGACTTGAAAGCGGGGCAGAATTGCAGGAAACCGATTTCAGGAGGTAGACTGGAATTGCAGTTAAAGCATAGGAAAAGAGGCAGAACGTCCACAATGATGCACTTGGCCAAAAAGGGCGTATGCGTTTTTTCCTGAATATATTCAGGAAAAAACGCATACGCCCTTTTTGGCCAACCAAGCAAGCTTGCAAAGGAAATCTGCACTACAATGAAGTCTCACTTCCCCCCGGTCAAAAGGGCCATCTGAAAAAAGTGTAAAATCCAGAAGGCAGGACAGGCCATGGAGAACTGGGAGCCTTGTTATGCTGATGGGCGGGATGTAAATTGCCAACAGCCACTCGGGAGAAGTGTATGGTGTTTCCTGAAACATCTAAAAAACAAAGCAACAGAGCCTAGGGCACTTCCACTTATGGTCCTATAGCTTAGGGAAATTAAAATCAAAAAGACACAGCCACCCCAAAGTTTGGGACGGCTCTGTTTACAAGAACCTCGTTTACGGTACAAGTTCAATATCGCAGAAAGTGAGTAATGGATAAAGAAGTTGTGGTACTTACGTACAATGCAATATCACTCAGCAATGAAATCTATGTCATCAGGCCCGTAGCAGCATAATGAGTGGATTCAGGTATGATGATTCTAACTGAAATAAGTCACACAGAAAAAGAAACATCATAAGATATCACTAATACACGGAATGTAAACTTGGCTACACAGGAACTCAATTACAAAACAGAACAGGGTCTCAAATTTAGAAAACCAACTTATGCTTGCTAAGGGGAAAGGTGAGTTGGGGTGCTGCCTAAAACCAGAGATTGAAATGAACACAGATAAAGTTCCTTAAGCCAAATATGGAATAGACAAGAGCTACTCCTTGCTCAACGAAATGGACTCAACACCCCATATTAAACGCCTAAGAATGTACCTGACTAGTAAGTATCTTAAAACCTATGGATTGCTATGTCTCCGAAAGAGAATCAAGCGTGTGTACAGGGGCATAAACGCAGCAGTGATAGGATTGGAGAGGTTCGGTGAGCAAATGAAGACCCTTTGAAGTCATATTGCATGGTACCCATTCCACGGGTCTCAACTCTCCAGGTTTAAGGGATTCTTCCTTCAGCTAAAACATGCATGTGGAACCCAGAGTATGATCCACCGTGTGATCGGGAGACGTGTTCAAATATGTCTCAGTTTTCGACCCCTGGTACTCGGGTGCAACATTCCAGACGCTTTACTAACACTCTCCCGACTTGGAGAGTCAGTGCCTTTAACCTCCTGTTTGGCCCAGTTTGCAATTTCTGCGGAAGATGAACAGGAATAGGGAGAACCAAAGAGAGACTAGCTGGAGGTGTCTGGACGGGCAAATTTAACTCTCATTTCCCACCAGGAAGAGGAATTAACCAAAGGCTCAGCGTGCCGTGCCGGAACCAGATTAGGGCCTGAAGCAATCCTGCGGTGTTGCGGCCAGCTCACAAGAAAGCGAGTTGAAGAAAGGAGCTCAGGGGCACTGTAATTCACAAACCTGCAGAGTTATAAATGACAGCTCTCGTCCAAAAATATACTGAAGTAAGGCTGCCAAGAGGACTTGAAAGCGGGGCAGAATTGCAAGAAATCGATTTCAGGAGGTAGACTGGAATTGCAGTTAAAGCATAGGAAAAGAGGCAGAACGTCGACAATGATGCACTTGGCCAAAAAGGGAGTATGCGTTTTTTCCTGAATATATTCAGGAAAAAACGCATACGCCCTTTTTGGCCAACCAAGCAAGCTTGCAAAGGAAATCTGCACTACAATGAAGTCTCACTTCCCCCCGGTCAAAAGGGCCATCTGAAAAAAGTGTAAAATCCAGAAGGCAGGACAGGCCATGGAGAACTGGGAGCCTTGTTATGCTGATGGGCGGGATGTAAATTGCCAAGAGCCACTCGGGAGAAGTGTATGGTGTTTCCTGAAACATCTAAAAAACAAAGCAACAGAGCCTAGGGCACTTCCACTTATGGTCCTATAGCTTAGGGAAATTAAAATCAAAAAGACACAGCCACCCCAAAGTTTGGGACGGCTCTGTTTACAAGAACCTCGTTTACGGTACAAGTTCAATATCGCAGAAAGTGAGTAATGGATAAAGAAGTTGTGGTACTTACGTACAATGCAATATCACTCAGCAATGAAATCTATGTCATCAGGCCCGTAGCAGCATAATGAGTGGATTCAGGTCTGATGATTCTAACTGAAATAAGTCACACAGAAAAAGAAACATCATAAGATATCACTAATACACGGAATGTAAACTTGGCTACACAGGAACTGAATTACAAAACAGAACAGGGTCTCAAATTTAGAAAACCAACTTATGCTTGCTAAGGGGAAAGGTGAGTTGGGGTGCTGCCTAAAACCAGAGATTGAAATGAACACAGATAAAGTTCCTTAAGCCAAATATGGAATAGACAAGAGCTACTCCTTGCTCAACGAAATGGACTCAACACCCCATATTAAACGCCTAAGAATGTACCTGACTAGTAAGTATCTTAAAACCTATGGATTGCTATGTCTCCGAAAGAGAATCAAGCGTGTGTACAGGGGCATAAACGCAGCAGTGATAGGATTGGAGAGGTTCGGTGAGCAAATGAAGACCCTTTGAAGTCATATTGCATGGTACCCATTCCACGGGTCTCAACTCTCCAGGTTTAAGGGATTCTTCCTTCAGCTAAAACATGCATGTGGAACCCAGAGTATGATCCACCGTGTGATCGGGAGACGTGTTCAAATATGTCTCAGTTCTCGTCCCCTGGTACTCGGGTGCAACATTCCAGACGCTTTACTAACACTCTCTCGACTTGGAGAGTCAGTGCCTTTAACCTCCTGTTTGGCCCAGTTTGCAATTTCTGTGGAAGATGAACAGGAATAGGGAGAACCAATGAGAGACTAGCTGGAGGTGTCTGGACGGGCAAATTTAACTCTCATTTCCCACCAGGAAGAGGAATTAACCAAAGGCTCAGCGTGCCGTGCCGGAACCAGATTAGGGCCTGAAGCAATCCTGCGGTGTTGCGGCCAGCTCACAAGAAAGCGAGTTGAAGAAAGGAGCTCAGGGGCACTGTAATTCACAAACCTGCAGAGTTATAAATGACAGCTCTCGTCCAAAAATATACTGAAGTAAGGCTGCCAAGAGGACTTGAAAGCGGGGCAGAATTGCAGGAAACCGATTTCAGGAGGTAGACAGGAATTGCAGTTAAAGCATAGGAAAAGAGGCAGAACGTCCACAATGATGCACTTGGCCAAAAAGGGCGTATGCGTTTTTTCCTGAATATATTCAGGAAAAAACGCATACGCCCTTTTTGGCCAACCAAGCAAGCTTGCAAAGGAAATCTGCACTACAATGAAGTCTCACTTCCCCCCGGTCAAAAGGGCCATCTGAAAAAAGTGTAAAATCCAGAAGGCAGGACAGGCCATGGAGAACTGGGAGCCTTGTTATGCTGATGGGCGGGATGTAAATTGCCAACAGCCACTCGGGAGAAGTGTATGGTGTTTCCTGAAACATCTAAAAAACAAAGCAACAGAGCCTAGGGCACTTCCACTTATGGTCCTATAGCTTAGGGAAATTAAAATCAAAAAGACACAGCCACCCCAAAGTTTGGGACGGCTCTGTTTACAAGAACCTCGTTTACGGTACAAGTTCAATATCGCAGAAAGTGAGTAATGGATAAAGAAGTTGTGGTACTTACGTACAATGCAATATCACTCAGCAATGAAATCTATGTCATCAGGCCCGTAGCAGCATAATGAGTGGATTCAGGTCTGATGATTCTAACTGAAATAAGTCACACAGAAAAAGAAACATCATAAGATATCACTAATACACGGAATGTAAACTTGGCTACACAGGAACTCAATTACAAAACAGAACAGGGTCTCAAATTTAGAAAACCAACTTATGCTTGCTAAGGGGAAAGGTGAGTTGGGGTGCTGCCTAAAACCAGAGATTGAAATGAACACAGATAAAGTTCCTTAAGCCAAATATGGAATAGACAAGAGCTACTCCTTGCTCAACGAAATGGACTCAACACCCCATATTAAACGCCTAAGAATGTACCTGACTAGTAAGTATCTTAAAACCTATGGATTGCTATGTCTCCGAAAGAGAATCAAGCGTGTGTACAGGGGCATAAACGCAGCAGTGATAGGATTGGAGAGGTTCGGTGAGCAAATGAAGACCCTTTGAAGTCATATTGCATGGTACCCATTCCACGGGTCTCAACTCTCCAGGTTTAAGGGATTCTTCCTTCAGCTAAAACATGCATGTGGAACCCAGAGTATGATCCACCGTGTGATCGGGAGACGTGTTCAAATATGTCTCAGTTCTCGTCCCCTGGTACTCGGGTGCAACATTCCAGACGCTTTACTAACACTCTCTCGACTTGGAGAGTCAGTGCCTTTAACCTCCTGTTTGGCCCAGTTTGCAATTTCTGTGGAAGATGAACAGGAATAGGGAGAACCAATGAGAGACTAGCTGGAGGTGTCTGGACGGGCAAATTTAACTCTCATTTCCCACCAGGAAGAGGAATTAACCAAAGGCTCAGCGTGCCGTGCCGGAACCAGATTAGGGCCTGAAGCAATCCTGCGGTGTTGCGGCCAGCTCACAAGAAAGCGAGTTGAAGAAAGGAGCTCAGGGGCACTGTAATTCACAAACCTGCAGAGTTATAAATGACAGCTCTCGTCCAAAAATATACTGAAGTAAGGCTGCCAAGAGGACTTGAAAGCGGGGCAGAATTGCAGGAAACCGATTTCAGGAGGTAGACTGGAATTGCAGTTAAAGCATAGGAAAAGAGGCAGAACGTCCACAATGATGCACTTGGCCAAAAAGGGCGTATGCGTTTTTTCCTGAATATATTCAGGAAAAAACGCATACGCCCTTTTTGGCCAACCAAGCAAGCTTGCAAAGGAAATCTGCACTACAATGAAGTCTCACTTCCCCCCGGTCAAAAGGGCCATCAGAAAAAAGTGTAAAATCCAGAAGGCAGGACAGGCCATGGAGAACTGGGAGCCTTGTTATGCTGATGGGCGGGATGTAAATTGCCAACAGCCACTCGGGAGAAGTGTATGGTGTTTCCTGAAACATCTAAAAAACAAAGCAACAGAGCCTAGGGCACTTCCACTTATGGTCCTATAGCTTAGGGAAATTAAAATCAAAAAGACACAGCCACCCCAAAGTTTGGGACGGCTCTGTTTACAAGAACCTCGTTTACGGTACAAGTTCAATATCGCAGAAAGTGAGTAATGGATAAAGAAGTTGTGGTACTTACGTACAATGCAATATCACTCAGCAATGAAATCTATGTCATCAGGCCCGTAGCAGCATAATGAGTGGATTCAGGTATGATGATTCTAACTGAAATAAGTCACACAGAAAAAGAAACATCATAAGATATCACTAATACACGGAATGTAAACTTGGCTACACAGGAACTGAATTACAAAACAGAACAGGGTCTCAAATTTAGAAAACCAACTTATGCTTGCTAAGGGGAAAAGTGAGTTGGGGTGCTGCCTAAAACCAGAGATTGAAATGAACACAGATAAAGTTCCTTAAGCCAAATATGGAATAGACAAGAGCTACTCCTTGCTCAACGAAATGGACTCAACATCCCATATTAAACGCCTAAGAATGTACCTGACTAGTAAGTATCTTAAAACCTATGGATTGCTATGTCTCCGAAAGAGAATCAAGCATGTGTACAGGGACATAAACGCAGCAGTGATAGGATTGGAGAGGTTCGGTGAGCAAATGAAGACCCTTTGAAGTCATATTGCATGGTACCCATTCCACGGGTCTCAACTCTCCAGGTTTAAGGGATTCTTCCTTCAGCTAAAACATGCATGTGGAACCCAGAGTATGATCCACCGTGTGATCGGGAGACATGTTCAAATATGTCTCAGTTCTCGTCCCCTGGTACTCGGGTGCAACATTCCAGACGCTTTACTAACACTCTCCCGACTTGGAGAGTCAGTGCCTTTAACCTCCTGTTTGGCCCAGTTTGCAATTTCTGCGGAAGATGAACAGGAATAGGGAGAACCAATGAGAGACTAGCTGGAGGTGTCTGGACGGGCAAATTTAACTCTCATTTCCCACCAGGAAGAGGAATTAACCAAAGGCTCAGCGTGCCGTGCCGGAACCAGATTAGGGCCTGAAGCAATCCTGCAGTGTTGCGGCCAGCTCACAAGAAAGCGACTTGAAGAAAGGAGTTCAGGGGCACTGTAATTCACAAACCTGCAGAGTTATAAATGACAGCTCTCGTCCAAAAATATACTGAAGTAAGGCTGCCAAGAGGACTTGAAAGCGGGGCAGAATTGCAGGAAACCGATTTCAGGAGGTAGACTGGAATTGCAGTTAAAGCATAGGAAAAGAGGCAGAACGTCGACAATGATGCACTTGGCCAAAAAGGGAGTATGCGTTTTTTCCTGAATATATTCAGGAAAAAACGCATACGCCCTTTTTGGCCAACCAAGCAAGCTTGCAAAGGAAATCTGCACTACAATGAAGTCTCACTTCCCCCCGGTCAAAAGGGCCATCTGAAAAAAGTGTAAAATCCAGAAGGCAGGACAGGCCATGGAGAACTGGGAGCCTTGTTATGCTGATGGGCGGGATGTAAATTGCCAACAGCCACTCGGGAGAAGTGTATGGTGTTTCCTGAAACATCTAAAAAACAAAGCAACAGAGCCTAGGGCACTTCCACTTATGGTCCTATAGCTTAGGGAAATTAAAATCAAAAAGACACAGCCACCCCAAAGTTTGGGACGGCTCTGTTTACAAGAACCTCGTTTACGGTACAAGTTCAATATCGCAGAAAGTGAGTAATGGATAAAGAAGTTGTGGTACTTACGTACAATGCAATATCACTCAGCAATGAAATCTATGTCATCAGGCCCGTAGCAGCATAATGAGTGGATTCAGGTATGATGATTCTAACTGAAATAAGTCACACAGAAAAAGAAACATCATAAGATATCACTAATACACGGAATGTAAACTTGGCTACACAGGAACTGAATTACAAAACAGAACAGGGTCTCAAATTTAGAAAACCAACTTATGCTTGCTAAGGGGAAAGGTGAGTTGGGGTGCTGCCTAAAACCAGAGATTGAAATGAACACAGATAAAGTTCCTTAAGCCAAATATGGAATAGACAAGAGCTACTCCTTGCTCAACGAAATGGACTCAACACCCCATATTAAACGCCTAAGAATGTACCTGACTAGTAAGTATCTTAAAACCTATGGATTGCTATGTCTCCGAAAGAGAATCAAGCGTGTGTACAGGGGCATAAACGCAGCAGTGATAGGATTGGAGAGGTTCGGTGAGCAAATGAAGACCCTTTGAAGTCATATTGCATGGTACCCATTCCACGGGTCTCAACTCTCCAGGTTTAAGGGATTCTTCCTTCAGCTAAAACATGCATGTGGAACCCAGAGTATGATCCACCGTGTGATCGGGAGACGTGTTCAAATATGTCTCAGTTCTCGTCCCCTGGTACTCGGGTGCAACATTCCAGACGCTTTACTAACACTCTCTCGACTTGGAGAGTCAGTGCCTTTAACCTCCTGTTTGGCCCAGTTTGCAATTTCTGTGGAAGATGAACAGGAATAGGGAGAACCAATGAGAGACTAGCTGGAGGTGTCTGGACGGGCAAATTTAACTCTCATTTCCCACCAGGAAGAGGAATTAACCAAAGGCTCAGCGTGCCGTGCCGGAACCAGATTAGGGCCTGAAGCAATCCTGCGGTGTTGCGGCCAGCTCACAAGAAAGCGAGTTGAAGAAAGGAGCTCAGGGGCACTGTAATTCACAAACCTGCAGAGTTATAAATGACAGCTCTCGTCCAAAAATATACTGAAGTAAGGCTGCCAAGAGGATTTGAAAGCGGGGCAGAATTGCAGGAAACCGATTTCAGGAGGTAGACTGGAATTGCAGTTAAAGCATAGGAAAAGAGGCAGAACGTCCACAATGATGCACTTGGCCAAAAAGGGCGTATGCGTTTTTTCCTGAATATATTCAGGAAAAAACGCATACGCCCTTTTTGGCCAACCAAGCAAGCTTGCAAAGGAAATCTGCACTACAATGAAGTCTCACTTCCCCCCGGTCAAAAGGGCCATCTGAAAAAAGTGTAAAATCCAGAAGGCAGGACAGGCCATGGAGAACTGGGAGCCTTGTTATGCTGATGGGCGGGATGTAAATTGCCAACAGCCACTCGGGAGAAGTGTATGGTGTTTCCTGAAACATCTAAAAAACAAAGCAACAGAGCCTAGGGCACTTCCACTTATGGTCCTATAGCTTAGGGAAATTAAAATAAAAAAGATACAGCGACCCCAAAGTTTGGGACGGCTCTGTTTACAAGAACCTCGTTTACGGTACAAGTTCAATATCGCAGAAAGTGAGTAATGGATAAAGAAGTTGTGGTACTTACGTACAATGCAATATCACTCAGCAATGAAATCTATGTCATCAGGCCCGTAGCAGCATAATGAGTGGATTCAGGTATGATGATTCTAACTGAAATAAGTCACACAGAAAAAGAAACATCATAAGATATCACTAATACACGGAATGTAAACTTGGCTACACAGGAACTGAATTACAAAACAGAACAGGGTCTCAAATTTAGAAAACCAACTTATGCTTGCTAAGGGGAAAGGTGAGTTGGGGTGCTGCCTAAAACCAGAGATTGAAATGAACACAGATAAAGTTCCTTAAGCCAAATATGGAATAGACAAGAGCTACTCCTTGCTCAACGAAATGGACTCAACACCCCATATTAAACGCCTAAGAATGTACCTGACTAGTAAGTATCTTAAAACCTATGGATTGCTATGTCTCCGAAAGAGAATCAAGCGTGTGTACAGGGGCGTAAACGCAGCAGTGATAGGATTGGAGAGGTTCGGTGAGCAAATGAAGACCCTTTGAAGTCATATTGCATGGTACCCATTCCACGGGTCTCAACTCTCCAGGTTTAAGGGATTCTTCCTTCAGCTAAAACATGCATGTGGAACCCAGAGTATGATCCACCGTGTGATCGGGAGACGTGTTCAAATATGTCTCAGTTCTCGTCCCCTGGTACTCGGGTGCAACATTCCAGACGCTTTACTAACAACTCTCCCGAGTTGGAGAGTCAGTGCCTTTAACCTCCTGTTTGGCCCAGTTTGCAATTTCTGCGGAAGATGAACAGGAATAGGGAGAACCAATGAGAGACCAGCTGGAGGTGTCTGGACGGGCAAATTTAACTCTCATTTCCCACCAGGAAGAGGAATTAACCAAAGGCTCAGCGTGCCGTGCCGGAACCAGATTAGGGCCTGAAGCAATCCTGCGGTGTTGCGGCCAGCTCACAAGAAAGCGAGTTGAAGAAAGGAGCTCAGGGGCACTGTAATTCACAAACCTGCAGAGTTATAAATGACAGCTCTCGTCCAAAAATATACTGAAGTAAGGCTGCCAAGAGGACTTGAAAGCGGGGCAGAATTGCAGGAAACCGATTTCAGGAGGTAGACTGGAATTGCAGTTAAAGCATAGGAAAAGAGGCAGAACGTCCACAATGATGCACTTGGCCAAAAAGGGCGTATGCGTTTTTTCCTGAATATATTCAGGAAAAAACGCATACGCCCTTTTTGGCCAACCAAGCAAGCTTGCAAAGGAAATCTGCACTACAATGAAGTCTCACTTCCCCCCGGTCAAAAGGGCCATCTGAAAAAAGTGTAAAATCCAGAAGGCAGGACAGGCCATGGAGAACTGGGAGCCTTGTTATGCTGATGGGCGGGATGTAAATTGCCAACAGCCACTCGGGAGAAGTGTATGGTGTTTCCTGAAACATCTAAAAAACAAAGCAACAGAGCCTAGGGCACTTCCACTTATGGTCCTATAGCTTAGGGAAATTAAAATCAAAAAGACACAGCCACCCCAAAGTTTGGGACGGCTCTGTTTACAAGAACCTCGTTTACGGTACAAGTTCAATATCGCAGAAAGTGAGTAATGGATAAAGAAGTTGTGGTACTTACGTACAATGCAATATCACTCAGCAATGAAATCTATGTCATCAGGCCCGTAGCAGCATAATGAGTGGATTCAGGTATGATGATTCTAACTGAAATAAGTCACACAGAAAAAGAAACATCATAAGATATCACTAATACACGGAATGTAAACTTGGCTACACAGGAACTGAATTACAAAACAGAACAGGGTCTCAAATTTAGAAAACCAACTTATGCTTGCTAAGGGGAAAGGTGAGTTGGGGTGCTGCCTAAAACCAGAGATTGAAATGAACACAGATAAAGTTCCTTAAGCCAAATATGGAATAGACAAGAGCTACTCCTTGCTCAATGAAATGGACTCAACACCCCATATTAAACGCCTAAGAATGTACCTGACTAGTAAGTATCTTAAAACCTATGGATTGCTATGTCTCCGAAAGAGAATCAAGCGTGTGTACAGGGGCATAAACGCAGCAGTGATAGGATTGGAGAGGTTCGGTGAGCAAATGAAGACCCTTTGAAGTCATATTGCATGGTACCCATTCCACGGGTCTCAACTCTCCAGGTTTAAGGGATTCTTCCTTCAGCTAAAACATGCATGTGGAACCCAGAGTATGATCCACCGTGTGATCAGGAGACGTGTTCAAATATGTCTCAGTTCTCGTCCCCTGGTACTCGGGTGCAACATTCCAGACGCTTTACTAACACTCTCCCGATTTGGAGAGTCAGTGCCTTTAACCTCCTGTTTGGCCCAGTTTGCAATTTCTGCGGAAGGTGAACAGGAATAGGGAGAACCAATGAGAGACTAGCCGGAGGTGTCTGGACGGGCAAATTTAACTCTCATTTCCCACCAGGAAGAGGAATTAACCAAAGGCTCAGCGTGCCGTGCCGGAACCAGATTAGGGCCTGAAGCAATCCTGCGGTGTTGCGGCCAGCTCACAAGAAAGCGAGTAGAAGAAAGGAGCTCAGGGGCACTGTAATTCACAAACCTGCAGAGTTACAAATGACAGCTATCGTCCAAAAATATACTGAAGTAAGGCTGCCAAGAGGATTTGAAAGCGGGGCAGAATTGCAAGAAACCGATTTCAGGAGGTAGACTGGAATTGCAGTTAAAGCATAGGAAAAGAGGCAGAACGTCCACAATGATGCCCTTGGCCAAAAAGGGCGTATGCGTTCTTTCCTGAATATATTCAGGAAAAAACGCATACGCCCTTTTTGGCCAACCAAGCAAGCTTGCAAAGGAAATCTGCACTACAATGAAGTCTCACTTCCCCCCGGTCAAAAGGGCCATCTGAAAAAAGTGTAAAATCCAGAAGGCAGGACAGGCCATGGAGAACTGGGAGCCTTGTTATGCTGATGGGCGGGATGTAAATTGCCAACAGCCACTCGGGAGAAGTGTATGGTGTTTCCTGAAACATCTAAAAAACAAAGCAACAGAGCCTAGGGCACTTCCACTTATGGTCCTATAGCTTAGGGAAATTAAAATCAAAAAGACACAGCCACCCCAAAGTTTGGGACGGCTCTGTTTACAAGAACCTCGTTTACGGTACAAGTTCAATATCGCAGAAAGTGAGTAATGGATAAAGAAGTTGTGGTACTTACGTACAATGCAATATCACTCAGCAATGAAATCTATGTCATCAGGCCCGTAGCAGCATAATGAGTGGATTCAGGTCTGATGATTCTAACTGAAATAAGTCACACAGAAAAAGAAACATCATAAGATATCACTAATACACGGAATGTAAACTTGGCTACACAGGAACTGAATTACAAAACAGAACAGGGTCTCAAATTTAGAAAACCAACTTATGCTTGCTAAGGGGAAAGGTGAGTTGGGGTGCTGCCTAAAACCAGAGATTGAAATGAACACAGATAAAGTTCCTTAAGCCAAATATGGAATAGACAAGAGCTACTCCTTGCTCAACGAAATGGACTCAACACCCCATATTAAACGCCTAAAAATGTACCTGACTAGTAAGTATCTTAAAACCTATGGATTGCTATGTCTCCGAAAGAGAATCAAGCGTGTGTACAGGGGCGTAAACGCAGCAGTGATAGGATTGGAGAGGTTCGGTGAGCAAATGAAGACCCTTTGAAGTCATATTGCATGGTACCCATTCCACGGGTCTCAACTCTCCAGGTTTAAGGGATTCTTCCTTCAGCTAAAACATGCATGTGGAACCCAGAGTATGATCCACCGTGTGATCGGGAGACGTGTTCAAATATGTCTCAGTTCTCGTCCCCTGGTACTCGGGTGCAACATTCCAGACGCTTTACTAACACTCTCCCGACTTGGAGAGTCAGTGCCTTTAACCTCCTGTTTGGCCCAGTTTGCAATTTCTGCGGAAGATGAACAGGAATAGGGAGAACCAATGAGAGACCAGCTGGAGGTGTCTGGACGGGCAAATTTAACTCTCATTTCCCACCAGGAAGAGGAATTAACCAAAGGCTCAGCGTGCCGAGCCGGAACCAGATTAGGGCCTGAAGCAATCCTGCGGTGTTGCGGCCAGCTCACAAGAAAGCGAGTTGAAGAAAGGAGCTCAGGGGCACTGTAATTCACAAACCTGCAGAGTTATAAATGACAGCTCTCGTCCAAAAATATACTGAAGTAAGGCTGCCAAGAGGACTTGAAAGCGGGGCAGAATTGCAGGAAACCGATTTCAGGAGGTAGACTGGAATTGCAGTTAAAGCATAGGAAAAGAGGCAGAACGTCCACAATGATGCACTTGGCCAAAAAGGGCGTATGCGTTTTTTCCTGTCAGGAAAAAATGCATACGCCCTTTTTGGCCAACCAAGCAAGCTTGCAAAGAAATCTGCACTACAATGAAGTCTCACTTCCCCCCGGTCAAAAGGGCCATCTGAAAAAAGTGTAAAATCCAGAAGGCAGGACAGGCCATGGAGAACTGGGAGCCTTGTTATGCTGATGGGCGGGATGTAAATTGCCAACAGCCACTCGGGAGAAGTGTATGGTGTTTCCTGAAACATCTAAAAAACAAAGCAACAGAGCCTAGGGCACTTCCACTTATGGTCCTATAGCTTAGGGAAATTAAAATCAAAAAGACACAGCCACCCCAAAGTTTGGGACGGCTCTGTTTACAAGAACCTCGTTTACGGTACAAGTTCAATATCACAGAAAGTGAGTAATGGATAAAGAAGTTGTGGTACTTACGTACAATGCAATATCACTCAGCAATGAAATCTATGTCATCAGGCCCGTAGCAGCATAATGAGTGGATTCAGGTATGATGATTCTAACTGAAATAAGTCACACAGAAAAAGAAACATCATAAGATATCACTAATACACGGAATGTAAACTTGGCTACACAGGAACTGAATTACAAAACAGAACAGGGTCTCAAATTTAGAAAACCAACTTATGCTTGCTAAGGGGAAAGGTGAGTTGGGGTGCTGCCTAAAACCAGAGATTGAAATGAACACAGATAAAGTTCCTTAAGCCAAATATGGTATAGACAAGAGCTACTCCTTGCTCAACGAAATGGACTCAACACCCCATATTAAACGCCTAAGAATGTACCTGACTAGTAAGTATCTTAAAACCTATGGATTGCTATGTCTCCGAAAGAGAATCAAGCGTGTGTACAGGGGCATAAACGCAGCAGTGATAGGATTGGAGAGGTTCGGTGAGCAAATGAAGACCCTTTGAAGTCATATTGCATGGTACCCATTCCACGGGTCTCAACTCTCCAGGTTTAAGGGATTCTTCCTTCAGCTAAAACATGCATGTGGAACCCAGAGTATGATCCACCGTGTGATTGGGAGACGTGTTCAAATATGTCTCAGTTCTCATCCCCTGGTACTCGGGTGCAACATTCCAGACGCTTTACTAACACTCTCCCGACTTGGAGAGTCAGTGCCTTTAACCTCCTGTTTGGCCCAGTTTGCAATTTCTGTGGAAGATGAACAGGAATAGGGAGAACCAATGAGAGACCAGCTGGAGGTGTCTGGACGGGCAAATTTAACTCTCATTTCCCACCAGGAAGCGGAATTAACCAAAGGCTCAGCGTGCCGTGCCGGAACCAGATTAGGGCCTGAAGCAATCCTGCGGTGTTGCGGCCAGCTCACAAGAAAGCGAGTTGAAGAAAGGAGCTCAGGGGCACTGTAATTCACAAACCTGCAGAGTTATAAATGACAGCTCTCGTCCAAAAATATACTGAAGTAAGGCTGCCAAGAGGACTTGAAAGCGGGGCAGAATTGCAGGAAACCGATTTCAGGAGGTAGACTGGAATTGCAGTTAAAGCATAGGAAAAGAGGCAGAACGTCCACAATGATGCACTTGGCCAAAAAGGGCGTATGCGTTTTTTCCTGAATATATTCAGGAAAAAACGCATACGCCCTTTTTGGCCAACCAAGCAAGCTTGCAAAGGAAATCTGCACTACAATGAAGTCTCACTTCCCCCCGGTCAAAAGGGCCATCTGAAAAAAGTGTAAAATCCAGAAGGCAGGACAGGCCATGGAGAACTGGGAGCCTTGTTATGCTGATGGGCGGGATGTAAATTGCCAACAGCCACTCGGGAGAAGTGTATGGTGTTTCCTGAAATATCTAAAAAACAAAGCAACAGAGCCTAGGGCACTTCCACTTATGGTCCTATAGCTTAGGGAAATTAAAATAAAAAAGACACAGCCACCCCAAAGTTTGGGATGGCTCTGTTTACAAGAACCTCGTTTACGGTACAAGTTCAATATCGCAGAAAGTGAGTAATGGATAAAGAAGTTGTGGTACTTACGTACAATGCAATATCACTCAGCAATGAAATCTATGTCATCAGGCCCGTAGCAGCATAATGAGTGGATTCAGGTATGATGATTCTAACTGAAATAAGTCACACAGAAAAAGAAACATCATAAGATATCACTAATACACGGAATGTAAACTTGGCTACACAGGAACTGAATTACAAAACAGAACAGGGTCTCAAATTTAGAAAACCAACTTATGCTTGCTAAGGGGAAAGGTGAGTTGGGGTGCTGCCTAAAACCAGAGATTGAAATGAACACAGATAAAGTTCCTTAAGCCAAATATGGAATAGACAAGAGCTACTCCTTGCTCAACGAAATGGACTCAACACCCCATATTAAACGCCTAAGAATGTACCTGACTAGTAAGTATCTTAAAACCTATGGATTGCTATGTCTCCGAAAGAGAATCAAGCGTGTGTACAGGGGCATAAACGCAGCAGTGATAGGATTGGAGAGGTTCGGTGAGCAAATGAAGACCCTTTGAAGTCATATTGCATGGTACCCATTCCACGGGTCTCAACTCTCCAGGTTTAAGGGATTCTTCCTTCAGCTAAAACATGCATGTGGAACCCAGAGTATGATCCACCGTGTGATCGGGAGACGTGTTCAAATATGTCTCAGTTCTCGTCCCCTGGTACTCGGGTGCAACATTCCAGACGCTTTACTAACACTCTCCCGACTTGGAGAGTCAGTGCCTTTAACCTCCTGTTTGGCCCAGTTTGCAATTTCTGCGGAAGATGAACAGGAATAGGGAGAACCAATGAGAGACTAGCTGGAGGTGTCTGGACGGGCAAATTTAACTCTCATTTCCCACCAGGAAGAGGAATTAACCAAAGGCTCAGCGTGCCGTGCCGGAACCAGATTAGGGCCTGAAGCAATCCTGCGGTGTTGCGACCAGCTCACAAGAAAGCGAGTTGAAGAAAGGAGCTCAGGGGCACTGTAATTCACAAACCTGCAGAGTTATAAATGACAGCTCTCGTCCAAAAATATACTGAAGTAAGGCTGCCAAGAGGACTTGAAAGCGGGGCAGAATTGCAGGAAACCGATTTCAGGAGGTAGACTGGAATTGCAGTTAAAGCATAGGAAAAGAGGCAGAACGTCCACAATGATGCACTTGGCCAAAAAGTGCGTATGCGTTTTTTCCTGAATATATTCAGGAAAAAACGCATACGCCCTTTTTGGCCAACCAAGCAAGCTTGCAAAGGAAATCTGCACTACAATGAAGTCTCACTTCCCCCCGGTCAAAAGGGCCATCTGAAAAAAGTGTAAAATCCAGAAGGCAGGACAGGCCATGGAGAACTGGGAGCCTTGTTATGCTGATGGGCGGGATGTAAATTGCCAACAGCCACTCGGGAGAAGTGTATGGTGTTTCCTGAAACATCTAAAAAACAAAGCAACAGAGCCTAGGGCACTTCCACTTATGGTCCGATAGCTTAGGGAAATTAAAATAAAAAAGACACAGCCACCCCAAAGTTTGGGACGGCTCTGTTTACAAGAACCTCGTTTACGGTACAAGTTCAATATCGCAGAAAGTGAGTAATGGATAAAGAAGTTGTGGTACTTACGTACAATGCAATATCACTCAGCAATGAAATCTATGTCATCAGGCCCGTAGCAGCATAATGAGTGGATTCAGGTATGATGATTCTAACTGAAATAAGTCACACAGAAAAAGAAACATCATAAGATATCACTAATACACGGAATGTAAACTTGGCTACACAGGAACTGAATTACAAAACAGAACAGGGTCTCAAATTTAGAAAACCAACTTATGCTTGCTAAGGGGAAAGGTGAGTTGGGGTGCTGCCTAAAACCAGAGATTGAAATGAACACAGATAAAGTTCCTTAAGCCAAATATGGAATAGACAAGAGCTACTCCTTGCTCAACGAAATGGACTCAACACCCCATATTAAACGCCTAAGAATGTACCTGACTAGTAAGTATCTTAAAACCTATGGATTGCTATGTCTCCGAAAGAGAATCAAGCGTGTGTACAGGGGCATAAACGCAGCAGTGATAGGATTGGAGAGGTTCGGTGAGCAAATGAAGACCCTTTGAAGTCATATTGCATGGTACCCATTCCACGGGTCTCAACTCTCCAGGTTTAAGGGATTCTTCCTTCAGCTAAAACATGCATGTGGAACCCAGAGTATGATCCACCGTGTGATCGGGAGACGTGTTCAAATATGTCTCAGTTCTCGTCCCCTGGTACTCGGGTGCAACATTCCAGACGCTTTACTAACACTCTCCCGACTTGGAGAGTCAGTGCCTTTAACCTCCTGTTTGGCCCAGTTTGCAATTTCTGTGGAAGATGAACAGGAATAGGGAGAACCAATGAGAGACCAGCTGGAGGTGTCTGGACAGGCAAATTTAACTCTCATTTCCCACCAGGAAGAGGAATTAACCAAAGGCTCAGCGTGCCGTGCCGGAACCAGATTAGGGCCTGAAGCAATCCTGCGGTGTTGCGACCAGCTCACAAGAAAGCGAGTTGAAGAAAGGAGCTCAGGGGCACTGTAATTCACAAACCTGCAGAGTTATAAATGACAGCTCTCGTCCAAAAATATACTGAAGTAAGGCTGCCAAGAGGACTTGAAAGCGGGGCAGAATTGCAGGAAACCGATTTCAGGAGGTAGACTGGAATTGCAGTTAAAGCATAGGAAAAGAGGCAGAACGTCCACAATGATGCACTTGGCCAAAAAGGGCGTATGCGTTTTTTCCTGAATATATTCAGGAAAAAACGCATACGCCCTTTTTGGCCAACCAAGCAAGCTTGCAAAGGAAATCTGCACTACAATGAAGTCTCACTTCCCCCCGGTCAAAAGGGCCATCAGAAAAAAGTGTAAAATCCAGAAGGCAGGACAGGCCATGGAGAACTGGGAGCCTTGTTATGCTGATGGGCGGGATGTAAATTGCCAACAGCCACTCAGAAGAAGTGTATGGTGTTTCCTGAAACATCTAAAAAACAAAGCAACAGAGCCTAGGGCACTTCCACTTATGGTCCTATAGCTTAGGGAAATTAAAATCAAAAAGACACAGCCACCCCAAAGTTTGGGACGGCTCTGTTTACAAGAACCTCGTTTACGGTACAAGTTCAATATCACAGAAAGTGAGTAATGGATAAAGAAGTTGTGGTACTTACGTACAATGCAATATCACTCAGCAATGAAATCTGTCATCAGGCCCGTAGCAGCATAATGAGTGGATTCAGGTATGATGATTCTAACTGAAATAAGTCACACAGAAAAAGAAACATCATAAGATATCACTAATACACGGAATGTAAACTTGGTTACACAGGAACTGAATTACAAAACAGAACAGGGTCTCAAATTTAGAAAACCAACTTATGCTTGCTAAGGGGAAAGGTGAGTTGGGGTGCTGCCTAAAACCAGAGATTGAAATGAACACAGATAAAGTTCCTTAAGCCAAATATGGAATAGACAAGAGCTACTCCTTGCTCAACGAAATGGACTCAACACCCCATATTAAACGCCTAAGAATGTACCTGACTAGTAAGTATCTTAAAACCTATGGATTGCTATGTCTCCGAAAGAGAATCAAGCGTGTGTACAGGGGCATAAACGCAGCAGTGATAGGATTGGAGAGGTTCGGTGAGCAAATGAAGACCCTTTGAAGTCATATTGCATGGTACCCATTCCACGGGTCTCAACTCTCCAGGTTTAAGGGATTCTTCCTTCAGCTAAAACATGCATGTGGAACCCAGAGTATGATCCACCGTGTGATCGGGAGACGTGTTCAAATATGTCTCAGTTCTCGTCCCCTGGTACTCGGGTGCAACATTCCAGACGCTTTACTAACACTCTCCCGACTTGGAGAGTCAGTGCCTTTAACCTCCTGTTTGGCCCAGTTTGCAATTTCTGCGGAAGATGAACAGGAATAGGGAGAACCAATGAGAGACTAGCTGGAGGTGTCTGGACGGGCAAATTTAACTCTCATTTCCCACCAGGAAGAGGAATTAACCAAAGGCTCAGCGTGCCGTGCCGGAACCAGATTAGGGCCTGAAGCAATCCTGCGGTGTTGCGACCAGCTCACAAGAAAGCGAGTTGAAGAAAGGAGCTCAGGGGCACTGTAATTCACAAACCTGCAGAGTTATAAATGACAGCTCTCGTCCAAAAATATACTGAAGTAAGGCTGCCAAGAGGACTTGAAAGCGGGGCAGAATTGCAGGAAACCGATTTCAGGAGGTAGACTGGAATTGCAGTTAAAGCATAGGAAAAGAGGCAGAATGTCCACAATGATGCACTTGGCCAAAAAGGGCGTATGCGTTTTTTCCTGAATATATTCAGGAAAAAACGCATACGCCCTTTTTGGCCAACCAAGCAAGCTTGCAAAGGAAATCTGCACTACAATGAAGTCTCACTTCCCCCCGGTCAAAAGGGCCATCTGAAAAAAGTGTAAAATCCAGAAGGCAGGACAGGCCATGGAGAACTGGGAGCCTTGTTATGCTGATGGGCGGGATGTAAATTGCCAACAGCCACTCGGGAGAAGTGTATGGTGTTTCCTGAAACATCTAAAAAACAAAGCAACAGAGCCTAGGGCACTTCCACTTATGGTCCTATAGCTTAGGGAAATTAAAATCAAAAAGACACAGCCACCCCAAAGTTTGGGACGGCTCTGTTTACAAGAACCTCGTTTACGGTACAAGTTCAATATCGCAGAAAGTGAGTAATGGATAAAGAAGTTGTGGTACTTACGTACAATGCAATATCACTCAGCAATGAAATCTATGTCATCAGGCCCGTAGCAGCATAATGAGTGGATTCAGGTATGATGATTCTAACTGAAATAAGTCACACAGAAAAAGAAACATCATAAGATATCACTAATACACGGAATGTAAACTTGGCTACACAGGAACTGAATTACAAAACAGAACAGGGTCTCAAATTTAGAAAACCAACTTATGCTTGCTAAGGGGAAAGGTGAGTTGGGGTGCTGCCTAAAACCAGAGATTGAAATGAACACAGATAAAGTTCCTTAAGCCAAATATGGAATAGACAAGAGCTACTCCTTGCTCAACGAAATGGACTCAACACCCCATATTAAACGCCTAAGAATGTACCTGACTAGTAAGTATCTTAAAACCTATGGATTGCTATGTCTCCGAAAGAGAATCAAGCGTGTGTACAGGGGCATAAACGCAGCAGTGATAGGATTGGAGAGGTTCGGTGAGCAAATGAAGACCCTTTGAAGTCATATTGCATGGTACCCATTCCACGGGTCTCAACTCTCCAGGTTTAAGGGATTCTTCCTTCAGCTAAAACATGCATGTGGAACCCAGAGTATGATCCACCGTGTGATCGGGAGACGTGTTCCAATATGTCTCAGTTTTCGACCCCTGGTACTCGGGTGCAACATTCCAGACGCTTTACTAACACTCTCCCGACTTGGAGAGTCAGTGCCTTTAACCTCCTGTTTGGCCCAGTTTGCAATTTCTGCGGAAGATGAACAGGAATAGGGAGAACCAAAGAGAGACTAGCTGGAGGTGTCTGGACGGGCAAATTTAACTCTCATTTCCCACCAGGAAGAGGAATTAACCAAAGGCTCAGCGTGCCATGCCGGAACCAGATTAGGGCCTGAAGCAATCCTGCGGTGTTGCGGCCAGCTCACAAGAAAGCGAGTTGAAGAAAGGAGCTCAGGGGCACTGTAATTCACAAACCTGCAGAGTTATAAATGACAGCTCTCGTCCAAAAATATACTGAAGTAAGGCTGCCAAGAGGACTTGAAAGCGGGGCAGAATTGCAAGAAACCGATTTCAGGAGGTAGACTGGAATTGCAGTTAAAGCATAGGAAAAGAGGCAGAACGTCGACAATGATGCACTTGGCCAAAAAGGGAGTATGCGTTTTTTCCTGAATATATTCAGGAAAAAACGCATACGCCCTTTTTGGCCAACCAAGCAAGCTTGCAAAGGAAATCTGCACTACAATGAAGTCTCACTTCCCCCCGGTCAAAAGGGCCATCTGAAAAAAGTGTAAAATCCAGAAGGCAGGACAGGCCATGGAGAACTGGGAGCCTTGTTATGCTGATGGGCGGGATGTAAATTGCCAACAGCCACTCGGGAGAAGTGTATGGTGTTTCCTGAAACATCTAAAAAACAAAGCAACAGAGCCTAGGGCACTTCCACTTATGGTCCGATAGCTTAGGGAAATTAAAATCAAAAAGACACAGCCACCCCAAAGTTTGGGACGGCTCTGTTTACAAGAACCTCGTTTACGGTACAAGTTCAATATCGCAGAAAGTGAGTAATGGATAAAGAAGTTGTGGTACTTACGTACAATGCAATATCACTCAGCAATGAAATCTATGTCATCAGGCCCGTAGCAGCATAATGAGTGGATTCAGGTATGATGATTCTAACTGAAATAAGTCACACAGAAAAAGAAACATCATAAGATATCACTAATACACGGAATGTAAACTTGGTTACACAGGAACTGAATTACAAAACAGAACAGGGTCTCAAATTTAGAAAACCAACTTATGCTTGCTAAGGGGAAAGGTGAGTTGGGGTGCTGCCTAAAACCAGAGATTGAAATGAACACAGATAAAGTTCCTTAAGCCAAATATGGAATAGACAAGAGCTACTCCTTGCTCAACGAAATGGACTCAACACCCCATATTAAACGCCTAAGAATGTACCTGACTAGTAAGTATCTTAAAACCTATGGATTGCTATGTCTCCGAAAGAGAATCAAGCGTGTGTACAGGGGCATAAACGCAGCAGTGATAGGATTGGAGAGGTTCGGTGAGCAAATGAAGACCCTTTGAAGTCATAGTGCATGGTACCCATTCCACGGGTCTCAAATCTCCAGGTTGAAGGGATTCTTCCTTCAGCTAAAACATGCATGTGGAACCCAGAGTATGATCCACCGTGTGATCGGGAGACGTGTTCAAATATGTCTCAGTTATCGACCCCTGGTACTCGGGTGCAACATTCCAGACGCTTTACTAACACTCTCCCGACTTGGAGAGTCAGTGCCTTTAACCTCCTGTTTGGCCCAGTTTGCAATTTCTGCGGAAGATGAACAGGAATAGGGAGAACCAAAGAGAGACTAGCTGGAGGTGTCTGGACGGGCAAATTTAACTCTCATTTCCCACCAGGAAGAGGAATTAACCAAAGGCTCAGCGTGCCGTGCCGGAACCAGATTAGGGCCTGAAGCAATCCTGCGGTGTTGCGGCCAGCTCACAAGAAAGCGAGTTGAAGAAAGGAGCTCAGGGGCACTGTAATTCACAAACCTGCAGAGTTATAAATGACAGCTCTCGTCCAAAAATATACTGAAGTAAGGCTGCCAAGAGGACTTGAAAGCGGGGCAGAATTGCAAGAAACCGATTTCAGGAGGTAGACTGGAATTGTAGTTAAAGCATAGGAAAAGAGGCAGAACGTCGACAATGATGCACTTGGCCAAAAAGGGAGTATGCGTTTTTTCCTGAATATATTCAGGAAAAAACGCATACGCCCTTTTTGGCCAACCAAGCAAGCTTGCAAAGGAAATCTGCACTACAATGAAGTCTCACTTCCCCCCGGTCAAAAGGGCCATCTGAAAAAAGTGTAAAATCCAGAAGGCAGGACAGGCCATGGAGAACTGGGAGCCTTGTTATGCTGATGGGCGGGATGTAAATTGCCAACAGCCACTCGGAAGAAGTGTATGGTGTTTCCTGAAACATCTAAAAAACAAAGCAACAGAGCCTAGGGCACTTCCACTTATGGTCCTATAGCTTAGGGAAATTAAAATCAAAAAGACACAGCCACCCCAAAGTTTGGGACGGCTCTGTTTACAAGAACCTCGTTTACGGTACAAGTTCAATATCGCAGAAAGTGAGTAATGGATAAAGAAGTTGTGGTACTTACGTACAATGCAATATCACTCAGCAATGAAATCTATGTCATCAGGCCCGTAGCAGCATAATGAGTGGATTCAGGTATGATGATTCTAACTGAAATAAGTCACACAGAAAAAGAAACATCATAAGATATCACTAATACACGGAATGTAAACTTGGCTACACAGGAACTGAATTACAAAACAGAACAGGGTCTCAAATTTAGAAAACCAACTTATGCTTGCTAAGGGGAAAGGTGAGTTGGGGTGCTGCCTAAAACCAGAGATTGAAATGAACACAGATAAAGTTCCTTAAGCCAAATATGGAATAGACAAGAGCTACTCCTTGCTCAACGAAATGGACTCAACACCCCATATTAAACGCCTAAGAATGTACCTGACTAGTAAGTATCTTAAAACCTATGGATTGCTATGTCTCCGAAAGAGAATCAAGCGTGTGTACAGGGGCATAAACGCAGCAGTGATAGGATTGGAGAGGTTCGGTGAGCAAATGAAGACCCTTTGAAGTCATATTGCATGGTACCCATTCCACGGGTCTCAACTCTCCAGGTTTAAGGGATTCTTCCTTCAGCTAAAACATGCATGTGGAACCCAGAGTATGATCCACCGTGTGATCGGGAGACGTGTTCAAATATGTCTCAGTTTTCGACCCCTGGTACTCGGGTGCAACATTCCAGACGCTTTACTAACACTCTCCCGACTTGGAGAGTCAGTGCCTTTAACCTCCTGTTTGGCCCAGTTTGCAATTTCTGCGGAAGATGAACAGGAATAGGGAGAACCAAAGAGAGACTAGCTGGAGGTGTCTGGACGGGCAAATTTAACTCTCATTTCCCACCAGGAAGAGGAATTAACCAAAGGCTCAGCGTGCCGTGCCGGAACCAGATTAGGGCCTGAAGCAATCCTGCGGTGTTGCGGCCAGCTCACAAGAAAGCGAGTTGAAGAAAGGAGCTCAGGGGCACTGTAATTCACAAACCTGCAGAGTTATAAATGACAGCTCTCGTCCAAAAATATACTGAAGTAAGGCTGCCAAGAGGACTTGAAAGCGGGGCAGAATTGCAAGAAACCGATTTCAGGAGGTAGACTGGAATTGCAGTTAAAGCATAGGAAAAGAGGCAGAACGTCCACAATGATGCACTTGGCCAAAAAGGGCGTATGCGTTTTTTCCTGAATATATTCAGGAAAAAACGCATACGCCCTTTTTGGCCAACCAAGCAAGCTTGCAAAGGAAATCTGCACTACAATGAAGTCTCACTTCCCCCCGGTCAAAAGGGCCATCTGAAAAAAGTGTAAAATCCAGAAGGCAGGACAGGCCATGGAGAACTGGGAGCCTTGTTATGCTGATGGGCGGGATGTAAATTGCCAACAGCCACTCGGGAGAAGTGTATGGTGTTTCCTGAAACATCTAAAAAACAAAGCAACAGAGCCTAGGGCACTTCCACTTATGGTCCTATAGCTTAGGGAAATTAAAATCAAAAAGACACAGCCACCCCAAAGTTTGGGACGGCTCTGTTTACAAGAACCTCGTTTACGGTACAAGTTCAATATCGCAGAAAGTGAGTAATGGATAAAGAAGTTGTGGTACTTACGTACAATGCAATATCACTCAGCAATGAAATCTATGTCATCAGGCCCGTAGCAGCATAATGAGTGGATTCAGGTCTGATGATTCTAACTGAAATAAGTCACACAGAAAAAGAAACATCATAAGATATCACTAATACACGGAATGTAAACTTGGCTACACAGGAACTGAATTACAAAACAGAACAGGGTCTCAAATTTAGAAAACCAACTTATGCTTGCTAAGGGGAAAGGTGAGTTGGGGTGCTGCCTAAAACCAGAGATTGAAATGAACACAGATAAAGTTCCTTAAGCCAAATATGGAATAGACAAGAGCTACTCCTTGCTCAACGAAATGGACTCAACACCCCATATTAAACGCCTAAGAATGTACCTGACTAGTAAGTATCTTAAAACCTATGGATTGCTATGTCTCCGAAAGAGAATCAAGCGTGTGTACAGGGGCATAAACGCAGCAGTGATAGGATTGGAGAGGTTCGGTGAGCAAATGAAGACCCTTTGAAGTCATATTGCATGGTACCCATTCCACGGGTCTCAACTCTCCAGGTTTAAGGGATTCTTCCTTCAGCTAAAACATGCATGTGGAACCCAGAGTATGATCCACCGTGTGATCGGGAGACGTGTTCAAATATGTCTCAGTTCTCGTCCCCTGGTACTCGGGTGCAACATTCCAGACGCTTTACTAACACTCTCTCGACTTGGAGAGTCAGTGCCTTTAACCTCCTGTTTGGCCCAGTTTGCAATTTCTGTGGAAGATGAACAGGAATAGGGAGAACCAATGAGAGACTAGCTGGAGGTGTCTGGACAGGCAAATTTAACTCTCATTTCCCACCAGGAAGAGGAATTAACCAAAGGCTCAGCGTGCCGTGCCGGAACCAGATTAGGGCCTGAAGCAATCCTGCGGTGTTGCGGCCAGCTCACAAGAAAGCGAGTTGAAGAAAGGAGCTCAGGGGCACTGTAATTCACAAACCTGCAGAGTTATAAATGACAGCTCTCGTCCAAAAATATACTGAAGTAAGGCTGCCAAGAGGACTTGAAAGCGGGGCAGAATTGCAGGAAACCGATTTCAGGAGGTAGACTGGAATTGCAGTTAAAGCATAGGAAAAGAGGCAGAACGTCCACAATGATGCACTTGGCCAAAAAGGGCGTATGCGTTTTTTCCTGAATATATTCAGGAAAAAACGCATACGCCCTTTTTGGCCAACCAAGCAAGCTTGCAAAGGAAATCTGCACTACAATGAAGTCTCACTTCCCCCCGGTCAAAAGGGCCATCTGAAAAAAGTGTAAAATCCAGAAGGCAGGACAGGCCATGGAGAACTGGGAGCCTTGTTATGCTGATGGGCGGGATGTAAATTGCCAAGAGCCACTCGGGAGAAGTGTATGGTGTTTCCTGAAACACCTAAAAAACAAAGCAACAGAGCCTAGGGCACTTCCACTTATGGTCCTATAGCTTAGGGAAATTAAAATAAAAAAGATACAGCCACCCCAAAGTTTGGGACGGCTCTGTTTACAAGAACCTCGTTTACGGTACAAGTTCAATATCGCAGAAAGTGAGTAATGGATAAAGAAGTTGTGGTACTTACGTACAATGCAATATCACTCAGCAATGAAATCTATGTCATCAGGCCCGTAGCAGCATAATGAGTGGATTCAGGTCTGATGATTCTAACTGAAATAAGTCACACAGAAAAAGAAACATCATAAGATATCACTAATACACGGAATGTAAACTTGGCTACACAGGAACTGAATTACAAAACAGAACAGGGTCTCAAATTTAGAAAACCAACTTATGCTTGCTAAGGGGAAAGGTGAGTTGGGGTGCTGCCTAAAACCAGAGATTGAAATGAACACAGATAAAGTTCCTTAAGCCAAATATGGAATAGACAAGAGCTACTCCTTGCTCAACGAAATGGACTCAACACCCCATATTAAACGCCTAAGAATGTACCTGACTAGTAAGTATCTTAAAACCTATGGATTGCTATGTCTCCGAAAGAGAATCAAGCGTGTGTACAGGGGCATAAACGCAGCAGTGATAGGATTGGAGAGGTTCGGTGAGCAAATGAAGACCCTTTGAAGTCATATTGCATGGTACCCATTCCACGGGTCTCAACTCTCCAGGTTTAAGGGATTCTTCCTTCAGCTAAAACATGCATGTGGAACCCAGAGTATGATCCACCGTGTGATCGGGAGACGTGTTCAAATATGTCTCAGTTCTCGTCCCCTGGTACTCGGGTGCAACATTCCAGACGCTTTACTAACACTCTCTCGACTTGGAGAGTCAGTGCCTTTAACCTCCTGTTTGGCCCAGTTTGCAATTTCTGCGGAAGATGAACAGGAATAGGGAGAACCAATGAGAGACCAGCTGGAGGTGTCTGGACGGGCAAATTTAACTCTCATTTCCCACCAGGAAGAGGAATTAACCAAAGGCTCAGCGTGCCGTGCCGGAACCAGATTAGGGCCTGAAGCAATCCTGCGGTGTTGCGGCCAGCTCACAAGAAAGCGAGTTGAAGAAAGGAGCTCAGGGGCACTGTAATTCACAAACCTGCAGAGTTATAAATGACAGCTCTCGTCCAAAAATATACTGAAGTAAGGCTGCCAAGAGGACTTGAAAGCGGGGCAGAATTGCAGGAAACCGATTTCAGGAGGTAGACTGGAATTGCAGTTAAAGCATAGGAAAAGAGGCAGAACGTCCACAATGATGCACTTGGCCAAAAAGGGCGTATGCGTTTTTTCCTGTCAGGAAAAAACGCATACGCCATTTTTGGCCAACCAAGCAAGCTTGCAAAGGAAATCTGCACTACAATGAAGTCTCACTTCCCCCCGGTCAAAAGGGCCATCAGAAAAAAGTGTAAAATCCAGAAGGCAGGACAGGCCATGGAGAACTGGGAGCCTTGTTATGCTGATGGGCGGGATGTAAATTGCCAACAGCCACTCGGGAGAAGTGTATGGTGTTTCCTGAAACATCTAAAAAACAAAGCAACAGAGCCTAGGGCACTTCCACTTATGGTCCTATAGCTTAGGGAAATTAAAATCAAAAAGACACAGCCACCCCAAAGTTTGGGACGGCTCTGTTTACAAGAACCTCGTTTACGGTACAAGTTCAATATCACAGAAAGTGAGTAATGGATAAAGAAGTTGTGGTACTTACGTACAATGCAATATCACTCAGCAATGAAATCTATGTCATCAGGCCCGTAGCAGCATAATGAGTGGATTCAGGTATGATGATTCTAACTGAAATAAGTCACACAGAAAAAGAAACATCATAAGATATCACTAATACACGGAATGTAAACTTGGCTACACAGGAACTGAATTACAAAACAGAACAGGGTCTCAAATTTAGAAAACCAACTTATGCTTGCTAAGGGGAAAGGTGAGTTGGGGTGCTGCCTAAAACCAGAGATTGAAATGAACACAGATAAAGTTCCTTAAGCCAAATATGGAATAGACAAGAGCTACTCCTTGCTCAACGAAATGGACTCAACACCCCATATTAAACGCCTAAGAATGTACCTGACTAGTAAGTATCTTAAAACCTATGGATTGCTATGTCTCCGAAAGAGAATCAAGCGTGTGTACAGGGGCATAAACGCAGCAGTGATAGGATTGGAGAGGTTCGGTGAGCAAATGAAGACCCTTTGAAGTCATATTGCATGGTACCCATTCCACGGGTCTCAACTCTCCAGGTTTAAGGGATTCTTCCTTCAGCTAAAACATGCATGTGGAACCCAGAGTATGATCCACCGTGTGATCGGGAGACGTGTTCAAATATGTCTCAGTTCTCGTCCCCTGGTACTCGGGTGCAACATTCCAGACGCTTTACTAACACTCTCCCGACTTGGAGAGTCAGTGCCTTTAACCTCCTGTTTGGCCCAGTTTGCAATTTCTGTGGAAGATGAACAGGAATAGGGAGAACCAATGAGAGACCAGCTGGAGGTGTCTGGACAGGCAAATTTAACTCTCATTTCCCACCAGGAAGAGGAATTAACCAAAGGCTCAGCGTGCCGTGCCGGAACCAGATTAGGGCCTGAAGCAATCCTGCGGTGTTGCGGCCAGCTCACAAGAAAGCGAGTTGAAGAAAGGAGCTCAGGGGCGCTGTAATTCACAAACCTGCAGAGTTATAAATGACAGCTCTCGTCCAAAAATATACTGAAGTAAGGCTGCCAAGAGGACTTGAAAGCGGGGCAGAATTGCAGGAAACCGATTTCAGGAGGTAGACTGGAATTGCAGTTAAAGCATAGGAAAAGAGGCAGAACATCCACAATGATGCACTTGGCCAAAAAGGGCGTATGCGTTTTTTCCTGAATATATTCAGGAAAAAACGCATACGCCCTTTTTGGCCAACCAAGCAAGCTTGCAAAGGAAATCTGCACTACAATGAAGTCTCACTTCCCCCCGGTCAAAAGGGCCATCTGAAAAAAGTGTAAAATCCAGAAGGCAGGACAGGCCATGGAGAACTGGGAGCCTTGTTATGCTGATGGGCGGGATGTAAATTGCCAACAGCCACTCGGGAGAAGTGTATGGTGTTTCCTGAAATATCTAAAAAACAAAGCAACAGAGCCTAGGGCACTTCCACTTATGGTCCTATAGCTTAGGGAAATTAAAATAAAAAAGACACAGCCACCCCAAAGTTTGGGATGGCTCTGTTTACAAGAACCTCGTTTACGGTACAAGTTCAATATCGCAGAAAGTGAGTAATGGATAAAGAAGTTGTGGTACTTACGTACAATGCAATATCACTCAGCAATGAAATCTATGTCATCAGGCCCGTAGCAGCATAATGAGTGGATTCAGGTATGATGATTCTAACTGAAATAAGTCACACAGAAAAAGAAACATCATAAGATATCACTAATACACGGAATGTAAACTTGGCTACACAGGAACTGAATTACAAAACAGAACAGGGTCTCAAATTTAGAAAACCAACTTATGCTTGCTAAGGGGAAAGGTGAGTTGGGGTGCTGCCTAAAACCAGAGATTGAAATGAACACAGATAAAGTTCCTTAAGCCAAATATGGAATAGACAAGAGCTACTCCTTGCTCAACGAAATGGACTCAACACCCCATATTAAACGCCTAAGAATGTACCTGACTAGTAAGTATCTTAAAACCTATGGATTGCTATGTCTCCGAAAGAGAATCAAGCGTGTGTACAGGGGCATAAACGCAGCAGTGATAGGATTGGAGAGGTTTGGTGAGCAAATGAAGACCCTTTGAAGTCATATTGCATGGTACCCATTCCACGGGTCTCAACTCTCCAGGTTTAAGGGATTCTTCCTTCAGCTAAAACATGCATGTGGAACCCAGAGTATGATCCACCGTGTGATCGGGAGACGTGTTCAAATATGTCTCAGTTCTCGTCCCCTGGTACTCGGGTGCAACATTCCAGATGCTTTACTAACACTCTCCCGACTTGGAGAGTCAGTGCCTTTAACCTCCTGTTTGGCCCAGTTTGCAATTTCTGCGGAAGATGAACAGGAATAGGGAGAACCAATGAGAGACTAGCTGGAGGTGTCTGGACGGGCAAATTTAACTCTCATTTCCCACCAGGAAGAGGAATTAACCAAAGGCTCAGCGTGCCGTGCCAGAACCAGATTAGGGCCTGAAGCAATCCTGCGGTGTTGCGACCAGCTCACAAGAAAGCGAGTTGAAGAAAGGAGCTCAGGGGCACTGTAATTCACAAACCTGCAGAGTTATAAATGACAGCTCTCGTCCAAAAATATACTGAAGTAAGGCTGCCAAGAGGACTTGAAAGCGGGGCAGAATTGCAGGAAACCGATTTCAGGAGGTAGACTGGAATTGCAGTTAAAGCATAGGAAAAGAGGCAGAACGTCCACAATGATGCACTTGGCCAAAAAGGGCGTATGCGTTTTTTCCTGAATATATTCAGGAAAAAACGCATACGCCCTTTTTGGCCAACCAAGCAAGCTTGCAAAGGAAATCTGCACTACAATGAAGTCTCACTACCCCCCGGTCAAAAGGGCCATCAGAAAAAAGTGTAAAATCCAGAAGGCAGGACAGGCCATGGAGAACTGGGAGCCTTGTTATGCTGATGGGCGGGATGTAAATTGCCAACAGCCACTCGGGAGAAGTGTATGGTGTTTCCTGAAACATCTAAAAAACAAAGCAACAGAGCCTAGGGCACTTCCACTTATGGTCCGATAGCTTAGGGAAATTAAAATCAAAAAGACACAGCCACCCCAAAGTTTGGGACGGCTCTGTTTACAAGAACCTCGTTTACGGTACAAGTTCAATATCGCAGAAAGTGAGTAATGGATAAAGAAGTTGTGGTACTTACGTACAATGCAATATCACTCAGCAATGAAATCTATGTCATCAGGCCCGTAGCAGCATAATGAGTGGATTCAGGTATGATGATTCTAACTGAAATAAGTCACACAGAAAAAGAAACATCATAAGATATCACTAATACACGGAATGTAAACTTGGTTACACAGGAACTGAATTACAAAACAGAACAGGGTCTCAAATTTAGAAAACCAACTTATGCTTGCTAAGGGGAAAGGTGAGTTGGGGTGCTGCCTAAAACCAGAGATTGAAATGAACACAGATAAAGTTCCTTAAGCCAAATATGGAATAGACAAGAGCTACTCCTTGCTCAACGAAATGGACTCAACACCCCATATTAAACGCCTAAGAATGTACCTGACTAGTAAGTATCTTAAAACCTATGGATTGCTATGTCTCCGAAAGAGAATCAAGCGTGTGTACAGGGGCATAAACGCAGCAGTGATAGGATTGGAGAGGTTCGGTGAGCAAATGAAGACCCTTTGAAGTCATAGTGCATGGTACCCATTCCACGGGTCTCAAATCTCCAGGTTGAAGGGATTCTTCCTTCAGCTAAAACATGCATGTGGAACCCAGAGTATGATCCACCGTGTGATCGGGAGACGTGTTCAAATATGTCTCAGTTATCGACCCCTGGTACTCGGGTGCAACATTCCAGACGCTTTACTAACACTCTCCCGACTTGGAGAGTCAGTGCCTTTAACCTCCTGTTTGGCCCAGTTTGCAATTTCTGCGGAAGATGAACAGGAATAGGGAGAACCAAAGAGAGACTAGCTGGAGGTGTCTGGACGGGCAAATTTAACTCTCATTTCCCACCAGGAAGAGGAATTAACCAAAGGCTCAGCGTGCCGTGCCGGAACCAGATTAGGGCCTGAAGCAATCCTGCGGTGTTGCGGCCAGCTCACAAGAAAGCGAGTTGAAGAAAGGAGCTCAGGGGCACTGTAATTCACAAACCTGCAGAGTTATAAATGACAGCTCTCGTCCAAAAATATACTGAAGTAAGGCTGCCAAGAGGACTTGAAAGCGGGGCAGAATTGCAAGAAACCGATTTCAGGAGGTAGACTGGAATTGTAGTTAAAGCATAGGAAAAGAGGCAGAACGTCGACAATGATGCACTTGGCCAAAAAGGGAGTATGCGTTTTTTCCTGAATATATTCAGGAAAAAACGCATACGCCCTTTTTGGCCAACCAAGCAAGCTTGCAAAGGAAATCTGCACTACAATGAAGTCTCACTTCCCCCCGGTCAAAAGGGCCATCTGAAAAAAGTGTAAAATCCAGAAGGCAGGACAGGCCATGGAGAACTGGGAGCCTTGTTATGCTGATGGGCGGGATGTAAATTGCCAACAGCCACTCGGAAGAAGTGTATGGTGTTTCCTGAAACATCTAAAAAACAAAGCAACAGAGCCTAGGGCACTTCCACTTATGGTCCTATAGCTTAGGGAAATTAAAATCAAAAAGACACAGCCACCCCAAAGTTTGGGACGGCTCTGTTTACAAGAACCTCGTTTACGGTACAAGTTCAATATCGCAGAAAGTGAGTAATGGATAAAGAAGTTGTGGTACTTACGTACAATGCAATATCACTCAGCAATGAAATCTATGTCATCAGGCCCGTAGCAGCATAATGAGTGGATTCAGGTATGATGATTCTAACTGAAATAAGTCACACAGAAAAAGAAACATCATAAGATATCACTAATACACGGAATGTAAACTTGGCTACACAGGAACTGAATTACAAAACAGAACAGGGTCTCAAATTTAGAAAACCAACTTATGCTTGCTAAGGGGAAAGGTGAGTTGGGGTGCTGCCTAAAACCAGAGATTGAAATGAACACAGATAAAGTTCCTTAAGCCAAATATGGAATAGACAAGAGCTACTCCTTGCTCAACGAAATGGACTCAACACCCCATATTAAACGCCTAAGAATGTACCTGACTAGTAAGTATCTTAAAACCTATGGATTGCTATGTCTCCGAAAGAGAATCAAGCGTGTGTACAGGGGCATAAACGCAGCAGTGATAGGATTGGAGAGGTTCGGTGAGCAAATGAAGACCCTTTGAAGTCATATTGCATGGTACCCATTCCACGGGTCTCAACTCTCCAGGTTTAAGGGATTCTTCCTTCAGCTAAAACATGCATGTGGAACCCAGAGTATGATCCACCGTGTGATCGGGAGACGTGTTCAAATATGTCTCAGTTTTCGACCCCTGGTACTCGGGTGCAACATTCCAGACGCTTTACTAACACTCTCCCGACTTGGAGAGTCAGTGCCTTTAACCTCCTGTTTGGCCCAGTTTGCAATTTCTGCGGAAGATGAACAGGAATAGGGAGAACCAAAGAGAGACTAGCTGGAGGTGTCTGGACGGGCAAATTTAACTCTCATTTCCCACCAGGAAGAGGAATTAACCAAAGGCTCAGCGTGCCGTGCCGGAACCAGATTAGGGCCTGAAGCAATCCTGCGGTGTTGCGGCCAGCTCACAAGAAAGCGAGTTGAAGAAAGGAGCTCAGGGGCACTGTAATTCACAAACCTGCAGAGTTATAAATGACAGCTCTCGTCCAAAAATATACTGAAGTAAGGCTGCCAAGAGGACTTGAAAGCGGGGCAGAATTGCAAGAAACCGATTTCAGGAGGTAGACTGGAATTGCAGTTAAAGCATAGGAAAAGAGGCAGAACGTCCACAATGATGCACTTGGCCAAAAAGGGCGTATGCGTTTTTTCCTGAATATATTCAGGAAAAAACGCATACGCCCTTTTTGGCCAACCAAGCAAGCTTGCAAAGGAAATCTGCACTACAATGAAGTCTCACTTCCCCCCGGTCAAAAGGGCCATCTGAAAAAAGTGTAAAATCCAGAAGGCAGGACAGGCCATGGAGAACTGGGAGCCTTGTTATGCTGATGGGCGGGATGTAAATTGCCAACAGCCACTCGGGAGAAGTGTATGGTGTTTCCTGAAACATCTAAAAAACAAAGCAACAGAGCCTAGGGCACTTCCACTTATGGTCCTATAGCTTAGGGAAATTAAAATCAAAAAGACACAGCCACCCCAAAGTTTGGGACGGCTCTGTTTACAAGAACCTCGTTTACGGTACAAGTTCAATATCGCAGAAAGTGAGTAATGGATAAAGAAGTTGTGGTACTTACGTACAATGCAATATCACTCAGCAATGAAATCTATGTCATCAGGCCCGTAGCAGCATAATGAGTGGATTCAGGTCTGATGATTCTAACTGAAATAAGTCACACAGAAAAAGAAACATCATAAGATATCACTAATACACGGAATGTAAACTTGGCTACACAGGAACTGAATTACAAAACAGAACAGGGTCTCAAATTTAGAAAACCAACTTATGCTTGCTAAGGGGAAAGGTGAGTTGGGGTGCTGCCTAAAACCAGAGATTGAAATGAACACAGATAAAGTTCCTTAAGCCAAATATGGAATAGACAAGAGCTACTCCTTGCTCAACGAAATGGACTCAACACCCCATATTAAACGCCTAAGAATGTACCTGACTAGTAAGTATCTTAAAACCTATGGATTGCTATGTCTCCGAAAGAGAATCAAGCGTGTGTACAGGGGCATAAACGCAGCAGTGATAGGATTGGAGAGGTTCGGTGAGCAAATGAAGACCCTTTGAAGTCATATTGCATGGTACCCATTCCACGGGTCTCAACTCTCCAGGTTTAAGGGATTCTTCCTTCAGCTAAAACATGCATGTGGAACCCAGAGTATGATCCACCGTGTGATCGGGAGACGTGTTCAAATATGTCTCAGTTCTCGTCCCCTGGTACTCGGGTGCAACATTCCAGACGCTTTACTAACACTCTCTCGACTTGGAGAGTCAGTGCCTTTAACCTCCTGTTTGGCCCAGTTTGCAATTTCTGTGGAAGATGAACAGGAATAGGGAGAACCAATGAGAGACTAGCTGGAGGTGTCTGGACAGGCAAATTTAACTCTCATTTCCCACCAGGAAGAGGAATTAACCAAAGGCTCAGCGTGCCGTGCCGGAACCAGATTAGGGCCTGAAGCAATCCTGCGGTGTTGCGGCCAGCTCACAAGAAAGCGAGTTGAAGAAAGGAGCTCAGGGGCACTGTAATTCACAAACCTGCAGAGTTATAAATGACAGCTCTCGTCCAAAAATATACTGAAGTAAGGCTGCCAAGAGGACTTGAAAGCGGGGCAGAATTGCAGGAAACCGATTTCAGGAGGTAGACTGGAATTGCAGTTAAAGCATAGGAAAAGAGGCAGAACGTCCACAATGATGCACTTGGCCAAAAAGGGCGTATGCGTTTTTTCCTGAATATATTCAGGAAAAAACGCATACGCCCTTTTTGGCCAACCAAGCAAGCTTGCAAAGGAAATCTGCACTACAATGAAGTCTCACTTCCCCCCGGTCAAAAGGGCCATCTGAAAAAAGTGTAAAATCCAGAAGGCAGGACAGGCCATGGAGAACTGGGAGCCTTGTTATGCTGATGGGCGGGATGTAAATTGCCAAGAGCCACTCGGGAGAAGTGTATGGTGTTTCCTGAAACACCTAAAAAACAAAGCAACAGAGCCTAGGGCACTTCCACTTATGGTCCTATAGCTTAGGGAAATTAAAATAAAAAAGATACAGCCACCCCAAAGTTTGGGACGGCTCTGTTTACAAGAACCTCGTTTACGGTACAAGTTCAATATCGCAGAAAGTGAGTAATGGATAAAGAAGTTGTGGTACTTACGTACAATGCAATATCACTCAGCAATGAAATCTATGTCATCAGGCCCGTAGCAGCATAATGAGTGGATTCAGGTATGATGATTCTAACTGAAATAAGTCACACAGAAAAAGAAACATCATAAGATATCACTAATACACGGAATGTAAACTTGGCTACACAGGAACTGAATTACAAAACAGAACAGGGTCTCAAATTTAGAAAACCAACTTATGCTTGCTAAGGGGAAAGGTGAGTTGGGGTGCTGCCTAAAACCAGAGATTGAAATGAACACAGATAAAGTTCCTTAAGCCAAATATGGAATAGACAAGAGCTACTCCTTGCTCAACGAAATGGACTCAACACCCCATATTAAACGCCTAAGAATGTACCTGACTAGTAAGTATCTTAAAACCTATGGATTGCTATGTCTCCGAAAGAGAATCAAGCGTGTGTACAGGGGCATAAACGCAGCAGTGATAGGATTGGAGAGGTTCGGTGAGCAAATGAAGACCCTTTGAAGTCATATTGCATGGTACCCATTCCACGGGTCTCAACTCTCCAGGTTTAAGGGATTCTTCCTTCAGCTAAAACATGCATGTGGAACCCAGAGTATGATCCACCGTGTGATCGGGAGACGTGTTCAAATATGTCTCAGTTCTCGTCCCCTGGTACTCGGGTGCAACATTCCAGACGCTTTACTAACACTCTCCCGACTTGGAGAGTCAGTGCCTTTAACCTCCTGTTTGGCCCAGTTTGCAATTTCTGTGGAAGATGAACAGGAATAGGGAGAACCAATGAGAGACCAGCTGGAGGTGTCTGGACAGGCAAATTTAACTCTCATTTCCCACCAGGAAGAGGAATTAACCAAAGGCTCAGCGTGCCGTGCCGGAACCAGATTAGGGCCTGAAGCAATCCTGCGGTGTTGCGGCCAGCTCACAAGAAAGCGAGTTGAAGAAAGGAGCTCAGGGGCGCTGTAATTCACAAACCTGCAGAGTTATAAATGACAGCTCTCGTCCAAAAATATACTGAAGTAAGGCTGCCAAGAGGACTTGAAAGCGGGGCAGAATTGCAGGAAACCGATTTCAGGAGGTAGACTGGAATTGCAGTTAAAGCATAGGAAAAGAGGCAGAACATCCACAATGATGCACTTGGCCAAAAAGGGCGTATGCGTTTTTTCCTGAATATATTCAGGAAAAAACGCATACGCCCTTTTTGGCCAACCAAGCAAGCTTGCAAAGGAAATCTGCACTACAATGAAGTCTCACTTCCCCCCGGTCAAAAGGGCCATCTGAAAAAAGTGTAAAATCCAGAAGGCAGGACAGGCCATGGAGAACTGGGAGCCTTGTTATGCTGATGGGCGGGATGTAAATTGCCAACAGCCACTCGGGAGAAGTGTATGGTGTTTCCTGAAATATCTAAAAAACAAAGCAACAGAGCCTAGGGCACTTCCACTTATGGTCCTATAGCTTAGGGAAATTAAAATAAAAAAGACACAGCCACCCCAAAGTTTGGGATGGCTCTGTTTACAAGAACCTCGTTTACGGTACAAGTTCAATATCGCAGAAAGTGAGTAATGGATAAAGAAGTTGTGGTACTTACGTACAATGCAATATCACTCAGCAATGAAATCTA
Source organism: Grampus griseus (assembly GCF_964374135.1). Lineage (NCBI taxonomy): Eukaryota > Metazoa > Chordata > Mammalia > Artiodactyla > Delphinidae > Grampus > Grampus griseus. The sequence goes on from NW_028133368.1 coordinate 656,306, forward strand.
TGTCATCAGGCCCGTAGCAGCATAATGAGTGGATTCAGGTATGATGATTCTAACTGAAATAAGTCACACAGAAAAAGAAACATCATAAGATATCACTAATACACGGAATGTAAACTTGGCTACACAGGAACTGAATTACAAAACAGAACAGGGTCTCAAATTTAGAAAACCAACTTATGCTTGCTAAGGGGAAAGGTGAGTTGGGGTGCTGCCTAAAACCAGAGATTGAAATGAACACAGATAAAGTTCCTTAAGCCAAATATGGAATAGACAAGAGCTACTCCTTGCTCAACGAAATGGACTCAACACCCCATATTAAACGCCTAAGAATGTACCTGACTAGTAAGTATCTTAAAACCTATGGATTGCTATGTCTCCGAAAGAGAATCAAGCGTGTGTACAGGGGCATAAACGCAGCAGTGATAGGATTGGAGAGGTTTGGTGAGCAAATGAAGACCCTTTGAAGTCATATTGCATGGTACCCATTCCACGGGTCTCAACTCTCCAGGTTTAAGGGATTCTTCCTTCAGCTAAAACATGCATGTGGAACCCAGAGTATGATCCACCGTGTGATCGGGAGACGTGTTCAAATATGTCTCAGTTCTCGTCCCCTGGTACTCGGGTGCAACATTCCAGATGCTTTACTAACACTCTCCCGACTTGGAGAGTCAGTGCCTTTAACCTCCTGTTTGGCCCAGTTTGCAATTTCTGCGGAAGATGAACAGGAATAGGGAGAACCAATGAGAGACTAGCTGGAGGTGTCTGGACGGGCAAATTTAACTCTCATTTCCCACCAGGAAGAGGAATTAACCAAAGGCTCAGCGTGCCGTGCCAGAACCAGATTAGGGCCTGAAGCAATCCTGCGGTGTTGCGACCAGCTCACAAGAAAGCGAGTTGAAGAAAGGAGCTCAGGGGCACTGTAATTCACAAACCTGCAGAGTTATAAATGACAGCTCTCGTCCAAAAATATACTGAAGTAAGGCTGCCAAGAGGACTTGAAAGCGGGGCAGAATTGCAGGAAACCGATTTCAGGAGGTAGACTGGAATTGCAGTTAAAGCATAGGAAAAGAGGCAGAACGTCCACAATGATGCACTTGGCCAAAAAGGGCGTATGCGTTTTTTCCTGAATATATTCAGGAAAAAACACATACGCCCTTTTTGGCCAACCAAGCAAGCTTGCAAAGGAAATCTGCACTACAATGAAGTCTCACTTCCCCCCGGTCAAAAGGGCCATCTGAAAAAAGTGTAAAATCCAGAAGGCAGGACAGGCCATGGAGAACTGGGAGCCTTGTTATGCTGATGGGCGGGATGTAAATTGCCAACAGCCACTCGGGAGAAGTGTATGGTGTTTCCTGAAACATCTAAAAAACAAAGCAACAGAGCCTAGGGCACTTCCACTTATGGTCCTATAGCTTAGGGAAATTAAAATCAAAAAGACACAGCCACCCCAAAGTTTGGGACGGCTCTGTTTACAAGAACCTCGTTTATGGTACAAGTTCAATATCGCAGAAAGTGAGTAATGGATAAAGAAGTTGTGGTACTTACGTACAATGCAATATCACTCAGCAATGAAATCTATGTCATCAGGCCTGTAGCAGCATAATGAGTGGATTCAGGTATGATGATTCTAACTGAAATAAGTCACACAGAAAAAGAAACATCATAAGATATCACTAATACATGGAATGTAAACTTGGCTACACAGGAACTGAATTACAAAACAGAACAGGGTCTCAAATTTAGAAAACCAACTTATGCTTGCTAAGGGGAAAGGTGAGTTGGGGTGCTGCCTAAAACCAGAGATTGAAATGAACACAGATAAAGTTCCTTAAGCCAAATATGGAATAGACAAGAGCTACTCCTTGCTCAACGAAATGGACTCAACACCCCATATTAAACGCCTAAGAATGTACCTGACTAGTAAGTATCTTAAAACCTATGGATTGCTCTGTCTCCGAAAGAGAATCAAGCGTGTGTACAGGGGCATAAACGCAGCAGTGATAGGATTGGAGAGGTTCGGTGAGCAAATGAAGACCCTTTGAAGTCATATTGCATGGTACCCATTCCACGGGTCTCAACTCTCCAGGTTTAAGGGATTCTTCCTTCAGCTAAAACATGCATGTGGAACCCAGAGTATGATCCACCGTGTGATCGGGAGACGTGTTCAAATATGTCTCAGTTCTCGTCCCCTGGTACTCGGGTGCAACATTCCAGACGCTTTACTAACACTCTCCCGACTTGGAGAGTCAGTGCCTTTAACCTCCTGTTTGGCCCAGTTTGCAATTTCTGCGGAAGATGAACAGGAATAGGGAGAACCAATGAGAGACTAGCTGGAGGTGTCTGGACGGGCAAATTTAACTCTCATTTCCCACCAGGAAGAGGAATTAACCAAAGGCTCAGCGTGCCGTGCCGGAACCAGATTAGGGCCTGAAGCAATCCTGCGGTGTTGCGGCCAGCTCACAAGAAAGCGAGTTGAAGAAAGGAGCTCAGGGGCACTGTAATTCACAAACCTGCAGAGTTATAAATGACAGCTCTCGTCCAAAAATATACTGAAGTAAGGCTGCCAAGAGGACTTGAAAGCGGGGCAGAATTGCAGGAAACCGATTTCAGGAGGTAGACTGGAATTGCAGTTAAAGCATAGGAAAAGAGGCAGAACGTCCACAATGATGCACTTGGCCAAAAAGGGCGTATGCGTTTTTTCCTGAATATATTCAGGAAAAAACGCATACGCCCTTTTTGGCCAACCAAGCAAGCTTGCAAAGGAAATCTGCACTACAATGAAGTCTCACTTCCCCCCGGTCAAAAGGGCCATCTGAAAAAAGTGTAAAATCCAGAAGGCAGGACAGGCCATGGAGAACTGGGAGCCTTGTTATGCTGATGGGCGGGATGTAAATTGCCAACAGCCACTCGGGAGAAGTGTATGGTGTTTCCTGAAACATCTAAAAAACAAAGCAACAGAGCCTAGGGCACTTCCACTTATGGTCCTATAGCTTAGGGAAATTAAAATCAAAAAGACACAGCCACCCCAAAGTTTGGGACGGCTCTGTTTACAAGAACCTCGTTTATGGTACAAGTTCAATATCGCAGAAAGTGAGTAATGGATAAAGAAGTTGTGGTACTTACGTACAATGCAATATCACTCAGCAATGAAATCTATGTCATCAGGCCCGTAGCAGCATAATGAGTGGATTCAGGTATGATGATTCTAACTGAAATAAGTCACACAGAAAAAGAAACATCATAAGATATCACTAATACATGGAATGTAAACTTGGCTACACAGGAACTGAATTACAAAACAGAACAGGGTCTCAAATTTAGAAAACCAACTTATGCTTGCTAAGGGGAAAGGTGAGTTGGGGTGCTGCCTAAAACCAGAGATTGAAATGAACACAGATAAAGTTCCTTAAGCCAAATATGGAATAGACAAGAGCTACTCCTTGCTCAACGAAATGGACTCAACACCCCATATTAAACGCCTAAGAATGTACCTGACTAGTAAGTATCTTAAAACCTATGGATTGCTATGTCTCCGAAAGAGAATCAAGCGTGTGTACAGGGGCATAAACGCAGCAGTGATAGGATTGGAGAGGTTTGGTGAGCAAATGAAGACCCTTTGAAGTCATATTGCATGGTACCCATTCCACGGGTCTCAACTCTCCAGGTTTAAGGGATTCTTCCTTCAGCTAAAACATGCATGTGGAACCCAGAGTATGATCCACCGTGTGATCGGGAGACGTGTTCAAATATGTCTCAGTTCTCGTCCCCTGGTACTCGGGTGCAACATTCCAGACGCTTTACTAACACTCTCCCGACTTGGAGAGTCAGTGCCTTTAACCTCCTGTTTGGCCCAGTTTGCAATTTCTGCGGAAGATGAACAGGAATAGGGAGAACCAATGAGAGACTAGCTGGAGGTGTCTGGACGGGCAAATTTAACTCTCATTTCCCACCAGGAAGAGGAATTAACCAAAGGCTCAGCGTGCCGTGCCGGAACCAGATTAGGGCCTGAAGCAATCCTGCGGTGTTGCGGCCAGCTCACAAGAAAGCGAGTTGAAGAAAGGAGCTCAGGGGCACTGTAATTCACAAACCTGCAGAGTTATAAATGACAGCTCTCGTCCAAAAATATACTGAAGTAAGGCTGCCAAGAGGACTTGAAAGCGGGGCAGAATTGCAGGAAACCGATTTCAGGAGGTAGACTGGAATTGCAGTTAAAGCATAGGAAAAGAGGCAGAACGTCCACAATGATGCACTTGGCCAAAAAGGGCGTATGCGTTTTTTCCTGAATATATTCAGGAAAAAACGCATACGCCCTTTTTGGCCAACCAAGCAAGCTTGCAAAGGAAATCTGCACTACAATGAAGTCTCACTTCCCCCCGGTCAAAAGGGCCATCTGAAAAAAGTGTAAAATCCAGAAGGCAGGACAGGCCATGGAGAACTGGGAGCCTTGTTATGCTGATGGGCGGGATGAAAATTGCCAACAGCCACTCGGGAGAAGTGTATGGTGTTTCCTGAAACATCTAAAAAACAAAGCAACAGAGCCTAGGGCACTTCCACTTATGGTCCTATAGCTTAGGGAAAGTAAAATCAAAAAGACACAGCCACCCCAAAGTTTGGGACGGCTCTGTTTACAAGAACCTCGTTTATGGTACAAGTTCAATATCGCAGAAAGTGAGTAATGGATAAAGAAGTTGTGGTACTTACGTACAATGCAATATCACTCAGCAATGAAATCTATGTCATCAGGCCCGTAGCAGCATAATGAGTGGATTCAGGTATGATGATTCTAACTGAAATAAGTCACACAGAAAAAGAAACATCATAAGATATCACTAATACATGGAATGTAAACTTGGCTACACAGGAACTGAATTACAAAACAGAACAGGGTCTCAAATTTAGAAAACCAACTTATGCTTGCTAAGGGGAAAGGTGAGTTGGGGTGCTGCCTAAAACCAGAGATTGAAATGAACACAGATAAAGTTCCTTAAGCCAAATATGGAATAGACAAGAGCTACTCCTTGCTCAACGAAATGGACTCAACACCCCATATTAAACGCCTAAGAATGTACCTGACTAGTAAGTATCTTAAAACCTATGGATTGCTATGTCTCCGAAAGAGAATCAAGCGTGTGTACAGGGGCATAAACGCAGCAGTGATAGGATTGGAGAGGTTCGGTGAGCAAATGAAGACCCTTTGAAGTCATATTGCATGGTACCCATTCCACGGGTCTCAACTCTCCAGGTTTAAGGGATTCTTCCTTCAGCTAAAACATGCATGTGGAACCCAGAGTATGATCCACCGTGTGATCGGGAGACGTGTTCAAATATGTCTCAGTTCTCGTCCCCTGGTACTCGGGTGCAACATTCCAGACGCTTTACTAACACTCTCCCGACTTGGAGAGTCAGTGCCTTTAACCTCCTGTTTGGCCCAGTTTGCAATTTCTGCGGAAGATGAACAGGAATAGGGAGAACCAATGAGAGACTAGCTGGAGGTGTCTGGACGGGCAAATTTAACTCTCATTTCCCACCAGGAAGAGGAATTAACCAAAGGCTCAGCGTGCCGTGCCGGAACCAGATTAGGGCCTGAAGCAATCCTGCGGTGTTGCGACCAGCTCACAAGAAAGCGAGTTGAAGAAAGGAGCTCAGGGGCACTGTAATTCACAAACCTGCAGAGTTATAAATGACAGCTCTCGTCCAAAAATATACTGAAGTAAGGCTGCCAAGAGGACTTGAAAGCGGGGCAGAATTGCAGGAAACCGATTTCAGGAGGTAGACTGGAATTGCAGTTAAAGCATAGGAAAAGAGGCAGAACGTCCACAATGATGCACTTGGCCAAAAAGGGCGTATGCGTTTTTTCCTGAATATATTCAGGAAAAAACGCATACGCCCTTTTTGGCCAACCAAGCAAGCTTGCAAAGGAAATCTGCACTACAATGAAGTCTCACTTCCCCCCGGTCAAAAGGGCCATCTGAAAAAAGTGTAAAATCCAGAAGGCAGGACAGGCCATGGAGAACTGGGAGCCTTGTTATGCTGATGGGCGGGATGTAAATTGCCAAGAGCCACTCGGGAGAAGTGTATGGTGTTTCCTGAAACATCTAAAAAACAAAGCAACAGAGCCTAGGGCACTTCCACTTATGGTCCTATAGCTTAGGGAAATTAAAATCAAAAAGACACAGCCACCCCAAAGTTTGGGACGGCTCTGTTTACAAGAACCTCGTTTATGGTACAAGTTCAATATCGCAGAAAGTGAGTAATGGATAAAGAAGTTGTGGTACTTACGTACAATGCAATATCACTCAGCAATGAAATCTATGTCATCAGGCCCGTAGCAGCATAATGAGTGGATTCAGGTATGATGATTCTAACTGAAATAAGTCACACAGAAAAAGAAACATCATAAGATATCACTAATACATGGAATGTAAACTTGGCTACACAGGAACTGAATTACAAAACAGAACAGGGTCTCAAATTTAGAAAACCAACTTATGCTTGCTAAGGGGAAAGGTGAGTTGGGGTGCTGCCTAAAACCAGAGATTGAAATGAACACAGATAAAGTTCCTTAAGCCAAATATGGAATAGACAAGAGCTACTCCTTGCTCAACGAAATGGACTCAACACCCCATATTAAACGCCTAAGAATGTACCTGACTAGTAAGTATCTTAAAACCTATGGATTGCTATGTCTCCGAAAGAGAATCAAGCGTGTGTACAGGGGCATAAACGCAGCAGTGATAGGATTGGAGAGGTTCGGTGAGCAAATGAAGACCCTTTGAAGTCATATTGCATGGTACCCATTCCACGGGTCTCAACTCTCCAGGTTTAAGGGATTCTTCCTTCAGCTAAAACATGCATGTGGAACCCAGAGTATGATCCACCGTGTGATCGGGAGACGTGTTCAAATATGTCTCAGTTCTCGTCCCCTGGTACTCGGGTGCAACATTCCAGACGCTTTACTAACACTCTCCTGACTTGGAGAGTCAGTGCCTTTAACCTCCTGTTTGGCCCAGTTTGCAATTTCTGTGGAAGATGAACAGGAATAGGGAGAACCAATGAGAGACCAGCTGGAGGTGTCTGGACGGGCAAATTTAACTCTCATTTCCCACCAGGAAGAGGAATTAACCAAAGGCTCAGCGTGCCGTGCCGGAACCAGATTAGGGCCTGAAGCAATCCTGCGGTGTTGCGACCAGCTCACAAGAAAGCGAGTTGAAGAAAGGAGCTCAGGGGCACTGTAATTCACAAACCTGCAGAGTTATAAATGACAGCTCTCGTCCAAAAATATACTGAAGTAAGGCTGCCAAGAGGACTTGAAAGCGGGGCAGAATTGCAGGAAACCGATTTCAGGAGGTAGACTGGAATTGCAGTTAAAGCATAGGAAAAGAGGCAGAACGTCCACAATGATGCACTTGGCCAAAAAGGGCGTATGCGTTTTTTCCTGAATATATTCAGGAAAAAACGCATACGCTCTTTTTGGCCAACCAAGCAAGCTTGCAAAGGAAATCTGCACTACAATGAAGTCTCACTTCCCCCCGGTCAAAAGGGCCATCTGAAAAAAGTGTAAAATCCAGAAGGCAGGACAGGCCATGGAGAACTGGGAGCCTTGTTATGCTGATGGGCGGGATGTAAATTGCCAACAGCCACTCGGGAGAAGTGTATGGTGTTTCCTGAAACATCTAAAAAACAAAGCAACAGAGCCTAGGGCACTTCCACTTATGGTCCTATAGCTTAGGGAAATTAAAATCAAAAAGACACAGCCACCCCAAAGTTTGGGACGGCTCTGTTTACAAGAACCTCGTTTACGGTACAAGTTCAATATCGCAGAAAGTGAGTAATGGATAAAGAAGTTGTGGTACTTACGTACAATGCAATATCACTCAGCAATGAAATCTATGTCATCAGGCCCGTAGCAGCATAATGAGTGGATTCAGGTATGATGATTCTAACTGAAATAAGTCACACAGAAAAAGAAACATCATAAGATATCACTAATACACGGAATGTAAACTTGGTTACACAGGAACTGAATTACAAAACAGAACAGGGTCTCAAATTTAGAAAACCAACTTATGCTTGCTAAGGGGAAAGGTGAGTTGGGGTGCTGCCTAAAACCAGAGATTGAAATGAACACAGATAAAGTTCCTTAAGCCAAATATGGAATAGACAAGAGCTACTACTTGCTCAACGAAATGGACTCAACACCCCATATTAAACGCCTAAGAATGTACCTGACTAGTAAGTATCTTAAAACCTATGGATTGCTATGTCTCCGAAAGAGAATCAAGCGTGTGTACAGGGGCATAAACGCAGCAGTGATAGGATTGGAGAGGTTCGGTGAGCAAATGAAGACCCTTTGAAGTCATATTGCATGGTACCCATTCCACGGGTCTCAACTCTCCAGGTTTAAGGGATTCTTCCTTCAGCTAAAACATGCATGTGGAACCCAGAGTATGATCCACCGTGTGATCGGGAGACGTGTTCAAATATGTCTCAGTTCTCGTCCCCTGGTACTCGGGTGCAACATTCCAGACGCTTTACTAACACTCTCCCGACTTGGAGAGTCAGTGCCTTTAACCTCCTGTTTGGCCCAGTTTGCAATTTCTGCGGAAGATGAACAGGAATAGGGAGAACCAATGAGAGACTAGCTGGAGGTGTCTGGACGGGCAAATTTAACTCTCATTTCCCACCAGGAAGAGGAATTAACCAAAGGCTCAGCGTGCCGTGCCGGAACCAGATTAGGGCCTGAAGCAATCCTGCGGTGTTGCGACCAGCTCACAAGAAAGCGAGTTGAAGAAAGGAGCTCAGGGGCACTGTAATTCACAAACCTGCAGAGTTATAAATGACAGCTCTCGTCCAAAAATATACTGAAGTAAGGCTGCCAAGAGGACTTGAAAGCGGGGCAGAATTGCAGGAAACCGATTTCAGGAGGTAGACTGGAATTGCAGTTAAAGCATAGGAAAAGAGGCAGAACGTCCACAATGATGCACTTGGCCAAAAAGGGCGTATGCGTTTTTTCCTGAATATATTCAGGAAAAAACGCATACGCCCTTTTTGGCCAACCAAGCAAGCTTGCAAAGGAAATCTGCACTACAATGAAGTCTCACTTCCCCCCGGTCAAAAGGGCCATCTGAAAAAAGTGTAAAATCCAGAAGGCAGGACAGGCCATGGAGAACTGGGAGCCTTGTTATGCTGATGGGCGGGATGTAAATTGCCAAGAGCCACTCGGGAGAAGTGTATGGTGTTTCCTGAAACATCTAAAAAACAAAGCAACAGAGCCTAGGGCACTTCCACTTATGGTCCTATAGCTTAGGGAAATTAAAATCAAAAAGACACAGCCACCCCAAAGTTTGGGACGGCTCTGTTTACAAGAACCTCGTTTATGGTACAAGTTCAATATCGCAGAAAGTGAGTAATGGATAAAGAAGTTGTGGTACTTACGTACAATGCAATATCACTCAGCAATGAAATCTATGTCATCAGGCCCGTAGCAGCATAATGAGTGGATTCAGGTATGATGATTCTAACTGAAATAAGTCACACAGAAAAAGAAACATCATAAGATATCACTAATACATGGAATGTAAACTTGGCTACACAGGAACTGAATTACAAAACAGAACAGGGTCTCAAATTTAGAAAACCAACTTATGCTTGCTAAGGGGAAAGGTGAGTTGGGGTGCTGCCTAAAACCAGAGATTGAAATGAACACAGATAAAGTTCCTTAAGCCAAATATGGAATAGACAAGAGCTACTCCTTGCTCAACGAAATGGACTCAACACCCCATATTAAACGCCTAAGAATGTACCTGACTAGTAAGTATCTTAAAACCTATGGATTGCTATGTCTCCGAAAGAGAATCAAGCGTGTGTACAGGGGCATAAACGCAGCAGTGATAGGATTGGAGAGGTTCGGTGAGCAAATGAAGACCCTTTGAAGTCATATTGCATGGTACCCATTCCACGGGTCTCAACTCTCCAGGTTTAAGGGATTCTTCCTTCAGCTAAAACATGCATGTGGAACCCAGAGTATGATCCACCGTGTGATCGGGAGACGTGTTCAAATATGTCTCAGTTCTCGTCCCCTGGTACTCGGGTGCAACATTCCAGACGCTTTACTAACACTCTCCCGACTTGGAGAGTCAGTGCCTTTAACCTCCTGTTTGGCCCAGTTTGCAATTTCTGCGGAAGATGAACAGGAATAGGGAGAACCAATGAGAGACCAGCTGGAGGTGTCTGGACGGGCAAATTTAACTCTCATTTCCCACCAGGAAGAGGAATTAACCAAAGGCTCAGCGTGCCGTGCCGGAACCAGATTAGGGCCTGAAGCAATCCTGCGGTGTTGCGACCAGCTCACAAGAAAGCGAGTTGAAGAAAGGAGCTCAGGGGCACTGTAATTCACAAACCTGCAGAGTTATAAATGACAGCTCTCGTCCAAAAATATACTGAAGTAAGGCTGCCAAGAGGACTTGAAAGCGGGGCAGAATTGCAGGAAACCGATTTCAGGAGGTAGACTGGAATTGCAGTTAAAGCATAGGAAAAGAGGCAGAACGTCCACAATGATGCACTTGGCCAAAAAGGGCGTATGCGTTTTTTCCTGAATATATTCAGGAAAAAACGCATACGCCCTTTTTGGCCAACCAAGCAAGCTTGCAAAGGAAATCTGCACTACAATGAAGTCTCACTTCCCCCCGGTCAAAAGGGCCATCAGAAAAAAGTGTAAAATCCAGAAGGCAGGACAGGCCATGGAGAACTGGGAGCCTTGTTATGCTGATGGGCGGGATGTAAATTGCCAACAGCCACTCAGAAGAAGTGTATGGTGTTTCCTGAAACATCTAAAAAACAAAGCAACAGAGCCTAGGGCACTTCCACTTATGGTCCTATAGCTTAGGGAAATTAAAATCAAAAAGACACAGCCACCCCAAAGTTTAGGACGGCTCTGTTTACAAGAACCTCGTTTACGGTACAAGTTCAATATCACAGAAAGTGAGTAATGGATAAAGAAGTTGTGGTACTTACGTACAATGCAATATCACTCAGCAATGAAATCTGTCATCAGGCCCGTAGCAGCATAATGAGTGGATTCAGGTATGATGATTCTAACTGAAATAAGTCACACAGAAAAAGAAACATCATAAGATATCACTAATACATGGAATGTAAACTTGGTTACACAGGAACTGAATTACAAAACAGAACAGGGTCTCAAATTTAGAAAACCAACTTATGCTTGCTAAGGGGAAAGGTGAGTTGGGGTGCTGCCTAAAACCAGAGATTGAAATGAACACAGATAAAGTTCCTTAAGCCAAATATGGAATAGACAAGAGCTACTCCTTGCTCAACGAAATGGACTCAACACCCCATATTAAACGCCTAAGAATGTACCTGACTAGTAAGTATCTTAAAACCTATGGATTGCTATGTCTCCAAAAGAGAATCAAGCGTGTGTACAGGGGCATAAACGCAGCAGTGATAGGATTGGAGAGGTTCGGTGAGCAAATGAAGACCCTTTGAAGTCATATTGCATGGTACCCATTCCACGGGTCTCAACTCTCCAGGTTTAAGGGATTCTTCCTTCAGATAAAACATGCATGTGGAACCCAGAGTATGATCCACCGTGTGATCGGGAGACGTGTTCAAATATGTCTCAGTTCTCGTCCCCTGGTACTCGGGTGCAACATTCCAGACGCTTTACTAACACTCTCCCGACTTGGAGAGTCAGTGCCTTTAACCTCCTGTTTGGCCCAGTGTGCAATTTCTGTGGAAGATGAACAGGAATAGGGAGAACCAATGAGCGACTAGCTGGAGGTGTCTGGACGGGCAAATTTAACTCTCATTTCCCACCAGGAAGAGGAATTAATCAAAGGCTCAGCGTGCCGTGCCGGAACCAGATTAGGGCCTGAAGCAATCCTGCGGTGTTGCGACCAGCTCACAAGAAAGCGAGTTGAAGAAAGGAGCTCAGGGGCACTGTAATTCACAAACCTGCAGAGTTATAAATGACAGCTCTCGTCCAAAAATATACTGAAGTAAGGCTGCCAAGAGGACTTGAAAGCGGGGCAGAATTGCAGGAAACCGATTTCAGGAGGTAGACTGGAATTGCAGTTAAAGCATAGGAAAAGAGGCAGAACGTCCACAATGATGCACTTGGCCAAAAAGGGCGTATGCGTTTTTTCCTGAATATATTCAGGAAAAAACGCATACGCCCTTTTTGGCCAACCAAGCAAGCTTGCAAAGGAAATCTGCACTACAATGAAGTCTCACTTCCCCCCGGTCAAAAGGGCCATCTGAAAAAAGTGTAAAATCCAGAAGGCAGGACAGGCCATGGAGAACTGGGAGCCTTGTTATGCTGATGGGCGGGATGTAAATTGCCAACAGCCACTCGGGAGAAGTGTATGGTGTTTCCTGAAACATCTAAAAAACAAAGCAACAGAGCCTAGGGCACTTCCACTTATGGTCCTATAGCTTAGGGAAATTAAAATCAAAAAGACACAGCCACCCCAAAGTTTGGGACGGCTCTGTTTACAAGAACCTCGTTTACGGTACAAGTTCAATATCGCAGAAAGTGAGTAATGGATAAAGAAGTTGTGGTACTTACGTACAATGCAATATCACTCAGCAATGAAATCTATGTCATCAGGCCCGTAGCAGCATAATGAGTGGATTCAGGTATGATGATTCTAACTGAAATAAGTCACACAGAAAAAGAAACATCATAAGATATCACTAATACACGGAATGTAAACTTGGCTACACAGGAACTGAATTACAAAACAGAACAGGGTCTCAAATTTAGAAAACCAACTTATGCTTGCTAAGGGGAAAGGTGAGTTGGGGTGCTGCCTAAAACCAGAGATTGAAATGAACACAGATAAAGTTCCTTAAGCCAAATATGGAATAGACAAGAGCTACTCCTTGCTCAACGAAATGGACTCAACACCCCATATTAAACGCCTAAGAATGTACCTGACTAGTAAGTATCTTAAAACCTATGGATTGCTATGTCTCCGAAAGAGAATCAAGCATGTGTACAGGGGCATAAACGCAGCAGTGATAGGATTGGAGAGGTTCGGTGAGCAAATGAAGACCCTTTGAAGTCATATTGCATGGTACCCATTCCACGGGTCTCAACTCTCCAGGTTTAAGGGATTCTTCCTTCAGCTAAAACATGCATGTGGAACCCAGAGTATGATCCACCGTGTGATCGGGAGACATGTTCAAATATGTCTCAGTTTTCGACCCCTGGTACTCGGGTGCAACATTCCAGACGCTTTACTAACACTCTCCCGACTTGGAGAGTCAGTGCCTTTAACCTCCTGTTTGGCCCAGTTTGCAATTTCTGCGGAAGATGAACAGGAATAGGGAGAACCAAAGAGAGACTAGCTGGAGGTGTCTGGACGGGCAAATTTAACTCTCATTTCCCACCAGGAAGAGGAATTAACCAAAGGCTCAGCGTGCCGTGCCGGAACCAGATTAGGGCCTGAAGCAATCCTGCGGTGTTGCGGCCAGCTCACAAGAAAGCGAGTTGAAGAAAGGAGCTCAGGGGCACTGTAATTCACAAACCTGCAGAGTTATAAATGACAGCTCTCGTCCAAAAATATACTGAAGTAAGGCTGCCAAGAGGACTTGCAAGCGGGGCAGAATTGCAGGAAACCGATTTCAGGAGGTAGACTGGAATTGCAGTTAAAGCATAGGAAAAGAGGCAGAACGTCCACAATGATGCACTTGGCCAAAAAGGGCCTATGCGTTTTTTCCTGAATATATTCAGGAAAAAACGCATAGGCCCTTTTTGGCCAACCAAGCAAGCTTGCAAAGGAAATCTGCACTACAATGAAGTCTCACTTCCCCCCGGTCAAAAGGGCCATCAGAAAAAAGTGTAAAATCCAGAAGGCAGGACAGGCCATGGAGAACTGGGAGCCTTGTTATGCTGATGGGCGGGATGTAAATTGCCAACAGCCACTCGGGAGAAGTGTATGGTGTTTCCTGAAACATCTAAAAAACAAAGCAACAGAGCCTAGGGCACTTCCACTTATGGTCCTATAGCTTAGGGAAATTAAAATCAAAAAGACACAGCCACCCCAAAGTTTGGGACGGCTCTGTTTACAAGAACCTCGTTTACGGTACAAGTTCAATATCGCAGAAAGTGAGTAATGGATAAAGAAGTTGTGGTACTTACGTACAATGCAATATCACTCAGCAATGAAATCTATGTCATCAGGCCCGTAGCAGCATAATGAGTGGATTCAGGTATGATGATTCTAACTGAAATAAGTCACACAGAAAAAGAAACATCATAAGATATCACTAATACACGGAATGTAAACTTGGTTACACAGGAACTGAATTACAAAACAGAACAGGGTCTCAAATTTAGAAAACCAACTTATGCTTGCTAAGGGGAAAGGTGAGTTGGGGTGCTGCCTAAAACCAGAGATTGAAATGAACACAGATAAAGTTCCTTAAGCCAAATATGGAATAGACAAGAGCTACTCCTTGCTCAACGAAATGGACTCAACACCCCATATTAAACGCCTAAGAATGTACCTGACTAGTAAGTATCTTAAAACCTATGGATTGCTATGTCTCCGAAAGAGAATCAAGCGTGTGTACAGGGGCATAAACGCAGCAGTGATAGGATTGGAGAGGTTCGGTGAGCAAATGAAGACCCTTTGAAGTCATAGTGCATGGTACCCATTCCACGGGTCTCAAATCTCCAGGTTTAAGGGATTCTTCCTTCAGCTAAAACATGCATGTGGAACCCAGAGTATGATCCACCGTGTGATCGGGAGACGTGTTCAAATATGTCTCAGTTCTCGTCCCCTGGTACTCGGGTGCAACATTCCAGACGTTTTACTAACACTCTCCCGACTTGGAGAGTCAGTGCCTTTAACCTCCTGTTTGGCCCAGTTTGCAATTTCTGCGGAAGATGAACAGGAATAGGGAGAACCAATGAGAGACTAGCTGGAGGTGTCTGGACGGGCAAATTTAACTCTCATTTCCCACCAGGAAGAGGAATTAACCAAAGGCTCAGCGTGCCGTGCCGGAACCAGATTAGGGCCTGAAGCAATCCTGCGGTGTTGCGGCCAGCTCACAAGAAAGCGAGTTGAAGAAAGGAGCTCAGGGGCACTGTAAATCACAAACCTGCAGAGTTATAAATGACAGCTATCGTCCAAAAATATACTGAAGTAAGGCTGCCAAGAGGACTTGAAAGCGGGGCAGAATTGCAGGAAACCGATTTCAGGAGGTAGACTGGAATTGCAGTTAAAGCATAGGAAAAGAGGCAGAACGTCGACAATGATGCACTTGGCCAAAAAGGGCATATGCGTTTTTTCCTGAATATATTCAGGAAAAAACGCATACGCCCTTTTTGGCCAACCAAGCAAGCTTGCAAAGGAAATCTGCACTACAATGAAGTCTCACTTCCCCCCGGTCAAAAGGGCCATCTGAAAAAAGTGTAAAATCCAGAAGGCAGGACAGGCCATGGAGAACTGGGAGCCTTGTTATGCTGATGGGCGGGATGTAAATTGCCAAGAGCCACTCGGGAGAAGTGTATGGTGTTTCCTGAAACATCTAAAAAACAAAGCAACAGAGCCTAGGGCACTTCCACTTATGGTCCTATAGCTTAGGGAAATTAAAATCAAAAAGACACAGCCACCCCAAAGTTTGGGACGGCTCTGTTTACAAGAACCTCGTTTACGGTACAAGTTCAATATCACAGAAAGTGAGTAATGGATAAAGAAGTTGTGGTACTTACGTACAATGCAATATCACTCAGCAATGAAATCTATGTCATCAGGCCCGTAGCAGCATAATGAGTGGATTCAGGTCTGATGATTCTAACTGAAATAAGTCACACAGAAAAAGAAACATCATAAGATATCACTAATACACGGAATGTAAACTTGGCTACACAGGAACTGAATTACAAAACAGAACAGGGTCTCAAATTTAGAAAACCAACTTATGCTTGCTAAGGGGAAAGGTGAGTTGGGGTGCTGCCTAAAACCAGAGATTGAAATGAACACAGATAAAGTTCCTTAAGCCAAATATGGAATAGACAAGAGCTACTCCTTGCTCAACGAAATGGACTCAACATCCCATATTAAACGCCTAAGAATGTACCTGACTAGTAAGTATCTTAAAACCTATGGATTGCTATGTCTCTGAAAGAGAATCAAGCATGTGTACAGGGACATAAACGCAGCAGTGATAGGATTGGAGAGGTTCGGTGAGCAAATGAAGACCCTTTGAAGTCATATTGCATGGTACCCATTCCACGGGTCTCAACTCTCCAGGTTTAAGGGATTCTTCCTTCAGCTAAAACATGCATGTGGAACCCAGAGTATGATCCACCGTGTGATCGGGAGACGTGTTCAAATATGTCTCAGTTCTCGTCCCCTGGTACTCGGGTGCAACATTCCAGACGCTTTACTAACACTCTCCCGACTTGGAGAGTCAGTGCCTTTAACCTCCTGTTTGGCCCAGTTTGCAATTTCTGCGGAAGATGAACAGGAATAGGGAGAACCAATGAGAGACTAGCTGGAGGTGTCTGGACGGGCAAATTTAACTCTCATTTCCCACCAGGAAGAGGAATTAACCAAAGGCTCAGCGTGCCGTGCCGGAACCAGATTAGGGCCTGAAGCAATCCTGCAGTGTTGCGGCCAGCTCACAAGAAAGCGAGTTGAAGAAAGGAGTTCAGGGGCACTGTAATTCACAAACCTGCAGAGTTATAAATGACAGCTCTCGTCCAAAAATATACTGAAGTAAGGCTGCCAAGAGGACTTGAAAGCGGGGCAGAATTGCAGGAAACCGATTTCAGGAGGTAGACTGGAATTGCAGTTAAAGCATAGGAAAAGAGGCAGAACGTCGACAATGATGCACTTGGCCAAAAAGGGAGTATGCGTTTTTTCCTGAATATATTCAGGAAAAAACGCATACGCCCTTTTTGGCCAACCAAGCAAGCTTGCAAAGGAAATCTGCACTACAATGAAGTCTCACTTCCCCCCGGTCAAAAGGGCCATCTGAAAAAAGTGTAAAATCCAGAAGGCAGGACAGGCCATGGAGAACTGGGAGCCTTGTTATGCTGATGGGCGGGATGTAAATTGCCAACAGCCACTCGGGAGAAGTGTATGGTGTTTCCTGAAACATCTAAAAAACAAAGCAACAGAGCCTAGGGCACTTCCACTTATGGTCCTATAGCTTAGGGAAATTAAAATCAAAAAGACACAGCCACCCCAAAGTTTGGGACAGCTCTGTTTACAAGAACCTCGTTTACGGTACAAGTTCAATATCGCAGAAAGTGAGTAATGGATAAAGAAGTTGTGGTACTTACGTACAATGCAATATCACTCAGCAATGAAATCTATGTCATCAGGCCCGTAGCAGCATAATGAGTGGATTCAGGTCTGATGATTCTAACTGAAATAAGTCACACAGAAAAAGAAACATCATAAGATATCACTAATACACGGAATGTAAACTTGGCTACACAGGAACTGAATTACAAAACAGAACAGGGTCTCAAATTTAGAAAACCAACTTATGCTTGCTAAGGGGAAAGGTGAGTTGGGGTGCTGCCTAAAACCAGAGATTGAAATGAACACAGATAAAGTTCCTTAAGCCAAATATGGAATAGACAAGAGCTACTCCTTGCTCAACGAAATGGACTCAACATCCCATATTAAACGCCTAAGAATGTACCTGACTAGTAAGTATCTTAAAACCTATGGATTGCTATGTCTCTGAAAGAGAATCAAGCATGTGTACAGGGACATAAACGCAGCAGTGATAGGATTGGAGAGGTTCGGTGAGCAAATGAAGACCCTTTGAAGTCATATTGCATGGTACCCATTCCACGGGTCTCAACTCTCCAGGTTTAAGGGATTCTTCCTTCAGCTAAAACATGCATGTGGAACCCAGAGTATGATCCACCGTGTGATCGGGAGACGTGTTCAAATATGTCTCAGTTCTCGTCCCCTGGTACTCGGGTGCAACATTCCAGACGCTTTACTAACACTCTCCCGACTTGGAGAGTCAGTGCCTTTAACCTCCTGTTTGGCCCAGTTTGCAATTTCTGCGGAAGATGAACAGGAATAGGGAGAACCAATGAGAGACTAGCTGGAGGTGTCTGGACGGGCAAATTTAACTCTCATTTCCCACCAGGAAGAGGAATTAACCAAAGGCTCAGCGTGCCGTGCCGGAACCAGATTAGGGCCTGAAGCAATCCTGCAGTGTTGCGGCCAGCTCACAAGAAAGCGAGTTGAAGAAAGGAGTTCAGGGGCACTGTAATTCACAAACCTGCAGAGTTATAAATGACAGCTCTCGTCCAAAAATATACTGAAGTAAGGCTGCCAAGAGGACTTGAAAGCGGGGCAGAATTGCAGGAAACCGATTTCAGGAGGTAGACTGGAATTGCAGTTAAAGCATAGGAAAAGAGGCAGAACGTCGACAATGATGCACTTGGCCAAAAAGGGAGTATGCGTTTTTTCCTGAATATATTCAGGAAAAAACGCATACGCCCTTTTTGGCCAACCAAGCAAGCTTGCAAAGGAAATCTGCACTACAATGAAGTCTCACTTCCCCCCGGTCAAAAGGGCCATCTGAAAAAAGTGTAAAATCCAGAAGGCAGGACAGGCCATGGAGAACTGGGAGCCTTGTTATGCTGATGGGCGGGATGTAAATTGCCAACAGCCACTCGGGAGAAGTGTATGGTGTTTCCTGAAACATCTAAAAAACAAAGCAACAGAGCCTAGGGCACTTCCACTTATGGTCCTATAGCTTAGGGAAATTAAAATCAAAAAGACACAGCCACCCCAAAGTTTGGGACAGCTCTGTTTACAAGAACCTCGTTTACGGTACAAGTTCAATATCGCAGAAAGTGAGTAATGGATAAAGAAGTTGTGGTACTTACGTACAATGCAATATCACTCAGCAATGAAATCTATGTCATCAGGCCCGTAGCAGCATAATGAGTGGATTCAGGTCTGATGATTCTAACTGAAATAAGTCACACAGAAAAAGAAACATCATAAGATATCACTAATACACGGAATGTAAACTTGGCTACACAGGAACTGAATTACAAAACAGAACAGGGTCTCAAGTTTAGAAAACCAACTTATGCTTGCTAAGGGGAAAGGTGAGTTGGGGTGCTGCCTAAAACCAGAGATTGAAATGAACACAGATAAAGTTCCTTAAGCCAAATATGGAATAGACAAGAGCTACTCCTTGCTCAACGAAATGGACTCAACACCCCATATTAAACGCCTAAGAATGTACCTGACTAGTAAGTATCTTAAAACCTATGGATTGCTATGTCTCCGAAAGAGAATCAAGCGTGTGTACAGGGGCATAAACGCAGCAGTGATAGGATTGGAGAGGTTCGGTGAGCAAATGAAGACCCTTTGAAGTCATATTGCATGGTACCCATTCCACGGGTCTCAACTCTCCAGGTTTAAGGGATTCTTCCTTCAGCTAAAACATGCATGTGGAACCCAGAGTATGATCCACCGTGTGATCGGGAGACGTGTTCAAATATGTCTCAGTTCTCATCCCCTGGTACTCGGGTGCAACATTCCAGACGCTTTACTAACACTCTCCCGACTTGGAGAGTCAGTGCCTTTAACCTCCTGTTTGGCCCAGTTTGCAATTTCTGCGGAAGATGAACAGGAATAGGGAGAACCAATGAGAGACCAGCTGGAGGTGTCTGGACGGGCAAATTTAACTCTCATTTCCCACCAGGAAGAGGAATTAACCAAAGGCTCAGCATGCCGTGCCGGAACCAGATTAGGGCCTGAAGCAATCCTGCGGTGTTGCGGCCAGCTCACAAGAAAGCGAGTTGAAGAAAGGAGCTCAGGGGCACTGTAATTCACAAACCTGCAGAGTTATAAATGACAGCTCTCGTCCAAAAATATACTGAAGTAAGGCTGCCAAGAGGACTTGAAAGCGGGGCAGAATTGCAGGAAACCGATTTCAGGAGGTAGACTGGAATTGCAGTTAAAGCATAGGAAAAGAGGCAGAACGTCCACAATGATGCACTTGGCCAAAAAGGGCGTATGCGTTTTTTCCTGAATATATTCAGGAAAAAACGCATACGCCCTTTTTGGCCAACCAAGCAAGCTTGCAAAGGAAATCTGCACTACAATGAAGTCTCACTTCCCCCCGGTCAAAAGGGCCATCTGAAAAAAGTGTAAAATCCAGAAGGCAGGACAGGCCATGGAGAACTGGGAGCCTTGTTATGCTGATGGGCGGGATGTAAATTGCCAACAGCCACTCGGGAGAAGTGTATGGTGTTTCCTGAAATATCTAAAAAACAAAGCAACAGAGCCTAGGGCACTTCCACTTATGGTCCTATAGCTTAGGGAAATTAAAATAAAAAAGACACAGCCACCCCAAAGTTTGGGATGGCTCTGTTTACAAGAACCTCGTTTACGGTACAAGTTCAATATCGCAGAAAGTGAGTAATGGATAAAGAAGTTGTGGTACTTACGTACAATGCAATATCACTCAGCAATGAAATCTATGTCATCAGGCCCGTAGCAGCATAATGAGTGGATTCAGGTATGATGATTCTAACTGAAATAAGTCACACAGAAAAAGAAACATCATAAGATATCACTAATACACGGAATGTAAACTTGGCTACACAGGAACTGAATTACAAAACAGAACAGGGTCTCAAATTTAGAAAACCAACTTATGCTTGCTAAGGGGAAAGGTGAGTTGGGGTGCTGCCTAAAACCAGAGATTGAAATGAACACAGATAAAGTTCCTTAAGCCAAATATGGAATAGACAAGAGCTACTCCTTGCTCAACGAAATGGACTCAACACCCCATATTAAACGCCTAAGAATGTACCTGACTAGTAAGTATCTTAAAACCTATGGATTGCTATGTCTCCGAAAGAGAATCAAGCGTGTGTACAGGGGCATAAACGCAGCAGTGATAGGATTGGAGAGGTTCGGTGAGCAAATGAAGACCCTTTGAAGTCATATTGCATGGTACCCATTCCACGGGTCTCAACTCTCCAGGTTTAAGGGATTCTTCCTTCAGCTAAAACATGCATGTGGAAACCAGAGTATGATCCACCGTGTGATCGGGAGACGTGTTCAAATATGTCTCAGTTCTCGTCCCCTGGTACTCGGGTGCAACATTCCAGACGCTTCACTAACACTCTCCCGACTTGGAGAGTCAGTGCCTTTAACCTCCTGTTTGGCCCAGTTTGCAATTTCTGCGGAAGATGAACAGGAATAGGGGAACCAATGAGAGACTAGCTGGAGGTGTCTGGACGGGCAAATTTAACTCTCATTTCCCACCAGGAAGAGGAATTAACCAAAGGCTCAGCGTGCCGTGCCGGAACCAGATTAGGGCCTGAAGCAATCCTGTGGTGTTGCGACCAGCTCACAAGAAAGCGAGTTGAAGAAAGGAGCTCAGGGGCACTGTAATTCACAAACCTGCAGAGTTATAAATGACAGCTCTCGTCCAAAAATATACTGAAGTAAGGCTGCCAAGAGGACTTGAAAGCGGGGCAGAATTGCAGGAAACCGATTTCAGGAGGTAGACTGGAATTGCAGTTAAAGCATAGGAAAAGAGGCAGAACGTCCACAATGATGCACTTGGCCAAAAAGGGCGTATGCGTTTTTTCCTGAATATATTCAGGAAAAAACGCATACGCCCTTTTTGGCCAACCAAGCAAGCTTGCAAAGGAAATCTGCACTACAATGAAGTCTCACTTCCCCCCGGTCAAAAGGGCCATCTGAAAAAAGTGTAAAATCCAGAAGGCAGGACAGGCCATGGAGAACTGGGAGCCTTGTTATGCTGATGGGCGGGATGTAAATTGCCAACAGCCACTCGGGAGAAGTGTATGGTGTTTCCTGAAACATCTAAAAAACAAAGCAACAGAGCCTAGGGCACTTCCACTTATGGTCCTATAGCTTAGGGAAATTAAAATCAAAAAGACACAGCCACCCCAAAGTTTGGGACGGCTCTGTTTACAAGAACCTCGTTTACGGTACAAGTTCAATATCGCAGAAAGTGAGTAATGGATAAAGAAGTTGTGGTACTTACGTACAATGCAATATCACTCAGCAATGAAATCTATGTCATCAGGCCCGTAGCAGCATAATGAGTGGATTCAGGTATGATGATTCTAACTGAAATAAGTCACACAGAAAAAGAAACATCATAAGATATCACTAATACATGGAATGTAAACTTGGCTACACAGGAACTGAATTACAAAACAGAACAGGGTCTCAAATTTAGAAAACCAACTTATGCTTGCTAAGGGGAAAGGTGAGTTGGGGTGCTGCCTAAAACCAGAGATTGAAATGAACACAGATAAAGTTCCTTAAGCCAAATATGGAATAGACAAGAGCTACTCCTTGCTCAACGAAATGGACTCAACACCCCATATTAAACGCCTAAGAATGTACCTGACTAGTAAGTATCTTAAAACCTATGGATTGCTATGTCTCCGAAAGAGAATCAAGCGTGTGTACAGGGGCATAAACGCAGCAGTGATAGGATTGGAGAGGTTCGGTGAGCAAATGAAGACCCTTTGAAGTCATATTGCATGGTACCCATTCCACGGGTCTCAACTCTCCAGGTTTAAGGGATTCTTCCTTCAGCTAAAACATGCATGTGGAACCCAGAGTATGATCCACCGTGTGATCGGGAGACGTGTTCAAATATGTCTCAGTTCTCGTCCCCTGGTACTCGGGTGCAACATTCCAGACGCTTTACTAACACTCTCCCGACTTGGAGAGTCAGTGCCTTTAACCTCCTGTTTGGCCCAGTTTGCAATTTCTGCGGAAGATGAACAGGAATAGGGAGAACCAATGAGAGACTAGCTGGAGGTGTCTGGACGGGCAAATTTAACTCTCATTTCCCACCAGGAAGAGGAATTAACCAAAGGCTCAGCGTGCCGTGCCGGAACCAGATTAGGGCCTGAAGCAATCCTGCGGTGTTGCGGCCAGCTCACAAGAAAGCGAGTTGAAGAAAGGAGCTCAGGGGCACTGTAATTCACAAACCTGCAGAGTTATAAATGACAGCTCTCGTCCAAAAATATACTGAAGTAAGGCTGCCAAGAGGACTTGAAAGCGGGGCAGAATTGCAGGAAACCGATTTCAGGAGGTAGACTGGAATTGCAGTTAAAGCATAGGAAAAGAGGCAGAACGTCCACAATGATGCACTTGGCCAAAAAGGGCGTATGCGTTTTTTCCTGAATATATTCAGGAAAAAACGCATACGCCCTTTTTGGCCAACCAAGCATGTTTGCAAAGGAAATCTGCACTACAATGAAGTCTCACTTCCCCCCGGTCAAAAGGGCCATCTGAAAAAAGTGTAAAATCCAGAAGGCAGGACAGGCCATGGAGAACTGGGAGCCTTGTTATGCTGATGGGCGGGATGTAAATTGCCAACAGCCACTCGGAAGAAGTGTATGGTGTTTCCTGAAACATCTAAAAAACAAAGCAACAGAGCCTAGGGCACTTCCACTTATGGTCCTATAGCTTAGGGAAATTAAAATCAAAAAGACACAGCCACCCCAAAGTTTGGGACGGCTCTGTTTACAAGAACCTCGTTTACGGTACAAGTTCAATATCACAGAAAGTGAGTAATGGATAAAGAAGTTGTGGTACTTACGTACAATGCAATATCACTCAGCAATGAAATCTGTCATCAGGCCCGTAGCAGCATAATGAGTGGATTCAGGTATGATGATTCTAACTGAAATAAGTCACACAGAAAAAGAAACATCATAAGATATCACTAATACACGGAATGTAAACTTGGTTACACAGGAACTGAATTACAAAACAGAACAGGGTCTCAAATTTAGAAAACCAACTTATGCTTGCTAAGGGGAAAGGTGAGTTGGGGTGCTGCCTAAAACCAGAGATTGAAATGAACACAGATAAAGTTCCTTAAGCCAAATATGGAATAGACAAGAGCTACTCCTTGCTCAACGAAATGGACTCAACACCCCATATTAAACGCCTAAGAATGTACCTGACTAGTAAGTATCTTAAAACCTATGGATTGCTATGTCTCCGAAAGAGAATCAAGCGTGTGTACAGGGGCATAAACGCAGCAGTGATAGGATTGGAGAGGTTCGGTGAGCCAATGAAGACCCTTTGAAGTCATATTGCATGGTACCCATTCCACGGGTCTCAACTCTCCAGGTTTAAGGGATTCTTCCTTCAGCTAAAACATGCATGTGGAACCCAGAGTATGATCCACCGTGTGATCGGGAGACGTGTTCAAATATGTCTCAGTTCTCGTCCCCTGGTACTCGGGTGCAACATTCCAGACGCTTTACTAACACTCTCCCGACTTGGAGAGTCAGTGCCTTTAACCTCCTGTTTGGCCCAGTTTGCAATTTCTGCGGAAGATGAACAGGAATAGGGAGAACCAATGAGAGACCAGCTGGAGGTGTCTGGACGGGCAAATTTAACTCTCATTTCCCACCAGGAAGAGGAATTAACCAAAGGCTCAGCGTGCCGTGCCGGAACCAGATTAGGGCCTGAAGCAATCCTGCGGTGTTGCGGCCAGCTCACAAGAAAGCGAGTTGAAGAAAGGAGCTCAGGGGCACTGTAATTCACAAACCTGCAGAGTTATAAATGACAGCTCTCGTCCAAAAATATACTGAAGTAAGGCTGCCAAGAGGACTTGAAAGCGGGGCAGAATTGCAGGAAACCGATTTCAGGAGGTAGACTGGAATTGCAGTTAAAGCATAGGAAAAGAGGCAGAACGTCCACAATGATGCACTTGGCCAAAAAGGGCGTATGCGTTTTTTCCTGTCAGGAAAAAACGCATACGCCCTTTTTAGCCAACCAAGCAAGCTTGCAAAGGAAATCTGCACTACAATGAAGTCTCACTTCCCCCCGGTCAAAAGGACCATCAGAAAAAAGTGTAAAATCCAGAAGGCAGGACAGGCCATGGAGAACTGGGAGCCTTGTTATGCTGATGGGCGGGATGTAAATTGCCAACAGCCACTCGGGAGAAGTGTATGGTGTTTCCTGAAACATCTAAAAAACAAAGCAACAGAGCCTAGGGCACTTCCACTTATGGTCCTATAGCTTAGGGAAATTAAAATCAAAAAGACACAGCCACCCCAAAGTTTGGGACGGCTCTGTTTACAAGAACCTCGTTTACAGTACAAGTTCAATATCACAGAAAGTGAGTAATGGATAAAGAAGTTGTGGTACTTACGTACAATGCAATATCACTCAGCAATGAAATCTATGTCATCAGGCCCGTAGCAGCATAATGAGTGGATTCAGGTATGATGATTCTAACTGAAATAAGTCACACAGAAAAAGAAACATCATAAGATATCACTAATACACGGAATGTAAACTTGGCTACACAGGAACTGAATTACAAAACAGAACAGGGTCTCAAATTTAGAAAACCAACTTATGCTTGCTAAGGGGAAAGGTGAGTTGGGGTGCTGCCTAAAACCAGAGATTGAAATGAACACAGATAAAGTTCCTTAAGCCAAATATGGAATAGACAAGAGCTACTCCTTGCTCAACGAAATGGACTCAACACCCCATATTAAACGCCTAAGAATGTACCTGACTAGTAAGTATCTTAAAACCTATGGATTGCTATGTCTCCGAAAGAGAATCAAGCGTGTGTACAGGGGCATAAACGCAGCAGTGATAGGATTGGAGAGGTTCGGTGAGCAAATGAAGACCCTTTGAAGTCATATTGCATGGTACCCATTCCACGGGTCTCAACTCTCCAGGTTTAAGGGATTCTTCCTTCAGCTAAAACATGCATGTGGAACCCAGAGTATGATCCACCGTGTGATCGGGAGACGTGTTCAAATATGTCTCAGTTCTCGTCCCCTGGTACTCGGGTGCAACATTCCAGACGCTTTACTAACACTCTCCCGACTTGGAGAGTCAGTGCCTTTAACCTCCTGTTTGGCCCAGTTTGCAATTTCTGTGGAAGATGAACAGGAATAGGGAGAACCAATGAGAGACCAGCTGGAGGTGTCTGGACGGGCAAATTTAACTCTCATTTCCCACCAGGAAGAGGAATTAACCAAAGGCTCAGCGTGCCGTGCCGGAACCAGATTAGGGCCTGAAGCAATCCTGCGGTGTTGCGGCCAGCTCACAAGAAAGCGAGTTGAAGAAAGGAGCTCAGGGGCACTGTAATTCACAAACCTGCAGAGTTATAAATGACAGCTCTCGTCCAAAAATATACTGAAGTAAGGCTGCCAAGAGGACTTGAAAGCGGGGCAGAATTGCAGGAAACCGATTTCAGGAGGTAGACTGGAATTGCAGTTAAAGCATAGGAAAAGAGGCAGAACGTCCACAATGATGCACTTGGCCAAAAAGGGCGTATGCGTTTTTTCCTGAATATATTCAGGAAAAAACGCATACGCCCTTTTTGGCCAACCAAGCAAGCTTGCAAAGGAAATCTGCACTACAATGAAGTCTCACTTCCCCCCGGTCAAAAGGGCCATCTGAAAAAAGTGTAAAATCCAGAAGGCAGGACAGGCCATGGAGAACTGGGAGCCTTGTTATGCTGATGGGCGGGATGTAAATTGCCAACAGCCACTCGGGAGAAGTGTATGGTGTTTCCTGAAATATCTAAAAAACAAAGCAACAGAGCCTAGGGCACTTCCACTTATGGTCCTATAGCTTAGGGAAATTAAAATAAAAAAGACACAGCCACCCCAAAGTTTGGGATGGCTCTGTTTACAAGAACCTCGTTTACGGTACAAGTTCAATATCGCAGAAAGTGAGTAATGGATAAAGAAGTTGTGGTACTTACGTACAATGCAGTATCACTCAGCAATGAAATCTATGTCATCAGGCCCGTAGCAGCATAATGAGTGGATTCAGGTATGATGATTCTAACTGAAATAAGTCACACAGAAAAAGAAACATCATAAGATATCACTAATACACGGAATGTAAACTTGGCTACACAGGAACTGAATTACAAAACAGAACAGGGTCTCAAATTTAGAAAACCAACTTATGCTTGCTAAGGGGAAAGGTGAGTTGGGGTGCTGCCTAAAACCAGAGATTGAAATGAACACAGATAAAGTTCCTTAAGCCAAATATGGAATAGACAAGAGCTACTCCTTGCTCAACGAAATGGACTCAACACCCCATATTAAACGCCTAAGAATGTACCTGACTAGTAAGTATCTTAAAACCTATGGATTGCTATGTCTCCGAAAGAGAATCAAGCGTGTGTACAGGGGCATAAACGCAGCAGTGATAGGATTGGAGAGGTTCGGTGAGCAAATGAAGACCCTTTGAAGTCATATTGCATGGTACCCATTCCACGGGTCTCAACTCTCCAGGTTTAAGGGATTCTTCCTTCAGCTAAAACATGCATGTGGAACCCAGAGTATGATCCACCGTGTGATCGGGAGACGTGTTCAAATATGTCTCAGTTCTCGTCCCCTGGTACTCGGGTGCAACATTCCAGACGCTTTACTAACACTCTCCCGACTTGGAGAGTCAGTGCCTTTAACCTCCTGTTTGGCCCAGTTTGCAATTTCTGCGGAAGATGAACAGGAATAGGGGAACCAATGAGAGACTAGCTGGAGGTGTCTGGACGGGCAAATTTAACTCTCATTTCCCACCAGGAAGAGGAATTAACCAAAGGCTCAGCGTGCCGTGCCGGAACCAGATTAGGGCCTGAAGCAATCCTGCGGTGTTGCGACCAGCTCACAAGAAAGCGAGTTGAAGAAAGGAGCTCAGGGGCACTGTAATTCACAAACCTGCAGAGTTATAAATGACAGCTCTCGTCCAAAAATATACTGAAGTAAGGCTGCCAAGAGGACTTGAAAGCGGGGCAGAATTGCAGGAAACCGATTTCAGGAGGTAGACTGGAATTGCAGTTAAAGCATAGGAAAAGAGGCAGAACGTCCACAATGATGCACTTGGCCAAAAAGGGCGTATGCGTTTTTTCCTGAATATATTCAGGAAAAAACGCATACGCCCTTTTTGGCCAACCAAGCAAGCTTGCAAAGGAAATCTGCACTACAATGAAGTCTCACTTCCCCCCGGTCAAAAGGGCCATCTGAAAAAAGTGTAAAATCCAGAAGGCAGGACAGGCCATGGAGAACTGGGAGCCTTGTTATGCTGATGGGCGGGATGTAAATTGCCAACAGCCACTCGGGAGAAGTGTATGGTGTTTCCTGAAACATCTAAAAAACAAAGCAACAGAGCCTAGGGCACTTCCACTTATGGTCCTATAGCTTAGGGAAATTAAAATCAAAAAGACACAGCCACCCCAAAGTTTGGGACGGCTCTGTTTACAAGAACCTCGTTTACGGTACAAGTTCAATATCGCAGAAAGTGAGTAATGGATAAAGAAGTTGTGGTACTTACGTACAATGCAATATCACTCAGCAATGAAATCTATGTCATCAGGCCCGTAGCAGCATAATGAGTGGATTCAGGTATGATGATTCTAACTGAAATAAGTCACACAGAAAAAGAAACATCATAAGATATCACTAATACATGGAATGTAAACTTGGCTACACAGGAACTGAATTACAAAACAGAACAGGGTCTCAAATTTAGAAAACCAACTTATGCTTGCTAAGGGGAAAGGTGAGTTGGGGTGCTGCCTAAAACCAGAGATTGAAATGAACACAGATAAAGTTCCTTAAGCCAAATATGGAATAGACAAGAGCTACTCCTTGCTCAACGAAATGGACTCAACACCCCATATTAAACGCCTAAGAATGTACCTGACTAGTAAGTATCTTAAAACCTATGGATTGCTATGTCTCCGAAAGAGAATCAAGCGTGTGTACAGGGGCATAAACGCAGCAGTGATAGGATTGGAGAGGTTCGGTGAGCAAATGAAGACCCTTTGAAGTCATATTGCATGGTACCCATTCCACGGGTCTCAACTCTCCAGGTTTAAGGGATTCTTCCTTCAGCTAAAACATGCATGTGGAACCCAGAGTATGATCCACCGTGTGATCGGGAGACGTGTTCAAATATGTCTCAGTTCTCGTCCCCTGGTACTCGGGTGCAACATTCCAGACGCTTTACTAACACTCTCCCGACTTGGAGAGTCAGTGCCTTTAACCTCCTGTTTGGCCCAGTTTGCAATTTCTGCGGAAGATGAACAGGAATAGGGAGAACCAATGAGAGACTAGCTGGAGGTGTCTGGACGGGCAAATTTAACTCTCATTTCCCACCAGGAAGAGGAATTAACCAAAGGCTCAGCGTGCCGTGCCGGAACCAGATTAGGGCCTGAAGCAATCCTGCGGTGTTGCGGCCAGCTCACAAGAAAGCGAGTTGAAGAAAGGAGCTCAGGGGCACTGTAATTCACAAACCTGCAGAGTTATAAATGACAGCTCTCGTCCAAAAATATACTGAAGTAAGGCTGCCAAGAGGACTTGAAAGCGGGGCAGAATTGCAGGAAACCGATTTCAGGAGGTAGACTGGAATTGCAGTTAAAGCATAGGAAAAGAGGCAGAACGTCCACAATGATGCACTTGGCCAAAAAGGGCGTATGCGTTTTTTCCTGAATATATTCAGGAAAAAACGCATACGCCCTTTTTGGCCAACCAAGCAAGCTTGCAAAGGAAATCTGCACTACAATGAAGTCTCACTTCCCCCCGGTCAAAAGGGCCATCTGAAAAAAGTGTAAAATCCAGAAGGCAGGACAGGCCATGGAGAACTGGGAGCCTTGTTATGCTGATGGGCGGGATGTAAATTGCCAACAGCCACTCGGGAGAAGTGTATGGTGTTTCCTGAAACATCTAAAAAACAAAGCAACAGAGCCTAGGGCACTTCCACTTATGGTCCTATAGCTTAGGGAAATTAAAATCAAAAAGACACAGCCACCCCAAAGTTTGGGACGGCTCTGTTTACAAGAACCTCGTTTACGGTACAAGTTCAATATCGCAGAAAGTGAGTAATGGATAAAGAAGTTGTGGTACTTACGTACAATGCAATATCACTCAGCAATGAAATCTGTCATCAGGCCCGTAGCAGCATAATGAGTGGATTCAGGTATGATGATTCTAACTGAAATAAGTCACACAGAAAAAGAAACATCATAAGATATCACTAATACACGGAATGTAAACTTGGTTACACAGGAACTGAATTACAAAACAGAACAGGGTCTCAAATTTAGAAAACCAACTTATGCTTGCTAAGGGGAAAGGTGAGTTGGGGTGCTGCCTAAAACCAGAGATTGAAATGAACACAGATAAAGTTCCTTAAGCCAAATATGGAATAGACAAGAGCTACTCCTTGCTCAACGAAATGGACTCAACACCCCATATTAAACGCCTAAGAATGTACCTGACTAGTAAGTATCTTAAAACCTATGGATTGCTATGTCTCCGAAAGAGAATCAAGCGTGTGTACAGGGGCATAAACGCAGCAGTGATAGGATTGGAGAGGTTCGGTGAGCAAATGAAGACCCTTTGAAGTCATATTGCATGGTACCCATTCCACGGGTCTCAACTCTCCAGGTTTAAGGGATTCTTCCTTCAGCTAAAACATGCATGTGGAACCCAGAGTATGATCCACCGTGTGATCGGGAGACGTGTTCAAATATGTCTCAGTTCTCGTCCCCTGGTACTCGGGTGCAACATTCCAGACGCTTTATTAACACTCTCCCGACTTGGAGAGTCAGTGCCTTTAACCTCCTGTTTGGCCCAGTTTGCAATTTCTGCGGAAGATGAACAGGAATAGGGAGAACCAATGAGAGACCAGCTGGAGGTGTCTGGACGGGCAAATTTAACTCTCATTTCCCACCAGGAAGAGGAATTAACCAAAGGCTCAGCGTGCCGTGCCGGAACCAGATTAGGGCCTGAAGCAATCCTGCGGTGTTGCGGCCAGCTCACAAGAAAGCGAGTTGAAGAAAGGAGCTCAGGGGCACTGTAATTCACAAACCTGCAGAGTTATAAATGACAGCTCTCGTCCAAAAATATACTGAAGTAAGGCTGCCAAGAGGACTTGAAAGCGGGGCAGAATTGCAGGAAACCGATTTCAGGAGGTAGACTGGAATTGCAGTTAAAGCATAGGAAAAGAGGCAGAACGTCCACAATGATGCACTTGGCCAAAAAGGGCGTATGCGTTTTTTCCTGAATATATTCAGGAAAAAACGCATACGCCCTTTTTGGCCAACCAAGCAAGCTTGCAAAGGAAATCTGCACTACAATGAAGTCTCACTTCCCCCCGGTCAAAAGGGCCATCTGAAAAAAGTGTAAAATCCAGAAGGCAGGACAGGCCATGGAGAACTGGGAGCCTTGTTATGCTGATGGGCGGGATGTAAATTGCCAACAGCCACTCGGGAGAAGTGTATGGTGTTTCCTGAAATATCTAAAAAACAAAGCAACAGAGCCTAGGGCACTTCCACTTATGGTCCTATAGCTTAGGGAAATTAAAATAAAAAAGACACAGCCACCCCAAAGTTTGGGACGGCTCTGTTTACAAGAACCTCGTTTACGGTACAAGTTCAATATCGCAGAAAGTGAGTAATGGATAAAGAAGTTGTGGTACTTACGTACAATGCAATATCACTCAGCAATGAAATCTATGTCATCAGGCCCGTAGCAGCATAATGAGTGGATTCAGGTATGATGATTCTAACTGAAATAAGTCACACAGAAAAAGAAACATCATAAGATATCACTAATACACGGAATGTAAACTTGGCTACACAGGAACTGAATTACAAAACAGAACAGGGTCTCAAATTTAGAAAACCAACTTATGCTTGCTAAGGGGAAAGGTGAGTTGGGGTGCTGCCTAAAACCAGAGATTGAAATGAACACAGATAAAGTTCCTTAAGCCAAATATGGAATAGACAAGAGCTACTCCTTGCTCAACGAAATGGACTCAACACCCCATATTAAACGCCTAAGAATGTACCTGACTAGTAAGTATCTTAAAACCTATGGATTGCTATGTCTCCGAAAGAGAATCAAGCGTGTGTACAGGGGCATAAACGCAGCAGTGATAGGATTGGAGAGGTTCGGTGAGCAAATGAAGACCCTTTGAAGTCATATTGCATGGTACCCATTCCACGGGTCTCAACTCTCCAGGTTTAAGGGATTCTTCCTTCAGCTAAAACATGCATGTGGAACCCAGAGTATGATCCACCGTGTGATCGGGAGACGTGTTCAAATATGTCTCAGTTCTCGTCCCCTGGTACTCGGGTGCAACATTCCAGACGCTTTACTAACACTCTCCCGACTTGGAGAGTCAGTGCCTTTAACCTCCTGTTTGGCCCAGTTTGCAATTTCTGCGGAAGATGAACAGGAATAGGGAGAACCAATGAGAGACTAGCTGGAGGTGTCTGGACGGGCAAATTTAACTCTCATTTCCCACCAGGAAGAGGAATTAACCAAAGGCTCAGCGTGCCGTGCCGGAACCAGATTAGGGCCTGAAGCAATCCTGCGGTGTTGCGGCCAGCTCACAAGAAAGCGAGTTGAAGAAAGGAGCTCAGGGGCACTGTAATTCACAAACCTGCAGAGTTATAAATGACAGCTCTCGTCCAAAAATATACTGAAGTAAGGCTGCCAAGAGGACTTGAAAGCGGGGCAGAATTGCAGGAAACCGATTTCAGGAGGTAGACTGGAATTGCAGTTAAAGCATAGGAAAAGAGGCAGAACGTCCACAATGATGCACTTGGCCAAAAAGGGCGTATGCGTTTTTTCCTGTCAGGAAAAAACGCATACGCCCTTTTTAGCCAACCAAGCAAGCTTGCAAAGGAAATCTGCACTACAATGAAGTCTCACTTCCCCCCGGTCAAAAGGGCCATCAGAAAAAAGTGTAAAATCCAGAAGGCAGGACAGGCCATGGAGAACTGGGAGCCTTGTTATGCTGATGGGCGGGATGTAAATTGCCAACAGCCACTCGGGAGAAGTGTATGGTGTTTCCTGAAACATCTAAAAAACAAAGCAACAGAGCCTAGGGCACTTCCACTTATGGTCCTATAGCTTAGGGAAATTAAAATCAAAAAGACACAGCCACCCCAAAGTTTGGGACGGCTCTGTTTACAAGAACCTCGTTTACGGTACAAGTTCAATATCACAGAAAGTGAGTAATGGATAAAAAAGTTGTGGTACTTACGTACAATGCAATATCACTCAGCAATGAAATCTATGTCATCAGGCCCGTAGCAGCATAATGAGTGGATTCAGGTATGATGATTCTAACTGAAATAAGTCACACAGAAAAAGAAACATCATAAGATATCACTAATACACGGAATGTAAACTTGGCTACACAGGAACTGAATTACAAAACAGAACAGGGTCTCAAATTTAGAAAACCAACTTATGCTTGCTAAGGGGAAAGGTGAGTTGGGGTGCTGCCTAAAACCAGAGATTGAAATGAACACAGATAAAGTTCCTTAAGCCAAATATGGAATAGACAAGAGCTACTCCTTGCTCAACGAAATGGACTCAACACCCCATATTAAACGCCTAAGAATGTACCTGACTAGTAAGTATCTTAAAACCTATGGATTGCTATGTCTCCGAAAGAGAATCAAGCGTGTGTACAGGGGCATAAACGCAGCAGTGATAGGATTGGAGAGGTTCGGTGAGCAAATGAAGACCCTTTGAAGTCATATTGCATGGTACCCATTCCACGGGTCTCAACTCTCCAGGTTTAAGGGATTCTTCCTTCAGCTAAAACATGCATGTGGAACCCAGAGTATGATCCACCGTGTGATCGGGAGACGTGTTCAAATATGTCTCAGTTCTCGTCCCCTGGTACTCGGGTGCAACATTCCAGACGCTTTACTAACACTCTCCCGACTTGGAGAGTCAGTGCCTTTAACCTCCTGTTTGGCCCAGTTTGCAATTTCTGTGGAAGATGAACAGGAATAGGGAGAACCAATGAGAGACCAGCTGGAGGTGTCTGGACGGGCAAATTTAACTCTCATTTCCCACCAGGAAGAGGAATTAACCAAAGGCTCAGCGTGCCGTGCCGGAACCAGATTAGGGCCTGAAGCAATCCTGCGGTGTTGCGGCCAGCTCACAAGAAAGCGAGTTGAAGAAAGGAGCTCAGGGGCACTGTAATTCACAAACATGCAGAGTTATAAATGACAGCTCTCGTCCAAAAATATACTGAAGTAAGGCTGCCAAGAGGACTTGAAAGCGGGGCAGAATTGCAGGAAACCGATTTCAGGAGGTAGACTGGAATTGCAGTTAAAGCATAGGAAAAGAGGCAGAACGTCCACAATGATGCACTTGGCCAAAAAGGGCGTATGCGTTTTTTCCTGAATATATTCAGGAAAAAACGCATACGCCCTTTTTGGCCAACCAAGCAAGCTTGCAAAGGAAATCTGCACTACAATGAAGTCTCACTTCCCCCCGGTCAAAAGGGCCATCTGAAAAAAGTGTAAAATCCAGAAGGCAGGACAGGCCATGGAGAACTGGGAGCCTTGTTATGCTGATGGGCGGGATGTAAATTGCCAACAGCCACTCGGGAGAAGTGTATGGTGTTTCCTGAAATATCTAAAAAACAAAGCAACAGAGCCTAGGGCACTTCCACTTATGGTCCTATAGCTTAGGGAAATTAAAATAAAAAAGACACAGCCACCCCAAAGTTTGGGATGGCTCTGTTTACAAGAACCTCGTTTACGGTACAAGTTCAATATCGCAGAAAGTGAGTAATGGATAAAGAAGTTGTGGTACTTACGTACAATGCAATATCACTCAGCAATGAAATCTATGTCATCAGGCCCGTAGCAGCATAATGAGTGGATTCAGGTATGATGATTCTAACTGAAATAAGTCACACAGAAAAAGAAACATCATAAGATATCACTAATACACGGAATGTAAACTTGGCTACACAGGAACTGAATTACAAAACAGAACAGGGTCTCAAATTTAGAAAACCAACCTATGCTTGCTAAGGGGAAAGGTGAGTTGGGGTGCTGCCTAAAACCAGAGATTGAAATGAACACAGATAAAGTTCCTTAAGCCAAATATGGAATAGACAAGAGCTACTCCTTGCTCAACGAAATGGACTCAACACCCCATATTAAACGCCTAAGAATGTACCTGACTAGTAAGTATCTTAAAACCTATGGATTGCTATGTCTCCGAAAGAGAATCAAGCGTGTGTACAGGGGCATAAACGCAGCAGTGATAGGATTGGAGAGGTTCGGTGAGCAAATGAAGACCCTTTGAAGTCATATTGCATGGTACCCATTCCACGGGTCTCAACTCTCCAGGTTTAAGGGATTCTTCCTTCAGCTAAAACATGCATGTGGAACCCAGAGTATGATCCACCGTGTGATTGGGAGACGTGTTCAAATATGTCTCAGTTCTCGTCCTCTGTTACTCGGGTGCAACATTCCAGACGCTTTACTAACACTCTCCCGACTTGGAGAGTCAGTGCCTTTAACCTCCTGTTTGGCCCAGTTTGCAATTTCTGCGGAAGATGAACAGGAATAGGGAGAACCAATGAGAGACCAGCTGGAGGTGTCTGGACGGGCAAATTTAACTCTCATTTCCCACCAGGAAGAGGAATTAACCAAAGGCTCAGCGTGCCGTGCCGGAACCAGATTAGGGCCTGAAGCAATCCTGCGGTGTTGCGACCAGCTCACAAGAAAGCGAGTTGAAGAAAGGAGCTCAGGGGCACTGTAATTCACAAACCTGCAGAGTTATAAATGACAGCTCTCGTCCAAAAATATACTGAAGTAAGGCTGCCAAGAGGACTTGAAAGCGGGGCAGAATTGCAGGAAACCGATTTCAGGAGGTAGACTGGAATTGCAGTTAAAGCATAGGAAAAGAGGCAGAACGTCCACAATGATGCACTTGGCCAAAAAGGGCGTATGCGTTTTTTCCTGAATATATTCAGGAAAAAACGCATACGCCCTTTTTGGCCAACCAAGCAAGCTTGCAAAGGAAATCTGCACTACAATGAAGTCTCACTTCCCCCCGGTCAAAAGGGCCATCTGAAAAAAGTGTAAAATCCAGAAGGCAGGACAGGCCATGGAGAACTGGGAGCCTTGTTATGCTGATGGGCGGGATGTAAATTGCCAACAGCCACTCGGGAGAAGTGTATGGTGTTTCCTGAAATATCTAAAAAACAAAGCAACAGAGCCTAGGGCACTTCCACTTATGGTCCTATAGCTTAGGGAAATTAAAATCAAAAAGACACAGCCACCCCAAAGTTTGGGACGGCTCTGTTTACAAGAACCTCGTTTACGGTACAAGTTCAATATCACAGAAAGTGAGTAATGGATAAAGAAGTTGTGGTACTTACGTACAATGCAATATCACTCAGCAATGAAATCTGTCATCAGGCCCGTAGCAGCATAATGAGTGGATTCAGGTATGATGATTCTAACTGAAATAAGTCACACAGAAAAAGAAACATCATAAGATATCACTAATACACGGAATGTAAACTTGGCTACACAGGAACTGAATTACAAAACAGAACAGGGTCTCAAATTTAGAAAACCAACCTATGCTTGCTAAGGGGAAAGGTGAGTTGGGGTGCTGCCTAAAACCAGAGATTGAAATGAACACAGATAAAGTTCCTTAAGCCAAATATGGAATAGACAAGAGCTACTCCTTGCTCAACGAAATGGACTCAACACCCCATATTAAACGCCTAAGAATGTACCTGACTAGTAAGTATCTTAAAACCTATGGATTGCTATGTCTCCGAAAGAGAATCAAGCGTGTGTACAGGGGCATAAACGCAGCAGTGATAGGATTGGAGAGGTTCGGTGAGCAAATGAAGACCCTTTGAAGTCATATTGCATGGTACCCATTCCACGGGTCTCAACTCTCCAGGTTTAAGGGATTCTTCCTTCAGCTAAAACATGCATGTGGAACCCAGAGTATGATCCACCGTGTGATCGGGAGACGTGTTCAAATATGTCTCAGTTCTCGTCCCCTGGTACTCGGGTGCAACATTCCAGATGCTTTACTAACACTCTCCCGACTTGGAGAGTCAGTGCCTTTAACCTCCTGTTTGGCCCAGTTTGCAATTTCTGCGGAAGATGAACAGGAATAGGGAGAACCAATGAGAGACCAGCTGGAGGTGTCTGGACGGGCAAATTTAACTCTCATTTCCCACCAGGAAGAGGAATTAACCAAAGGCTCAGCGTGCCGTGCCGGAACCAGATTAGGGCCTGAAGCAATCCTGCGGTGTTGCGACCAGCTCACAAGAAAGCGAGTTGAAGAAAGGAGCTCAGGGGCACTGTAATTCACAAACCTGCAGAGTTATAAATGACAGCTCTCGTCCAAAAATATACTGAAGTAAGGCTGCCAAGAGGACTTGAAAGCGGGGCAGAATTGCAGGAAACCGATTTCAGGAGGTAGACTGGAATTGCAGTTAAAGCATAGGAAAAGAGGCAGAACGTCCACAATGATGCACTTGGCCAAAAAGGGCGTATGCGTTTTTTCCTGAATATATTCAGGAAAAAACGCATACGCCCTTTTTGGCCAACCAAGCAAGCTTGCAAAGGAAATCTGCACTACAATGAAGTCTCACTTCCCCCCGGTCAAAAGGGCCATCAGAAAAAAGTGTAAAATCCAGAAGGCAGGACAGGCCATGGAGAACTGGGAGCCTTGTTATGCTGATGGGCGGGATGTAAATTGCCAACAGCCACTCGGAAGAAGTGTATGGTGTTTCCTGAAACATCTAAAAAACAAAGCAACAGAGCCTAGGGCACTTCCACTTATGGTCCTATAGCTTAGGGAAATTAAAATCAAAAAGACACAGCCACCCCAAAGTTTGGGACGGCTCTGTTTACAAGAACCTCGTTTACGGTACAAGTTCAATATCACAGAAAGTGAGTAATGGATAAAGAAGTTGTGGTACTTACGTACAATGCAATATCACTCAGCAATGAAATCTGTCATCAGGCCCGTAGCAGCATAATGAGTGGATTCAGGTATGATGATTCTAACTGAAATAAGTCACACAGAAAAAGAAACATCATAAGATATCACTAATACATGGAATGTAAACTTGGCTACACAGGAACTGAATTACAAAACAGAACAGGGTCTCAAATTTAGAAAACCAACTTATGCTTGCTAAGGGGAAAGGTGAGTTGGGGTGCTGCCTAAAACCAGAGATTGAAATGAACACAGATAAAGTTCCTTAAGCCAAATATGGAATAGACAAGAGCTACTCCTTGCTCAACGAAATGGACTCAACACCCCATATTAAACGCCTAAGAATGTACCTGACTAGTAAGTATCTTAAAACCTATGGATTGCTATGTCTCCGAAAGAGAATCAAGCGTGTGTACAGGGGCATAAACGCAGCAGTGATAGGATTGGAGAGGTTCGGTGAGCAAATGAAGACCCTTTGAAGTCATATTGCATGGTACCCATTCCACGGGTCTCAACTCTCCAGGTTTAAGGGATTCTTCCTTCAGCTAAAACATGCATGTGGAACCCAGAGTATGATCCACCGTGTGATCGGGAGACGTGTTCAAATATGTCTCAGTTCTCGTCC
Organism: Grampus griseus; assembly: GCF_964374135.1. Taxonomy (NCBI): domain Eukaryota; kingdom Metazoa; phylum Chordata; class Mammalia; order Artiodactyla; family Delphinidae; genus Grampus; species Grampus griseus. The sequence continues at coordinate 694,762 of NW_028133368.1, forward strand.
CCTGGTACTCGGGTGCAACATTCCAGACGCTTTACTAACACTCTCCCGACTTGGAGAGTCAGTGCCTTTAACCTCCTGTTTGGCCCAGTTTGCAATTTCTGCGGAAGATGAACAGGAATAGGGAGAACCAATGAGAGACTAGCTGGAGGTGTCTGGACGGGCAAATTTAACTCTCATTTCCCACCAGGAAGAGGAATTAACCAAAGGCTCAGCGTGCCGTGCCGGAACCAGATTAGGGCCTGAAGCAATCCTGCGGTGTTGCGACCAGCTCACAAGAAAGCGAGTTGAAGAAAGGAGCTCAGGGGCACTGTAATTCACAAACCTGCAGAGTTATAAATGACAGCTCTCGTCCAAAAATATACTGAAGTAAGGCTGCCAAGAGGACTTGAAAGCGGGGCAGAATTGCAGGAAACCGATTTCAGGAGGTAGACTGGAATTGCAGTTAAAGCATAGGAAAAGAGGCAGAACGTCCACAATGATGCACTTGGCCAAAAAGGGCGTATGCGTTTTTTCCTGAATATATTCAGGAAAAAACGCATACGCCCTTTTTGGCCAACCAAGCAAGCTTGCAAAGGAAATCTGCACTACAATGAAGTCTCACTTCCCCCCGGTCAAAAGGGCCATCTGAAAAAAGTGTAAAATCCAGAAGGCAGGACAGGCCATGGAGAACTGGGAGCCTTGTTATGCTGATGGGCGGGATGTAAATTGCCAACAGCCACTCGGGAGAAGTGTATGGTGTTTCCTGAAACATCTAAAAAACAAAGCAACAGAGCCTAGGGCACTTCCACTTATGGTCCTATAGCTTAGGGAAATTAAAATCAAAAAGACACAGCCACCCCAAAGTTTGGGACGGCTCTGTTTACAAGAACCTCGTTTACGGTACAAGTTCAATATCGCAGAAAGTGAGTAATGGATAAAGAAGTTGTGGTACTTACGTACAATGCAATATCACTCAGCAATGAAATCTATGTCATCAGGCCCGTAGCAGCATAATGAGTGGATTCAGGTATGATGATTCTAACTGAAATAAGTCACACAGAAAAAGAAACATCATAAGATATCACTAATACATGGAATGTAAACTTGGCTACACAGGAACTGAATTACAAAACAGAACAGGGTCTCAAATTTAGAAAACCAACTTATGCTTGCTAAGGGGAAAGGTGAGTTGGGGTGCTGCCTAAAACCAGAGATTGAAATGAACACAGATAAAGTTCCTTAAGCCAAATATGGAATAGACAAGAGCTACTCCTTGCTCAACGAAATGGACTCAACACCCCATATTAAACGCCTAAGAATGTACCTGACTAGTAAGTATCTTAAAACCTATGGATTGCTATGTCTCCGAAAGAGAATCAAGCGTGTGTACAGGGGCATAAACGCAGCAGTGATAGGATTGGAGAGGTTCGGTGAGCAAATGAAGACCCTTTGAAGTCATATTGCATGGTACCCATTCCACGGGTCTCAACTCTCCAGGTTTAAGGGATTCTTCCTTCAGCTAAAACATGCATGTGGAACCCAGAGTATGATCCACCGTGTGATCGGGAGACGTGTTCAAATATGTCTCAGTTCTCGTCCCCTGGTACTCGGGTGCAACATTCCAGACGCTTTACTAACACTCTCCCGACTTGGAGAGTCAGTGCCTTTAACCTCCTGTTTGGCCCAGTTTGCAATTTCTGTGGAAGATGAACAGGAATAGAGAGAACCAATGAGAGACCAGCTGGAGGTGTCTGGACGGGCAAATTTAACTCTCATTTCCCACCAGGAAGAGGAATTAACCAAAGGCTCAGCGTGCCGTGCCGGAACCAGATTAGGGCCTGAAGCAATCCTGCGGTGTTGCGACCAGCTCACAAGAAAGCGAGTTGAAGAAAGGAGCTCAGGGGCACTGTAATTCACAAACCTGCAGAGTTATAAATGACAGCTATCGTCCAAAAATATACTGAAGTAAGGCTGCCAAGAGGACTTGAAAGCGGGGCAGAATTGCAGGAAACCGATTTCAGGAGGTAGACTGGAATTGCAGTTAAAGCATAGGAAAAGAGGCAGAACGTCCACAATGATGCACTTGGCCAAAAAGGGCGTATGCGTTTTTTCCTGAATATATTCAGGAAAAAACGCATACGCCCTTTTTGGCCAACCAAGCAAGCTTGCAAAGGAAATCTGCACTACAATGAAGTCTCACTTCCCCCCGGTCAAAAGGGCCATCTGAAAAAAGTGTAAAATCCAGAAGGCAGGACAGGCCATGGAGAACTGGGAGCCTTGTTATGCTGATGGGCGGGATGTAAATTGCCAACAGCCACTCGGGAGAAGTGTATGGTGTTTCCTGAAACATCTAAAAAACAAAGCAACAGAGCCTAGGGCACTTCCACTTATGGTCCTATAGCTTAGGGAAATTAAAATCAAAAAGACACAGCCACCCCAAAGTTTGGGACGGCTCTGTTTACAAGAACCTCGTTTACGGTACAAGTTCAATATCGCAGAAAGTGAGTAATGGATAAAGAAGTTGTGGTACTTACGTACAATGCAATATCACTCAGCAATGAAATCTGTCATCAGGCCCGTAGCAGCATAATGAGTGGATTCAGGTATGATGATTCTAACTGAAATAAGTCACACAGAAAAAGAAACATCATAAGATATCACTAATACACGGAATGTAAACTTGGCTACACAGGAACTGAATTACAAAACAGAACAGGGTCTCAAATTTAGAAAACCAACTTATGCTTGCTAAGGGGAAAGGTGAGTTGGGGTGCTGCCTAAAACCAGAGATTGAAATGAACACAGATAAAGTTCCTTAAGCCAAATATGGAATAGACAAGAGCTACTCCTTGCTCAACGAAATGGACTCAACACCCCATATTAAACGCCTAAGAATGTACCTGACTAGTAAGTATCTTAAAACCTATGGATTGCTATGTCTCCGAAAGAGAATCAAGCGTGTGTACAGGGGCATAAACGCAGCAGTGATAGGATTGGAGAGGTTCGGTGAGCAAATGAAGACCCTTTGAAGTCATATTGCATGGTACCCATTCCACGGGTCTCAACTCTCCAGGTTTAAGGGATTCTTCCTTCAGCTAAAACATGCATGTGGAACCCAGAGTATGATCCACCGTGTGATCGGGAGACGTGTTCAAATATGTCTCAGTTCTCGTCCCCTGGTACTCGGGTGCAACATTCCAGACGCTTTACTAACACTCTCCCGACTTGGAGAGTCAGTGCCTTTAACCTCCTGTTTGGCCCAGTTTGCAATTTCTGTGGAAGATGAACAGGAATAGGGAGAACCAATGAGAGACTAGCTGGAGGTGTCTGGACGGGCAAATTTAACTCTCATTTCCCACCAGGAAGAGGAATTAACCAAAGGCTCAGCGTGCCGTGCCGGAACCAGATTAGGGCCTGAAGCAATCCTGCGGTGTTGCGACCAGCTCACAAGAAAGCGAGTTGAAGAAAGGAGCTCAGGGGCACTGTAATTCACAAACCTGCAGAGTTATAAATGACAGCTCTCGTCCAAAAATATACTGAAGTAAGGCTGCCAAGAGGACTTGAAAGCGGGGCAGAATTGCAGGAAACCGATTTCAGGAGGTAGACTGGAATTGCAGTTAAAGCATAGGAAAAGAGGCAGAACGTCCACAATGATGCACTTGGCCAAAAAGGGCGTATGCGTTTTTTCCTGAATATATTCAGGAAAAAACGCATACGCCCTTTTTGGCCAACCAAGCAAGCTTGCAAAGGAAATCTGCACTACAATGAAGTCTCACTTCCCCCCGGTCAAAAGGGCCATCTGAAAAAAGTGTAAAATCCAGAAGGCAGGACAGGCCATGGAGAACTGGGAGCCTTGTTATGCTGATGGGCGGGATGTAAATTGCCAACAGCCACTCGGGAGAAGTGTATGGTGTTTCCTGAAACATCTAAAAAACAAAGCAACAGAGCCTAGGGCACTTCCACTTATGGTCCTATAGCTTAGGGAAATTAAAATCAAAAAGACACAGCCACCCCAAAGTTTGGGACGGCTCTGTTTACAAGAACCTCGTTTACGGTACAAGTTCAATATCGCAGAAAGTGAGTAATGGATAAAGAAGTTGTGGTACTTACGTACAATGCAATATCACTCAGCAATGAAATCTATGTCATCAGGCCCGTAGCAGCATAATGAGTGGATTCAGGTATGATGATTCTAACTGAAATAAGTCACACAGAAAAAGAAACATCATAAGATATCACTAATACATGGAATGTAAACTTGGCTACACAGGAACTGAATTACAAAACAGAACAGGGTCTCAAATTTAGAAAACCAACTTATGCTTGCTATGGGGAAAGGTGAGTTGGGGTGCTGCCTAAAACCAGAGATTGAAATGAACACAGATAAAGTTCCTTAAGCCAAATATGGAATAGACAAGAGCTACTCCTTGCTCAACGAAATGGACTCAACACCCCATATTAAACGCCTAAGAATGTACCTGACTAGTAAGTATCTTAAAACCTATGGATTGCTATGTCTCCGAAAGAGAATCAAGCGTGTGTACAGGGGCATAAACGCAGCAGTGATAGGATTGGAGAGGTTCGGTGAGCAAATGAAGACCCTTTGAAGTCATATTGCATGGTACCCATTCCACGGGTCTCAACTCTCCAGGTTTAAGGGATTCTTCCTTCAGCTAAAACATGCATGTGGAACCCAGAGTATGATCCACCGTGTGATCGGGAGACGTGTTCAAATATGTCTCAGTTCTCGTCCCCTGGTACTCGGGTGCAACATTCCAGACGCTTTACTAACACTCTCCCGACTTGGAGAGTCAGTGCCTTTAACCTCCTGTTTGGCCCAGTTTGCAATTTCTGTGGAAGATGAACAGGAATAGGGAGAACCAATGAGAGACCAGCTGGAGGTGTCTGGACGGGCAAATTTAACTCTCATTTCCCACCAGGAAGAGGAATTAACCAAAGGCTCAGCGTGCCGTGCCGGAACCAGATTAGGGCCTGAAGCAATCCTGCGGTGTTGCGGCCAGCTCACAAGAAAGCGAGTTGAAGAAAGGAGCTCAGGGGCACTGTAATTCACAAACCTGCAGAGTTATAAATGACAGCTCTCGTCCAAAAATATACTGAAGTAAGGCTGCCAAGAGGACTTGAAAGCGGGGCAGAATTGCAGGAAACCGATTTCAGGAGGTAGACTGGAATTGCAGTTAAAGCATAGGAAAAGAGGCAGAACGTCCACAATGATGCACTTGGCCAAAAAGGGCGTATGCGTTTTTTCCTGAATATATTCAGGAAAAAACGCATACGCCCTTTTTGGCCAACCAAGCAAGCTTGCAAAGGAAATCTGCACTACAATGAAGTCTCACTTCCCCCCGGTCAAAAGGGCCATCAGAAAAAAGTGTAAAATCCAGAAGGCAGGACAGGCCATGGAGAACTGGGAGCCTTGTTATGCTGATGGGCGGGATGTAAATTGCCAACAGCCACTCGGAAGAAGTGTATGGTGTTTCCTGAAACATCTAAAAAACAAAGCAACAGAGCCTAGGGCACTTCCACTTATGGTCCTATAGCTTAGGGAAATTAAAATCAAAAAGACACAGCCACCCCAAAGTTTGGGACGGCTCTGTTTACAAGAACCTCGTTTACGGTACAAGTTCAATATCACAGAAAGTGAGTAATGGATAAAGAAGTTGTGGTACTTACGTACAATGCAATATCACTCAGCAATGAAATCTATGTCATCAGGCCCGTAGCAGCATAATGAGTGGATTCAGGTATGATGATTCTAACTGAAATAAGTCACACAGAAAAAGAAACATCATAAGATATCACTAATACACGGAATGTAAACTTGGTTACACAGGAACTGAATTACAAAACAGAACAGGGTCTCAAATTTAGAAAACCAACTTATGCTTGCTAAGGGGAAAGGTGAGTTGGGGTGCTGCCTAAAACCAGAGATTGAAATGAACACAGATAAAGTTCCTTAAGCCAAATATGGAATAGACAAGAGCTACTCCTTGCTCAACGAAATGGACTCAACACCCCATATTAAACGCCTAAGAATGTACCTGACTAGTAAGTATCTTAAAACCTATGGATTGCTATGTCTCCGAAAGAGAATCAAGCGTGTGTACAGGGGCATAAACGCAGCAGTGAAAGGATTGGAGAGGTTCGGTGAGCAAATGAAGACCCTTTGAAGTCATATTGCATGGTACCCATTCCACGGGTCTCAACTCTCCAGGTTTAAGGGATTCTTCCTTCAGCTAAAACATGCATGTGGAACCCAGAGTATGATCCACCGTGTGATCGGGAGACGTGTTCAAATATGTCTCAGTTCTCGTCCCCTGGTACTCGGGTGCAACATTCCAGACGCTTTACTAACACTCTCCCGACTTGGAGAGTCAGTGCCTTTAACCTCCTGTTTGGCCCAGTTTGCAATTTCTGCGGAAGATGAACAGGAATAGGGAGAACCAATGAGAGACTAGCTGGAGGTGTCTGGACGGGCAAATTTAACTCTGATTTCCCACCAGGAAGAGGAATTAACCAAAGGCTCAGCGTGCCGTGCCGGAACCAGATTAGGGCCTGAAGCAATCCTGCGGTGTTGCGACCAGCTCACAAGAAAGCGAGTTGAAGAAAGGAGCTCAGGGGCACTGTAATTCACAAACCTGCAGAGTTATAAATGACAGCTCTCGTCCAAAAATATACTGAAGTAAGGCTGCCAAGAGGACTTGAAAGCGGGGCAGAATTGCAGGAAACCGATTTCAGGAGGTAGACTGGAATTGCAGTTAAAGCATAGGAAAAGTGGCAGAACATCCAAAATGATGCACTTGGCCAAAAAGGGCGTATGCGTTTTTTCCTGAATATATTCAGGAAAAAACGCATACGCCCTTTTTGGCCAACCAAGCAAGCTTGCAAAGGAAATCTGCACTACAATGAAGTCTCACTTCCCCCCAGTCAAAAGGGCCATCTGAAAAAAGTGTAAAATCCAGAAGGCAGGACAGGCCATGGAGAACTGGGAGCCTTGTTATGCTGATGGGCGGGATGTAAATTGCCAACAGCCACTCGGGAGAAGTGTATGGTGTTTCCTGAAACATCTAAAAAACAAAGCAACAGAGCCTAGGGCACTTCCACTTATGGTCCTATAGCTTAGGGAAATTAAAATCAAAAAGACACAGCCACCCCAAAGTTTGGGACGGCTCTGTTTACAAGAACCTCGTTTACGGTACAAGTTCAATATCGCAGAAAGTGAGTAATGGATAAAGAAGTTGTGGTACTTACGTACAATGCAATATCACTCAGCAATGAAATCTATGTCATCAGGCCCGTAGCAGCATAATGAGTGGATTCAGGTATGATGATTCTAACTGAAATAAGTCACACAGAAAAAGAAACATCATAAGATATCACTAATACATGGAATGTAAACTTGGCTACACAGGAACTGAATTACAAAACAGAACAGGGTCTCAAATTTAGAAAACCAACTTATGCTTGCTAAGGGGAAAGGTGAGTTGGGGTGCTGCCTAAAACCAGAGATTGAAATGAACACAGATAAAGTTCCTTAAGCCAAATATGGAATAGACAAGAGCTACTCCTTGCTCAATGAAATGGACTCAACACCCCATATTAAACGCCTAAGAATGTACCTGACTAGTAAGTATCTTAAAACCTATGGATTGCTATGTCTCCGAAAGAGAATCAAGCGTGTGTACAGGGGCATAAACGCAGCAGTGATAGGATTGGAGAGGTTCGGTGAGCAAATGAAGACCCTTTGAAGTCATATTACATGGTACCCATTCCACGGGTCTCAACTCTCCAGGTTTAAGGGATTCTTCCTTCAGCTAAAACATGCATGTGGAACCCAGAGTATGATCCACCGTGTGATCGGGAGATGTGTTCAAATATGTCTCAGTTCTCGTCCCCTGGTACTCGGGTGCAACATTCCAGACGCTTTACTAACACTCTCCCGACTTGGAGAGTCAGTGCCTTTAACCTCCTGTTTGGCCCAGTTTGCAATTTCTGTGGAAGATGAACAGGAATAGGGAGAACCAATGAGAGACCAGCTGGAGGTGTCTGGACGGGCAAATTTAACTCTCATTTCCCACCAGGAAGAGGAATTAACCAAAGGCTCAGCGTGCCGTGCCGGAACCAGATTAGGGCCTGAAGCAATCCTGCGGTGTTGCGGCCAGCTCACAAGAAAGCGAGTTGAAGAAAGGAGCTCAGGGGCACTGTAATTCACAAACCTGCAGAGTTATAAATGACAGCTCTCGTCCAAAAATATACTGAAGTAAGGCTGCCAAGAGGACTTGAAAGCGGGGCAGAATTGCAGGAAACCGATTTCAGGAGGTAGACTGGAATTGCAGTTAAAGCATAGGAAAAGAGGCAGAACGTCCACAATGATGCACTTGGACAAAAAGGGCGTATGCGTTTTTTCCTGAATATATTCAGGAAAAAACGCATACGCCCTTTTTGGCCAACCAAGCAAGCTTGCAAAGGAAATCTGCACTACAATGAAGTCTCACTTCCCCCCGGTCAAAAGGGCCATCAGAAAAAAGTGTAAAATCCAGAAGGCAGGACAGGCCATGGAGAACTGGGAGCCTTGTTATGCTGATGGGCGGGATGTAAATTGCCAACAGCCACTCGGAAGAAGTGTATGGTGTTTCCTGAAACATCTAAAAAACAAAGCAACAGAGCCTAGGGCACTTCCACTTATGGTCCTATAGCTTAGGGAAATTAAAATCAAAAAGACACAGCCACCCCAAAGTTTGGGACGGCTCTGTTTACAAGAACCTCGTTTACGGTACAAGTTCAATATCACAGAAAGTGAGTAATGGATAAAGAAGTTGTGGTACTTACATACAATGCAATATCACTCAGCAATGAAATCTGTCATCAGGCCCGTAGCAGCATAATGAGTGGATTCAGGTATGATGATTCTAACTGAAATAAGTCACACAGAAAAAGAAACATCATAAGATATCACTAATACACGGAATGTAAACTTGGTTACACAGGAACTGAATTACAAAACAGAACAGGGTCTCAAATTTAGAAAACCAACTTATGCTTGCTAAGGGGAAAGGTGAGTTGGGGTGCTGCCTAAAACCAGAGATTGAAATGAACACAGATAAAGTTCCTTAAGCCAAATATGGAATAGACAAGAGCTACTCCTTGCTCAACGAAATGGACTCAACACCCCATATTAAACGCCTAAGAATGTACCTGACTAGTAAGTATCTTAAAACCTATGGATTGCTATGTCTCCGAAAGAGAATCAAGCGTGTGTACAGGGGCATAAACGCAGCAGTGATAGGATTGGAGAGGTTCGGTGAGCAAATGAAGACCCTTTGAAGTCATATTGCATGGTACCCATTCCACGGGTCTCAACTCTCCAGGTTTAAGGGATTCTTCCTTCAGCTAACACATGCATGTGGAACCCAGAGTATGATCCACCGTGTGATCGGGAGACGTGTTCAAATATGTCTCAGTTCTCGTCCCCTGGTACTCGGGTGCAACATTCCAGACGCTTTACTAACACTCTCCCGACTTGGAGAGTCAGTGCCTTTAACCTCCTGTTTGGCCCAGTTTGCAATTTCTGCGGAAGATGAACAGGAATAGGGAGAACCAATGAGAGACTAGCTGGAGGTGTCTGGACGGGCAAATTTAACTCTCATTTCCCACCAGGAAGAGGAATTAACCAAAGGCTCAGCGTGCCGTGCCGGAACCAGATTAGGGCCTGAAGCAATCCTGCGGTGTTGCGACCAGCTCACAAGAAAGCGAGTTGAAGAAAGGAGCTCAGGGGCACTGTAATTCACAAACCTGCAGAGTTATAAATGACAGCTCTCGTCCAAAAATATACTGAAGTAAGGCTGCCAAGAGGACTTGAAAGCGGGGCAGAATTGCAGGAAACCGATTTCAGGAGGTAGACTGGAATTGCAGTTAAAGCATAGGAAAAGAGGCAGAACGTCCACAATGATGCACTTGGCCAAAAAGGGCGTATGCGTTTTTTCCTGAATATATTCAGGAAAAAACGCATACGCCCTTTTTGGCCAACCAAGCAAGCTTGCAAAGGAAATCTGCACTACAATGAAGTCTCACTTCCCCCCGGTCAAAAGGGCCATCTGAAAAAAGTGTAAAATCCAGAAGGCAGGACAGGCCATGGAGAACTGGGAGCCTTGTTATGCTGATGGGCGGGATGTAAATTGCCAACAGCCACTCGGGAGAAGTGTATGGTGTTTCCTGAAACATCTAAAAAACAAAGCAACAGAGCCTAGGGCACTTCCACTTATGGTCCTATAGCTTAGGGAAATTAAAATCAAAAAGACACAGCCACCCCAAAGTTTGGGACGGCTCTGTTTACAAGAACCTCGTTTACGGTACAAGTTCAATATCGCAGAAAGTGAGTAATGGATAAAGAAGTTGTGGTACTTACGTACAATGCAATATCACTCAGCAATGAAATCTATGTCATCAGGCCCGTAGCAGCATAATGAGTGGATTCAGGTATGATGATTCTAACTGAAATAAGTCACACAGAAAAAGAAACATCATAAGATATCACTAATACATGGAATGTAAACTTGGCTACACAGGAACTGAATTACAAAACAGAACAGGGTCTCAAATTTAGAAAACCAACTTATGCTTGCTAAGGGGAAAGGTGAGTTGGGGTGCTGCCTAAAACCAGAGATTGAAATGAACACAGATAAAGTTCCTTAAGCCAAATATGGAATAGACAAGAGCTACTCCTTGCTCAACGAAATGGACTCAACACCCCATATTAAACGCCTAAGAATGTACCTGACTAGTAAGTATCTTAAAACCTATGGATTGCTATGTCTCCGAAAGAGAATCAAGCGTGTGTACAGGGGCATAAACGCAGCAGTGATAGGATTGGAGAGGTTCGGTGAGCAAATGAAGACCCTTTGAAGTCATATTGCATGGTACCCATTCCACGGGTCTCAACTCTCCAGGTTTAAGGGATTCTTCCTTCAGCTAAAACATGCATGTGGAACCCAGAGTATGATCCACCGTGTGATCGGGAGACGTGTTCAAATATGTCTCAGTTCTTGTCCCCTGGTACTCGGGTGCAACATTCCAGACGCTTTACTAACACTCTCCCGACTTGGAGAGTCAGTGCCTTTAACCTCCTGTTTGGCCCAGTTTGCAATTTCTGTGGAAGATGAACAGGAATAGGGAGAACCAATGAGAGACCAGCTGGAGGTGTCTGGACGGGCAAATTTAACTCTCATTTCCCACCAGGAAGAGGAATTAACCAAAGGCTCAGCGTGCCGTGCCGGAACCAGATTAGGGCCTGAAGCAATCCTGCGGTGTTGCGGCCAGCTCACAAGAAAGCGAGTTGAAGAAAGGAGCTCAGGGGCACTGTAATTCACAAACCTGCAGAGTTATAAATGACAGCTCTCGTCCAAAAATATACTGAAGTAAGGCTGCCAAGAGGACTTGAAAGCGGGGCAGAATTGCAGGAAACCGATTTCAGGAGGTAGACTGGAATTGCAGTTAAAGCATAGGAAAAGAGGCAGAACGTCCACAATGATGCACTTGGCCAAAAAGGGCGTATGCATTTTTTCCTGAATATATTCAGGAAAAAACGCATACGCCCTTTTTGGCCAACCAAGCAAGCTTGCAAAGGAAATCTGCACTACAATGAAGTCTCACTTCCCCCCGGTCAAAAGGGCCATCAGAAAAAAGTGTAAAATCCAGAAGGCAGGACAGGCCATGGAGAACTGGGAGCCTTGTTATGCTGATGGGCGGGATGTAAATTGCCAACAGCCACTCGGAAGAAGTGTATGGTGTTTCCTGAAACATCTAAAAAACAAAGCAACAGAGCCTAGGGCACTTCCACTTATGGTCCTATAGCTTAGGGAAATTAAAATCAAAAAGACACAGCCACCCCAAAGTTTGGGACGGCTCTGTTTACAAGAACCTCGTTTACGGTACAAGTTCAATATCACAGAAAGTGAGTAATGGATAAAGAAGTTGTGGTACTTACGTACAATGCAATATCACTCAGCAATGAAATCTGTCATCAGGCCCGTAGCAGCATAATGAGTGGATTCAGGTATGATGATTCTAACTGAAATAAGTCACACAGAAAAAGAAACATCATAAGATATCACTAATACACGGAATGTAAACTTGGTTACACAGGAACTGAATTACAAAACAGAACAGGGTCTCAAATTTAGAAAACCAACTTATGCTTGCTAAGGGGAAAGGTGAGTTGGGGTGCTGCCTAAAACCAGAGATTGAAATGAACACAGATAAAGTTCCTTAAGCCAAATATGGAATAGACAAGAGCTACTCCTTGCTCAACGAAATGGACTCAACACCCCATATTAAACGCCTAAGAATGTACCTGACTAGTAAGTATCTTAAAACCTATGGATTGCTATGTCTCCGAAAGAGAATCAAGCGTGTGTACAGGGGCATAAACGCAGCAGTGATAGGATTGGAGAGGTTCGGTGAGCAAATGAAGACCCTTTGAAGTCATATTGCATGGTACCCATTCCACGGGTCTCAACTCTCCAGGTTTAAGGGATTCTTCCTTCAGCTAAAACATGCATGTGGAACCCAGAGTATGATCCACCGTGTGATCGGGAGACGTGTTCAAATATGTCTCAGTTCTCGTCCCCTGGTACTCGGGTGCAACATTCCAGACGCTTTACTAACACTCTCCCGACTTGGAGAGTCAGTGCCTTTAACCTCCTGTTTGGCCCAGTTTGCAATTTCTGTGGAAGATGAACAGGAATAGGGAGAACCAATGAGAGACCAGCTGGAGGTGTCTGGACGGGCAAATTTAACTCTCATTTCCCACCAGGAAGAGGAATTAACCAAAGGCTCAGCGTGCCGTGCCGGAACCAGATTAGGGCCTGAAGCAATCCTGCGGTGTTGCGGCCAGCTCACAAGAAAGCGAGTTGAAGAAAGGAGCTCAGGGGCACTGTAATTCACAAACCTGCAGAGTTATAAATGACAGCTCTCGTCCAAAAATATACTGAAGTAAGGCTGCCAAGAGGACTTGAAAGCGGGGCAGAATTGCAGGAAACCGATTTCAGGAGGTAGACTGGAATTGCAGTTAAAGCATAGGAAAAGAGGCAGAACGTCCACAATGATGCACTTGGCCAAAAAGGGCGTATGCGTTTTTTCCTGAATATATTCAGGAAAAAACGCATACGCCCTTTTTGGCCAACCAAGCAAGCTTGCAAAGGAAATCTGCACTACAATGAAGTCTCACTTCCCCCCGGTCAAAAGGGCCATCTGAAAAAAGTGTAAAATCCAGAAGGCAGGACAGGCCATGGAGAACTGGGAGCCTTGTTATGCTGATGGGCGGGATGTAAATTGCCAAGAGCCACTCGGAAGAAGTGTATGGTGTTTCCTGAAACATCTAAAAAACAAAGCAACAGAGCCTAGGGCACTTCCACTTATGGTCCTATAGCTTAGGGAAATTAAAATCAAAAAGACACAGCCACCCCAAAGTTTGGGACGGCTCTGTTTACAAGAACCTCGTTTACGGTACAAGTTCAATATCACAGAAAGTGAGTAATGGATAAAGAAGTTGTGGTACTTACGTACAATGCAATATCACTCAGCAATGAAATCTGTCATCAGGCCCGTAGCAGCATAATGAGTGGATTCAGGTATGATGATTCTAACTGAAATAAGTCACACAGAAAAAGAAACATCATAAGATATCACTAATACACGGAATGTAAACTTGGTTACACAGGAACTGAATTACAAAACAGAACAGGGTCTCAAATTTAGAAAACCAACTTATGCTTGCTAAGGGGAAAGGTGAGTTGGGGTGCTGCCTAAAACCAGAGATTGAAATGAACACAGATAAAGTTCCTTAAGCCAAATATGGAATAGACAAGAGCTACTCCTTGCTCAACGAAATGGACTCAACACCCCATATTAAACGCCTAAGAATGTACCTGACTAGTAAGTATCTTAAAACCTATGGATTGCTATGTCTCCGAAAGAGAATCAAGCGTGTGTACAGGGGCATAAACGCAGCAGTGATAGGATTGGAGAGGTTCGGTGAGCAAATGAAGACCCTTTGAAGTCATATTGCATGGTACCCATTCCACGGGTCTCAACTCTCCAGGTTTAAGGGATTCTTCCTTCAGCTAAAACATGCATGTGGAACCCAGAGTATGATCCACCGTGTGATCGGGAGACGTGTTCAAATATGTCTCAGTTCTCGTCCCCTGGTACTCGGGTGCAACATTCCAGACGCTTTACTAACACTCTCCCGACTTGGAGAGTCAGTGCCTTTAACCTCCTGTTTGGCCCAGTTTGCAATTTCTGTGGAAGATGAACAGGAATAGGGAGAACCAATGAGAGACCAGCTGGAGGTGTCTGGACGGGCAAATTTAACTCTCATTTCCCACCAGGAAGAGGAATTAACCAAAGGCTCAGCGTGCCGTGCCGGAACCAGATTAGGGCCTGAAGCAATCCTGCGGTGTTGCGGCCAGCTCACAAGAAAGCGAGTTGAAGAAAGGAGCTCAGGGGCACTGTAATTCACAAACCTGCAGAGTTATAAATGACAGCTCTCGTCCAAAAATATACTGAAGTAAGGCTGCCAAGAGGACTTGAAAGCGGGGCAGAATTGCAGGAAACCGATTTCAGGAGGTAGACTGGAATTGCAGTTAAAGCATAGGAAAAGAGGCAGAACGTCCACAATGATGCACTTGGCCAAAAAGGGCGTATGCGTTTTTTCCTGAATATATTCAGGAAAAAACGCATACGCCCTTTTTGGCCAACCAAGCAAGCTTGCAAAGGAAATCTGCACTACAATGAAGTCTCACTTCCCCCCGGTCAAAAGGGCCATCTGAAAAAAGTGTAAAATCCAGAAGGCAGGACAGGCCATGGAGAACTGGGAGCCTTGTTATGCTGATGGGCGGGATGTAAATTGCCAACAGCCACTCGGGAGAAGTGTATGGTGTTTCCTGAAACATCTAAAAAACAAAGCAACAGAGCCTAGGGCACTTCCACTTATGGTCCTATAGCTTAGGGAAATTAAAATCAAAAAGACACAGCCACCCCAAAGTTTGGGACGGCTCTGTTTACAAGAACCTCGTTTACGGTACAAGTTCAATATCGCAGAAAGTGAGTAATGGATAAAGAAGTTGTGGTACTTACGTACAATGCAATATCACTCAGCAATGAAATCTATGTCATCAGGCCCGTAGCAGCATAATGAGTGGATTCAGGTATGATGATTCTAACTGAAATAAGTCACACAGAAAAAGAAACATCATAAGATATCACTAATACATGGAATGTAAACTTGGCTACACAGGAACTGAATTACAAAACAGAACAGGGTCTCAAATTTAGAAAACCAACTTATGCTTGCTAAGGGGAAAGGTGAGTTGGGGTGCTGCCTAAAACCAGAGATTGAAATGAACACAGATAAAGTTCCTTAAGCCAAATATGGAATAGACAAGAGCTACTCCTTGCTCAACGAAATGGACTCAACACCCCATATTAAACGCCTAAGAATGTACCTGACTAGTAAGTATCTTAAAACCTATGGATTGCTATGTCTCCGAAAGAGAATCAAGCGTGTGTACAGGGGCATAAATGCAGCAGTGATAGGATTGGAGAGGTTCGGTGAGCAAATGAAGACCCTTTGAAGTCATATTGCATGGTACCCATTCCACGGGTCTCAACTCTCCAGGTTTAAGGGATTCTTCCTTCAGCTAAAACATGCATGTGGAACCCAGAGTATGATCCACCGTGTGATCGGGAGACGTGTTCAAATATGTCTCAGTTCTCGTCCCCTGGTACTCGGGTGCAACATTCCAGACGCTTTACTAACACTCTCCCGACTTGGAGAGTCAGTGCCTTTAACCTCCTGTTTGGCCCAGTTTGCAATTTCTGCGGAAGATGAACAGGAATAGGGAGAACCAATGAGAGACTAGCTGGAGGTGTCTGGACGGGCAAATTTAACTCTCATTTCCCACCAGGAAGAGGAATTAACCAAAGGCTCAGCGTGCCGTGCCGGAACCAGATTAGGGCCTGAAGCAATCCTGCGGTGTTGCGACCAGCTCACAAGAAAGCGAGTTGAAGAAAGGAGCTCAGGGGCACTGTAATTCACAAACCTGCAGAGTTATAAATGACAGCTCTCGTCCAAAAATATACTGAAGTAAGGCTGCCAAGAGGACTTGAAAGCGGGGCAGAATTGCAGGAAACCGATTTCAGGAGGTAGACTGGAATTGCAGTTAAAGCATAGGAAAAGAGGCAGAACGTCCACAATGATGCACTTGGCCAAAAAGGGCGTATGCGTTTTTTCCTGAATATATTCAGGAAAAAACGCATACGCCCTTTTTGGCCAACCAAGCAAGCTTGCAAAGGAAATCTGCACTACAATGAAGTCTCACTTCCCCCCGGTCAAAAGGGCCATCTGAAAAAAGTGTAAAATCCAGAAGGCAGGACAGGCCATGGAGAACTGGGAGCCTTGTTATGCTGATGGGCGGGATGTAAATTGCCAACAGCCACTCGGGAGAAGTGTATGGTGTTTCCTGAAACATCTAAAAAACAAAGCAACAGAGCCTAGGGCACTTCCACTTATGGTCCTATAGCTTAGGGAAATTAAAATCAAAAAGACACAGCCACCCCAAAGTTTGGGACGGCTCTGTTTACAAGAACCTCGTTTACGGTACAAGTTCAATATCGCAGAAAGTGAGTAATGGATAAAGAAGTTGTGGTACTTACGTACAATGCAATATCACTCAGCAATGAAATCTATGTCATCAGGCCCGTAGCAGCATAATGAGTGGATTCAGGTATGATGATTCTAACTGAAATAAGTCACACAGAAAAAGAAACATCATAAGATATCACTAATACATGGAATGTAAACTTGGCTACACAGGAACTGAATTACAAAACAGAACAGGGTCTCAAATTTAGAAAACCAACTTATGCTTGCTAAGGGGAAAGGTGAGTTGGGGTGCTGCCTAAAACCAGAGATTGAAATGAACACAGATAAAGTTCCTTAAGCCAAATATGGAATAGACAAGAGCTACTCCTTGCTCAACGAAATGGACTCAACACCCCATATTAAACGCCTAAGAATGTACCTGACTAGTAAGTATCTTAAAACCTATGGATTGCTATGTCTCCGAAAGAGAATCAAGCGTGTGTACAGGGGCATAAACGCAGCAGTGATAGGATTGGAGAGGTTCGGTGAGCAAATGAAGACCCTTTGAAGTCATATTGCATGGTACCCATTCCACGGGTCTCAACTCTCCAGGTTTAAGGGATTCTTCCTTCAGCTAACACATGCATGTGGAACCCAGAGTATGATCCACCGTGTGATCGGGAGACGTGTTCAAATATGTCTCAGTTCTCGTCCCCTGGTACTCGGGTGCAACATTCCAGACGCTTTACTAACACTCTCCCGACTTGGAGAGTCAGTGCCTTTAACCTCCTGTTTGGCCCAGTTTGCAATTTCTGCGGAAGATGAACAGGAATAGGGAGAACCAATGAGAGACTAGCTGGAGGTGTCTGGACGGGCAAATTTAACTCTCATTTCCCACCAGGAAGAGGAATTAACCAAAGGCTCAGCATGCCGTGCCGGAACCAGATTAGGGCCTGAAGCAATCCTGCGGTGTTGCGACCAGCTCACAAGAAAGCGAGTTGAAGAAAGGAGCTCAGGGGCACTGTAATTCACAAACCTGCAGAGTTATAAATGACAGCTCTCGTCCAAAAATATACTGAAGTAAGGCTGCCAAGAGGACTTGAAAGCGGGGCAGAATTGCAGGAAACCGATTTCAGGAGGTAGACTGGAATTGCAGTTAAAGCATAGGAAAAGAGGCAGAACGTCCACAATGATGCACTTGGCCAAAAAGGGCGTATGCGTTTTTTCCTGAATATATTCAGGAAAAAACGCATACGCCCTTTTTGGCCAACCAAGCAAGCTTGCAAAGGAAATCTGCACTACAATGAAGTCTCACTTCCCCCCGGTCAAAAGGGCCATCTGAAAAAAGTGTAAAATCCAGAAGGCAGGACAGGCCATGGAGAACTGGGAGCCTTGTTATGCTGATGGGTGGGATGTAAATTGCCAACAGCCACTCGGGAGAAGTGTATGGTGTTTCCTGAAACATCTAAAAAACAAAGCAACAGAGCCTAGGGCACTTCCACTTATGGTCCTATAGCTTAGGGAAATTAAAATCAAAAAGACACAGCCACCCCAAAGTTTGGGACGGCTCTGTTTACAAGAACCTCGTTTACGGTACAAGTTCAATATCGCAGAAAGTGAGTAATGGATAAAGAAGTTGTGGTACTTACGTACAATGCAATATCACTCAGCAATGAAATCTATGTCATCAGGCCCGTAGCAGCATAATGAGTGGATTCAGGTATGATGATTCTAACTGAAATAAGTCACACAGAAAAAGAAACATCATAAGATATCACTAATACACGGAATGTAAACTTGGCTACACAGGAACTGAATTACAAAACAGAACAGGGTCTCAAATTTAGAAAACCAACTTATGCTTGCTAAGGGGAAAGGTGAGTTGGGGTGCTGCCTAAAACCAGAGATTGAAATGAACACAGATAAAGTTCCTTAAGCCAAATATGGAATAGACAAGAGCTACTCCTTGCTCAACGAAATGGACTCAACACCCCATATTAAACGCCTAAGAATGTACCTGACTAGTAAGTATCTTAAAACCTATGAATTGCTATGTCTCCGAAAGAGAATCAAGCGTGTGTACAGGGGCATAAACGCAGCAGTGATAGGATTGGAGAGGTTCGGTGAGCAAATGAAGACCCTTTGAAGTCATATTGCATGGTACCCATTCCACGGGTCTCAACTCTCCAGGTTTAAGGGATTCTTCCTTCAGCTAAAACATGCATGTGGAACCCAGAGTATGATCCACCGTGTGATCGGGAGACGTGTTCAAATATGTCTCAGTTCTCGTCCCCTGGTACTCGGGTGCAACATTCCAGACGCTTTACTAACACTCTCCCGACTTGGAGAGTCAGTGCCTTTAACCTCCTGTTTGGCCCAGTTTGCAATTTCTGCGGAAGGTGAACAGGAATAGGTAGAACCAATGAGAGACCAGCTGGAGGTGTCTGGACGGGCAAATTTAACTCTCATTTCCCACCAGGAAGAGGAATTAACCAAAGGCTCAGCGTGCCGTGCCGGAACCAGATTAGGGCCTGAAGCAATCCTGCGGTGTTGCGACCAGCTCACAAGAAAGCGAGTTGAAGAAAGGAGCTCAGGGGCACTGTAATTCACAAACCTGCAGAGTTATAAATGACAGCTCTCGTCCAAAAATATACTGAAGTAAGGCTGCCAAGAGGACTTGAAAGCGGGGCAGAATTGCAGGAAACCGATTTCAGGAGGTAGACTGGAATTGCAGTTAAAGCATAGGAAAAGAGGCAGAACGTCCACAATGATGCACTTGGCCAAAAAGGGCGTATGCGTTTTTTCCTGAATATATTCAGGAAAAAACGCATACGCCCTTTTTGGCCAACCAAGCAAGCTTGCAAAGGAAATCTGCACTACAATGAAGTCTCACTTCCCCCCGGTCAAAAGGGCCATCTGAAAAAAGTGTAAAATCCAGAAGGCAGGACAGGCCATGGAGAACTGGGAGCCTTGTTATGCTGATGGGCGGGATGTAAATTGCCAACAGCCACTCGGGAGAAGTGTATGGTGTTTCCTGAAACATCTAAAAAACAAAGCAACAGAGCCTAGGGCACTTCCACTTATGGTCCTATAGCTTAGGGAAATTAAAATCAAAAAGACACAGCCACCCCAAAGTTTGGGACGGCTCTGTTTACAAGAACCTCGTTTACGGTACAAGTTCAATATCACAGAAAGTGAGTAATGGATAAAGAAGTTGTGGTACTTACGTACAATGCAATATCACTCAGCAATGAAATCTGTCATCAGGCCCGTAGCAGCATAATGAGTGGATTCAGGTATGATGATTCTAACTGAAATAATCACACAGAAAAAGAAACATCATAAGATATCACTAATACACGGAATGTAAACTTGGTTACACAGGAATTGAATTACAAAACAGAACAGGGTCTCAAATTTAGAAAACCAACTTATGCTTGCTAAGGGGAAAGGTGAGTTGGGGTGCTGCCTAAAACCAGAGATTGAAATGAACACAGATAAAGTTCCTTAAGCCAAATATGGAATAGACAAGAGCTACTCCTTGCTCAACGAAATGGACTCAACACCCCATATTAAACGCCTAAGAATGTACCTGACTAGTAAGTATCTTAAAACCTATGGATTGCTATGTCTCCGAAAGAGAATCAAGCGTGTGTACAGGGGCATAAACGCAGCAGTGATAGGATTGGAGAGGTTCGGTGAGCAAATGAAGACCCTTTGAAGTCATATTGCATGGTACCCATTCCACGGGTCTCAACTCTCCAGGTTTAAGGGATTCTTCCTTCAGCTAACACATGCATGTGGAACCCAGAGTATGATCCACCGTGTGATCGGGAGACGTGTTCAAATATGTCTCAGTTCTCGTCCCCTGGTACTCGGGTGCAACATTCCAGACGCTTTACTAACACTCTCCCGACTTGGAGAGTCAGTGCCTTTAACCTCCTGTTTGGCCCAGTTTGCAATTTCTGCGGAAGATGAACAGGAATAGGGAGAACCAATGAGAGACTAGCTGGAGGTGTCTGGACGGGCAAATTTAACTCTCATTTCCCACCAGGAAGAGGAATTAACCAAAGGCTCAGCGTGCCGTGCCGGAACCAGATTAGGGCCTGAAGCAATCCTGCGGTGTTGCGACCAGCTCACAAGAAAGCGAGTTGAAGAAAGGAGCTCAGGGGCACTGTAATTCACAAACCTGCAGAGTTATAAATGACAGCTCTCGTCCAAAAATATACTGAAGTAAGGCTGCCAAGAGGACTTGAAAGCGGGGCAGAATTGCAAGAAACCGATTTCAGGAGGTAGACTGGAATTGCAGTTAAAGCATAGGAAAAGAGGCAGAACGTCCACAATGATGCACTTGGCCAAAAAGGGCGTATGCGTTTTTTCCTGAATATATTCAGGAAAAAACGCATACGCCCTTTTTGGCCAACCAAGCAAGCTTGCAAAGGAAATCTGCACTACAATGAAGTCTCACTTCCCCCCGGTCAAAAGGGCCATCTGAAAAAAGTGTAAAATCCAGAAGGCAGGACAGGCCATGGAGAACTGGGAGCCTTGTTATGCTGATGGGTGGGATGTAAATTGCCAACAGCCACTCGGGAGAAGTGTATGGTGTTTCCTGAAACATCTAAAAAACAAAGCAACAGAGCCTAGGGCACTTCCACTTATGGTCCTATAGCTTAGGGAAATTAAAATCAAAAAGACACAGCCACCCCAAAGTTTGGGACGGCTCTGTTTACAAGAACCTCGTTTACGGTACAAGTTCAATATCGCAGAAAGTGAGTAATGGATAAAGAAGTTGTGGTACTTACGTACAATGCAATATCACTCAGCAATGAAATCTATGTCATCAGGCCCGTAGCAGCATAATGAGTGGATTCAGGTATGATGATTCTAACTGAAATAAGTCACACAGAAAAAGAAACATCATAAGATATCACTAATACACGGAATGTAAACTTGGCTACACAGGAACTGAATTACAAAACAGAACAGGGTCTCAAATTTAGAAAACCAACTTATGCTTGCTAAGGGGAAAGGTGAGTTGGGGTGCTGCCTAAAACCAGAGATTGAAATGAACACAGATAAAGTTCCTTAAGCCAAATATGGAATAGACAAGAGCTACTCCTTGCTCAACGAAATGGACTCAACACCCCATATTAAACGCCTAAGAATGTACCTGACTAGTAAGTATCTTAAAACCTATGAATTGCTATGTCTCCGAAAGAGAATCAAGCGTGTGTACAGGGGCATAAACGCAGCAGTGATAGGATTGGAGAGGTTCGGTGAGCAAATGAAGACCCTTTGAAGTCATATTGCATGGTACCCATTCCACGGGTCTCAACTCTCCAGGTTTAAGGGATTCTTCCTTCAGCTAAAACATGCATGTGGAACCCAGAGTATGATCCACCGTGTGATCGGGAGACGTGTTCAAATATGTCTCAGTTCTCGTCCCCTGGTACTCGGGTGCAACATTCCAGACGCTTTACTAACACTCTCCCGACTTGGAGAGTCAGTGCCTTTAACCTCCTGTTTGGCCCAGTTTGCAATTTCTGCGGAAGGTGAACAGGAATAGGTAGAACCAATGAGAGACCAGCTGGAGGTGTCTGGACGGGCAAATTTAACTCTCATTTCCCACCAGGAAGAGGAATTAACCAAAGGCTCAGCGTGCCGTGCCGGAACCAGATTAGGGCCTGAAGCAATCCTGCGGTGTTGCGACCAGCTCACAAGAAAGCGAGTTGAAGAAAGGAGCTCAGGGGCACTGTAATTCACAAACCTGCAGAGTTATAAATGACAGCTCTCGTCCAAAAATATACTGAAGTAAGGCTGCCAAGAGGACTTGAAAGCGGGGCAGAATTGCAAGAAACCGATTTCAGGAGGTAGACTGGAATTGCAGTTAAAGCATAGGAAAAGAGGCAGAACGTCCACAATGATGCACTTGGCCAAAAAGGGCGTATGCGTTTTTTCCTGAATATATTCAGGAAAAAACGCATACGCCCTTTTTGGCCAACCAAGCAAGCTTGCAAAGGAAATCTGCACTACAATGAAGTCTCACTTCCCCCCGGTCAAAAGGGCCATCTGAAAAAAGTGTAAAATCCAGAAGGCAGGACAGGCCATGGAGAACTGGGAGCCTTGTTATGCTGATGGGCGGGATGTAAATTGCCAACAGCCACTCGGGAGAAGTGTATGGTGTTTCCTGAAACATCTAAAAAACAAAGCAACAGAGCCTAGGGCACTTCCACTTATGGTCCTATAGCTTAGGGAAATTAAAATCAAAAAGACACAGCCACCCCAAAGTTTGGGACGGCTCTGTTTACAAGAACCTCGTTTACGGTACAAGTTCAATATCACAGAAAGTGAGTAATGGATAAAGAAGTTGTGGTACTTACGTACAATGCAATATCACTCAGCAATGAAATCTGTCATCAGGCCCGTAGCAGCATAATGAGTGGATTCAGGTATGATGATTCTAACTGAAATAATCACACAGAAAAAGAAACATCATAAGATATCACTAATACACGGAATGTAAACTTGGTTACACAGGAACTGAATTACAAAACAGAACAGGGTCTCAAATTTAGAAAACCAACTTATGCTTGCTAAGGGGAAAGGTGAGTTGGGGTGCTGCCTAAAACCAGAGATTGAAATGAACACAGATAAAGTTCCTTAAGCCAAATATGGAATAGACAAGAGCTACTCCTTGCTCAATGAAATGGACTCAACACCCCATATTAAACGCCTAAGAATGTACCTGACTAGTAAGTATCTTAAAACCTATGGATTGCTATGTCTCCGAAAGAGAATCAAGCGTGTGTACAGGGGCATAAACGCAGCAGTGATAGGATTGGAGAGGTTCGGTGAGCAAATGAAGACCCTTTGAAGTCATATTGCATGGTACCCATTCCACGGGTCTCAACTCTCCAGGTTTAAGGGATTCTTCCTTCAGCTAACACATGCATGTGGAACCCAGAGTATGATCCACCGTGTGATCGGGAGACGTGTTCAAATATGTCTCAGTTCTCGTCCCCTGGTACTCGGGTGCAACATTCCAGACGCTTTACTAACACTCTCCCGACTTGGAGAGTCAGTGCCTTTAACCTCCTGTTTGGCCCAGTTTGCAATTTCTGCGGAAGATGAACAGGAATAGGGAGAACCAATGAGAGACTAGCTGGAGGTGTCTGGACGGGCAAATTTAACTCTCATTTCCCACCAGGAAGAGGAATTAACCAAAGGCTCAGCGTGCCGTGCCGGAACCAGATTAGGGCCTGAAGCAATCCTGCGGTGTTGCGACCAGCTCACAAGAAAGCGAGTTGAAGAAAGGAGCTCAGGGGCACTGTAATTCACAAACCTGCAGAGTTATAAATGACAGCTCTCGTCCAAAAATATACTGAAGTAAGGCTGCCAAGAGGACTTGAAAGCGGGGCAGAATTGCAAGAAACCGATTTCAGGAGGTAGACTGGAATTGCAGTTAAAGCATAGGAAAAGAGGCAGAACGTCCACAATGATGCACTTGGCCAAAAAGGGCGTATGCGTTTTTTCCTGAATATATTCAGGAAAAAACGCATACGCCCTTTTTGGCCAACCAAGCAAGCTTGCAAAGGAAATCTGCACTACAATGAAGTCTCACTTCCCCCCGGTCAAAAGGGCCATCTGAAAAAAGTGTAAAATCCAGAAGGCAGGACAGGCCATGGAGAACTGGGAGCCTTGTTATGCTGATGGGTGGGATGTAAATTGCCAACAGCCACTCGGGAGAAGTGTATGGTGTTTCCTGAAACATCTAAAAAACAAAGCAACAGAGCCTAGGGCACTTCCACTTATGGTCCTATAGCTTAGGGAAATTAAAATCAAAAAGACACAGCCACCCCAAAGTTTGGGACGGCTCTGTTTACAAGAACCTCGTTTACGGTACAAGTTCAATATCGCAGAAAGTGAGTAATGGATAAAGAAGTTGTGGTACTTACGTACAATGCAATATCACTCAGCAATGAAATCTATGTCATCAGGCCCGTAGCAGCATAATGAGTGGATTCAGGTATGATGATTCTAACTGAAATAAGTCACACAGAAAAAGAAACATCATAAGATATCACTAATACACGGAATGTAAACTTGGCTACACAGGAACTGAATTACAAAACAGAACAGGGTCTCAAATTTAGAAAACCAACTTATGCTTGCTAAGGGGAAAGGTGAGTTGGGGTGCTGCCTAAAACCAGAGATTGAAATGAACACAGATAAAGTTCCTTAAGCCAAATATGGAATAGACAAGAGCTACTCCTTGCTCAACGAAATGGACTCAACACCCCATATTAAACGCCTAAGAATGTACCTGACTAGTAAGTATCTTAAAACCTATGAATTGCTATGTCTCCGAAAGAGAATCAAGCGTGTGTACAGGGGCATAAACGCAGCAGTGATAGGATTGGAGAGGTTCGGTGAGCAAATGAAGACCCTTTGAAGTCATATTGCATGGTACCCATTCCACGGGTCTCAACTCTCCAGGTTTAAGGGATTCTTCCTTCAGCTAAAACATGCATGTGGAACCCAGAGTATGATCCACCGTGTGATCGGGAGACGTGTTCAAATATGTCTCAGTTCTCGTCCCCTGGTACTCGGGTGCAACATTCCAGACGCTTTACTAACACTCTCCCGACTTGGAGAGTCAGTGCCTTTAACCTCCTGTTTGGCCCAGTTTGCAATTTCTGCGGAAGGTGAACAGGAATAGGTAGAACCAATGAGAGACCAGCTGGAGGTGTCTGGACGGGCAAATTTAACTCTCATTTCCCACCAGGAAGAGGAATTAACCAAAGGCTCAGCGTGCCGTGCCGGAACCAGATTAGGGCCTGAAGCAATCCTGCGGTGTTGCGACCAGCTCACAAGAAAGCGAGTTGAAGAAAGGAGCTCAGGGGCACTGTAATTCACAAACCTGCAGAGTTATAAATGACAGCTCTCGTCCAAAAATATACTGAAGTAAGGCTGCCAAGAGGACTTGAAAGCGGGGCAGAATTGCAGGAAACCGATTTCAGGAGGTAGACTGGAATTGCAGTTAAAGCATAGGAAAAGAGGCAGAACGTCCACAATGATGCACTTGGCCAAAAAGGGCGTATGCGTTTTTTCCTGAATATATTCAGGAAAAAACGCATACGCCCTTTTTGGCCAACCAAGCAAGCTTGCAAAGGAAATCTGCACTACAATGAAGTCTCACTTCCCCCCGGTCAAAAGGGCCATCTGAAAAAAGTGTAAAATCCAGAAGGCAGGACAGGCCATGGAGAACTGGGAGCCTTGTTATGCTGATGGGCGGGATGTAAATTGCCAACAGCCACTCGGGAGAAGTGTATGGTGTTTCCTGAAACATCTAAAAAACAAAGCAACAGAGCCTAGGGCACTTCCACTTATGGTCCTATAGCTTAGGGAAATTAAAATCAAAAAGACACAGCCACCCCAAAGTTTGGGACGGCTCTGTTTACAAGAACCTCGTTTACGGTACAAGTTCAATATCACAGAAAGTGAGTAATGGATAAAGAAGTTGTGGTACTTACGTACAATGCAATATCACTCAGCAATGAAATCTATGTCATCAGGCCCGTAGCAGCATAATGAGTGGATTCAGGTATGATGATTCTAACTGAAATAAGTCACACAGAAAAAGAAACATCATAAGATATCACTAATACACGGAATGTAAACTTGGCTACACAGGAACTGAATTACAAAACAGAACAGGGTCTCAAATTTAGAAAACCAACTTATGCTTGCTAAGGGGAAAGGTGAGTTGGGGTGCTGCCTAAAACCAGAGATTGAAATGAACACAGATAAAGTTCCTTAAGCCAAATATGGAATAGACAAGAGCTACTCCTTGCTCAACGAAATGGACTCAACACCCCATATTAAACGCCTAAGAATGTACCTGACTAGTAAGTATCTTAAAACCTATGGATTGCTATGTCTCCGAAAGAGAATCAAGCGTGTGTACAGGGGCATAAACGCAGCAGTGATAGGATTGGAGAGGTTCGGTGAGCAAATGAAGACCCTTTGAAGTCATATTGCATGGTACCCATTCCACGGGTCTCAACTCTCCAGGTTTAAGGGATTCTTCCTTCAGCTAAAACATGCATGTGGAACCCAGAGTATGATCCACCGTGTGATCGGGAGACGTGTTCAAATATGTCTCAGTTCTCGTCCCCTGGTACTCGGGTGCAACATTCCAGACGCTTTACTAACACTCTCCCGACTTGGAGAGTCAGTGCCTTTAACCTCCTGTTTGGCCCAGTTTGCAATTTCTGCGGAAGATGAACATGAATAGGGAGAACCAATGAGAGACCAGCTGGAGGTGTCTGGACGGGCAAATTTAACTCTCATTTCCCACCAGGAAGAGGAATTAACCAAAGGCTCAGCGTGCCGTGCCGGAACCAGATTAGGGCCTGAAGCAATCCTGCGGTGTTGCGGCCAGCTCACAAGAAAGCGAGTTGAAGAAAGGAGCTCAGGGGCACTGTAATTCACAAACCTGCAGAGTTATAAATGACAGCTCTCGTCCAAAAATATACTGAAGTAAGGCTGCCAAGAGGACTTGAAAGCGGGGCAGAATTGCAGGAAACCGATTTCAGGAGGTAGACTGGAATTGCAGTTAAAGCATAGGAAAAGAGGCAGAACGTCCACAATGATGCACTTGGCCAAAAAGGGCGTATGCGTTTTTTCCTGAATATATTCAGGAAAAAACGCATACGCCCTTTTTGGCCAACCAAGCAAGCTTGCAAAGGAAATCTGCACTACAATGAAGTCTCACTTCCCCCCGGTCAAAAGGGCCATCAGAAAAAAGTGTAAAATCCAGAAGGCAGGACAGGCCATGGAGAACTGGGAGCCTTGTTATGCTGATGGGCGGGATGTAAATTGCCAACAGCCACTCTGGAGAAGTGTATGGTGTTTCCTGAAACATCTAAAAAACAAAGCAACAGAGCCTAGGGCACTTCCACTTATGGTCCTATAGCTTAGGGAAATTAAAATCAAAAAGACACAGCCACCTCAAAGTTTGGGACGGCTCTGTTTACAAGAACCTCGTTTACGGTACAAGTTCAATATCACAGAAAGTGAGTAATGGATAAAGAAGTTGTGGTACTTACGTACAATGCAATATCACTCAGCAATGAAATCTATGTCATCAGGCCCGTAGCAGCATAATGAGTGGATTCAGGTATGATGATTCTAACTGAAATAAGTCACACAGAAAAAGAAACATCATAAGATATCACTAATACACGGAATGTAAACTTGGCTACACAGGAACTGAATTACAAAACAGAACAGGGTCTCAAATTTAGAAAACCAACTTATGCTTGCTAAGGGGAAAGGTGAGTTGGGGTGCTGCCTAAAACCAGAGATTGAAATGAACACAGATAAAGTTCCTTAAGCCAAATATGGAATAGACAAGAGCTACTCCTTGCTCAACGAAATGGACTCAACACCCCATATTAAACGCCTAAGAATGTACCTGACTAGTAAGTATCTTAAAACCTATGGATTGCTATGTCTCCGAAAGAGAATCAAGCGTGTGTACAGGGGCATAAACGCAGCAGTGATAGGATTGGAGAGGTTCGGTGAGCAAATGAAGACCCTTTGAAGTCATATTGCATGGTACCCATTCCACGGGTCTCAACTCTCCAGGTTTAAGGGATTCTTCCTTCAGCTAAAACATGCATGTGGAACCCAGAGTATGATCCACCGTGTGATCGGGAGACGTGTTCAAATATGTCTCAGTTCTCGTCCCCTGGTACTCGGGTGCAACATTCCAGACGCTTTACTAACACTCTCCCGACTTGGAGAGTCAGTGCCTTTAACCTCCTGTTTGGCCCAGTTTGCAATTTCTGTGGAAGATGAACAGGAATAGGGAGAACCAATGAGAGACTAGCTGGAAGTGTCTGGACGGGCAAATTTAACTCTCATTTCCCACCAGGAAGAGGAATTAACCAAAGGCTCAGCGTGCCGTGCCGGAACCAGATTAGGGCCTGAAGCAATCCTGCGGTGTTGCGGCCAGCTCACAAGAAAGCGAGTTGAAGAAAGGAGCTCAGGGGCACTGTAATTCACAAACCTGCAGAGTTATAAATGACAGCTCTCGTCCAAAAATATACTGAAGTAAGGCTGCCAAGAGGACTTGAAAGCGGGGCAGAATTGCAGGAAACCGATTTCAGGAGGTAGACTGGAATTGCAGTTAAAGCATAGGAAAAGAGGCAGAACGTCCACAATGATGCACTTGGCCAAAAAGGGCGTATGCGTTTTTTCCTGAATATATTCAGGAAAAAACGCATACGCCCTTTTTGGCCAACCAAGCAAGCTTGCAAAGGAAATCTGCACTACAATGAAGTCTCACTTCCCCCCGGTCAAAAGGGCCATCTGAAAAAAGTGTAAAATCCAG
Source organism: Grampus griseus (assembly GCF_964374135.1). Taxonomy (NCBI): domain Eukaryota; kingdom Metazoa; phylum Chordata; class Mammalia; order Artiodactyla; family Delphinidae; genus Grampus; species Grampus griseus. The sequence continues at coordinate 723,798 of NW_028133368.1, forward strand.
AAGGCAGGACAGGCCATGGAGAACTGGGAGCCTTGTTATGCTGATGGGCGGGATGTAAATTGCCAACAGCCACTCGGGAGAAGTGTATGGTGTTTCCTGAAACATCTAAAAAACAAAGCAACAGAGCCTAGGGCACTTCCACTTATGGTCCTATAGCTTAGGGAAATTAAAATCAAAAAGACACAGCCACCCCAAAGTTTGGGACGGCTCTGTTTACAAGAACCTCGTTTACGGTACAAGTTCAATATCACAGAAAGTGAGTAATGGATAAAGAAGTTGTGGTACTTACGTACAATGCAATATCACTCAGCAATGAAATCTATGTCATCAGGCCCGTAGCAGCATAATGAGTGGATTCAGGTATGATGATTCTAACTGAAATAAGTCACACAGAAAAAGAAACATCATAAGATATCACTAATACACGGAATGTAAACTTGGCTACACAGGAACTGAATTACAAAACAGAACAGGGTCTCAAATTTAGAAAACCAACTTATGCTTGCTAAGGGGAAAGGTGAGTTGGGGTGCTGCCTAAAACCAGAGATTGAAATGAACACAGATAAAGTTCCTTAAGCCAAATATGGAATAGACAAGAGCTACTCCTTGCTCAACGAAATGGACTCAACACCCCATATTAAACGCCTAAGAATGTACCTGACTAGTAAGTATCTTAAAACCTATGGATTGCTATGTCTCCGAAAGAGAATCAAGCGTGTGTACAGGGGCATAAACGCAGCAGTGATAGGATTGGAGAGGTTCGGTGAGCAAATGAAGACCCTTTGAAGTCATATTGCATGGTACCCATTCCACGGGTCTCAACTCTCCAGGTTTAAGGGATTCTTCCTTCAGCTAAAACATGCATGTGGAACCCAGAGTATGATCCACCGTGTGATCGGGAGACGTGTTCAAATATGTCTCAGTTCTCGTCCCCTGGTACTCGGGTGCAACATTCCAGACGCTTTACTAACACTCTCCCGACTTGGAGAGTCAGTGCCTTTAACCTCCTGTTTGGCCCAGTTTGCAATTTCTGCGGAAGATGAACAGGAATAGGGAGAACCAATGAGAGACCAGCTGGAGGTGTCTGGACGGGCAAATTTAACTCTCATTTCCCACCAGGAAGAGGAATTAACCAAAGGCTCAGCGTGCCGTGCCGGAACCAGATTAGGGCCTGAAGCAATCCTGCGGTGTTGCGGCCAGCTCACAAGAAAGCGAGTTGAAGAAAGGAGCTCAGGGGCACTGTAATTCACAAACCTGCAGAGTTATAAATGACAGCTCTCGTCCAAAAATATACTGAAGTAAGGCTGCCAAGAGGACTTGAAAGCGGGGCAGAATTGCAGGAAACCGATTTCAGGAGGTAGACTGGAATTGCAGTTAAAGCATAGGAAAAGAGGCAGAACGTCCACAATGATGCACTTGGCCAAAAAGGGCGTATGCGTTTTTTCCTGAATATATTCAGGAAAAAACGCATACGCCCTTTTTGGCCAACCAAGCAAGCTTGCAAAGGAAATCTGCACTACAATGAAGTCTCACTTCCCCCCGGTCAAAAGGGCCATCTGAAAAAACTGTAAAATCCAGAAGGCAGGACAGGCCATGGAGAACTGGGAGCCTTGTTATGCTGATGGGCGGGATGTAAATTGCCAAGAGCCACTCGGGAGAAGTGTATGGTGTTTCCTGAAACATCTAAAAAACAAAGCAACAGAGCCTAGGGCACTTCCACTTATGGTCCTATAGCTTAGGGAAATTAAAATCAAAAAGACACAGCCACCCCAAAGTTTGGGACGGCTCTGTTTACAAGAACCTCGTTTACGGTACAAGTTCAATATCGCAGAAAGTGAGTAATGGATAAAGAAGTTGTGGTACTTACGTACAATGCAATATCACTCAGCAATGAAATCTATGTCATCAGGCCCGTAGCAGCATAATGAGTGGATTCAGGTATGATGATTCTAACTGAAATAAGTCACACAGAAAAAGAAACATCATAAGATATCACTAATACACGGAATGTAAACTTGGCTACACAGGAACTGAATTACAAAACAGAACAGGGTCTCAAATTTAGAAAACCAACTTATGCTTGCTAAGGGGAAAGGTGAGTTGGGGTGCTGCCTAAAACCAGAGATTGAAATGAACACAGATAAAGTTCCTTAAGCCAAATATGGAATAGACAAGAGCTACTCCTTGCTCAACGAAATGGACTCAACACCCCATATTAAACGCCTAAGAATGTACCTGACTAGTAAGTATCTTAAAACCTATGGATTGCTATGTCTCCGAAAGAGAATCAAGCGTGTGTACAGGGGCATAAACGCAGCAGTGATAGGATTGGAGAGGTTCGGTGAGCAAATGAAGACCCTTTGAAGTCATATTGCATGGTACCCATTCCACGGGTCTCTACTCTCCAGGTTTAAGGGATTCTTCCTTCAGCTAAAACATGCATGTGGAACCCAGAGTATGATCCACCATGTGATCGGGAGACGTGTTCAAATATGTCTCAGTTCTCGTCCCCTGGTACTCGGGTGCAACATTCCAGACGCTTTACTAACACTCTCCCGACTTGGAGAGTCAGTGCCTTTAACCTCCTGTTTGGCCCAGTTTGCAATTTCTGCGGAAGATGAACAGGAATAGGGAGAACCAATGAGAGACCAGCTGGAGGTGTCTGGACGGGCAAATTTAACTCTCATTTCCCACCAGGAAGAGGAATTAACCAAAGGCTCAGCGTGCCGTGCCGGAACCAGATTAGGGCCTGAAGCAATCCTGCGGTGTTGCGGCCAGCTCACAAGAAAGCGAGTTGAAGAAAGGAGCTCAGGGGCACTGTAATTCACAAACCTGCAGAGTTATAAATGACAGCTCTCGTCCAAAAATATACTGAAGTAAGGCTGCCAAGAGGACTTGAAAGCGGGGCAGAATTGCAGGAAACCGATTTCAGGAGGTAGACTGGAATTGCAGTTAAAGCATAGGAAAAGAGGCAGAACGTCCACAATGATGCACTTGGCCAAAAAGGGCGTATGAGTTTTTTCCTGAATATATTCAGGAAAAAACGCATACGCCCTTTTTGGCCAACCAAGCAAGCTTGCAAAGGAAATCTGCACTACAATGAAGTCTCACTTCCCCCCGGTCAAAAGGGCCATCAGAAAAAAGTGTAAAATCCAGAAGGCAGGACAGGCCATGGAGAACTGGGAGCCTTGTTATGCTGATGGGCGGGATGTAAATTGCCAACAGCCACTCGGGAGAAGTGTATGGTGTTTCCTGAAACATCTAAAAAACAAAGCAACAGAGCCTAGGGCACTTCCACTTATGGTCCTATAGCTTAGGGAAATTAAAATCAAAAAGACACAGCCACCCCAAAGTTTGGGACGGCTCTGTTTACAAGAACCTCGTTTACGGTACAAGTTCAATATCGCAGAAAGTGAGTAATGGATAAAGAAGTTGTGGTACTTACGTACAATGCAATATCACTCAGCAATGAAATCTATGTCATCAGGCCCGTAGCAGCATAATGAGTGGATTCAGGTCTGATGATTCTAACTGAAATAAGTCACACAGAAAAAGAAACATCATAAGATATCACTAATACACGGAATGTAAACTTGGCTACACAGGAACTGAATTACAAAACAGAACAGGGTCTCAAATTTAGAAAACCAACTTATGCTTGCTAAGGGGAAAGGTGAGTTGGGGTGCTGCCTAAAACCAGAGATTGAAATGAACACAGATAAAGTTCCTTAAGCCAAATATGGAATAGACAAGAGCTACTCCTTGCTCAACGAAATGGACTCAACACCCCATATTAAACGCCTAAGAATGTACCTGACTAGTAAGTATCTTAAAACCTATGGATTGCTATGTCTCCGAAAGAGAATCAAGCGTGTGTACAGGGGCATAAACGCAGCAGTGATAGGATTGGAGAGGTTCGGTGAGCAAATGAAGACCCTTTGAAGTCATATTGCATGGTACCCACTCCACGGGTCTCTACTCTCCAGGTTTAAGGGATTCTTCCTTCAGCTAAAACATGCATGTGGAACCCAGAGTATGATCCACCATGTGATCGGGAGACGTGTTCAAATATGTCTCAGTTCTCGTCCCCTGGTACTCGGGTGCAACATTCCAGACGCTTTACTAACACTCTCCCGACTTGGAGAGTCAGTGCCTTTAACCTCCTGTTTGGCCCAGTTTGCAATTTCTGCGGAAGATGAACAGGAATAGGGAGAACCAATGAGAGACTAGCTGGAGGTGTCTGGACGGGCAAATTTAACTCTCATTTCCCACCAGGAAGAGGAATTAACCAAAGGCTCAGCGTGCCGTGCCGGAACCAGATTAGGGCCTGAAGCAATCCTGCGGTGTTGCGGCCAGCTCACAAGAAAGCGAGTTGAAGAAAGGAGCTCAGGGGCACTGTAATTCACAAACCTGCAGAGTTATAAATGACAGCTCTCGTCCAAAAATATACTGAAGTAAGGCTGCCAAGAGGACTTGAAAGCGGGGCAGAATTGCAGGAAACCGATTTCAGGAGGTAGACTGGAATTGCAGTTAAAGCATAGGAAAAGAGGCAGAACGTCCACAATGATGCACTTGGCCAAAAAGGGCGTATGCGTTTTTTCCTGAATATATTCAGGAAAAAACGCATACGCCCTTTTTGGCCAACCAAGCAAGCTTGCAAAGGAAATCTGCACTACAATGAAGTCTCACTTCCCCCCGGTCAAAAGGGCCATCAGAAAAAAGTGTAAAATCCAGAAGGCAGGACAGGCCATGGAGAACTGGGAGCCTTGTTATGCTGATGGGCGGGATGTAAATTGCCAAGAGCCACTCGGGAGAAGTGTATGGTGTTTCCTGAAACATCTAAAAAACAAAGCAACAGAGCCTAGGGCACTTCCACTTATGGTCCTATAGCTTAGGGAAATTAAAATCAAAAAGACACAGCCACCCCAAAGTTTGGGACGGCTCTGTTTACAAGAACCTCGTTTACGGTACAAGTTCAATATCGCAGAAAGTGAGTAATGGATAAAGAAGTTGTGGTACTTACGTACAATGCAATATCACTCAGCAATGAAATCTATGTCATCAGGCCCGTAGCAGCATAATGAGTGGATTCAGGTATGATGATTCTAACTGAAATAAGTCACACAGAAAAAGAAACATCATAAGATATCACTAATACACGGAATGTAAACTTGGCTACACAGGAACTGAATTACAAAACAGAACAGGGTCTCAAATTTAGAAAACCAACTTATGCTTGCTAAGGGGAAAGGTGAGTTGGGGTGCTGCCTAAAACCAGAGATTGAAATGAACACAGATAAAGTTCCTTAAGCCAAATATGGAATAGACAAGAGCTACTCCTTGCTCAACGAAATGGACTCAACACCCCATATTAAACGCCTAAGAATGTACCTGACTAGTAAGTATCTTAAAACCTATGGATTGCTATGTCTCCGAAAGAGAATCAAGCGTGTGTACAGGGGCATAAACGCAGCAGTGATAGGATTGGAGAGGTTCGGTGAGCAAATGAAGACCCTTTGAAGTCATATTGCATGGTACCCATTCCACGGGTCTCAACTCTCCAGGTTTAAGGGATTCTTCCTTCAGCTAAAACATGCATGTGAAACCCAGAGTATGATCCACCGTGTGATCGGGAGACGTGTTCAAATATGTCTCAGTTCTCGTCCCCTGGTACTCGGGTGCAACATTCCAGACGCTTTACTAACACTCTCCCGACTTGGAGAGTCAGTGCCTTTAACCTCCTGTTTGGCCCAGTTTGCAATTTCTGCGGAAGATGAACAGGAATAGGGAGAACCAATGAGAGACCAGCTGGAGGTGTCTGGACGGGCAAATTTAACTCTCATTTCCCACCAGGAAGAGGAATTAACCAAAGGCTCAGCGTGCCGTGCCGGAACCAGATTAGGGCCTGAAGCAATCCTGCGGTGTTGCGGCCAGCTCACAAGAAAGCGAGTTGAAGAAAGGAGCTCAGGGGCACTGTAATTCACAAACCTGCAGAGTTATAAATGACAGCTCTCGTCCAAAAATATACTGAAGTAAGGCTGCCAAGAGGACTTGAAAGCGGGGCAGAATTGCAGGAAACCGATTTCAGGAGGTAGACTGGAATTGCAGTTAAAGCATAGGAAAAGAGGCAGAACGTCGACAATGATGCACTTGGCCAAAAAGGGCGTATGCGTTTTTTCCTGAATATATTCAGGAAAAAACGCATACGCCCTTTTTGGCCAACCAAGCAAGCTTGCAAAGGAAATCTGCACTACAATGAAGTCTCACTTCCCCCCGGTCAAAAGGGCCATCTGAAAAAAGTGTAAAATCCAGAAGGCAGGACAGGCCATGGAGAACTGGGAGCCTTGTTATGCTGATGGGCGGGATGTAAATTGCCAACAGCCACTCGGGAGAAGTGTATGGTGTTTCCTGAAACATCTAAAAAACAAAGCAACAGAGCCTAGGGCACTTCCACTTATGGTCCTATAGCTTAGGGAAATTAAAATCAAAAAGACACAGCCACCCCAAAGTTTGGGACGGCTCTGTTTACAAGAACCTCGTTTACGGTACAAGTTCAATATCGCAGAAAGTGAGTAATGGATAAAGAAGTTGTGGTACTTACGTACAATGCAATATCACTCAGCAATGAAATCTATGTCATCAGGCCCGTAGCAGCATAATGAGTGGATTCAGGTCTGATGATTCTAACTGAAATAAGTCACACAGAAAAAGAAACATCATAAGATATCACTAATACACGGAATGTAAACTTGGCTACACAGGAACTGAATTACAAAACAGAACAGGGTCTCAAATTTAGAAAACCAACTTATGCTTGCTAAGGGGAAATGTGAGTTGGGGTGCTGCCTAAAACCAGAGATTGAAATGAACACAGATAAAGTTCCTTAAGCCAAATATGGAATAGACAAGAGCTACTCCTTGCTCAACGAAATGGACTCAACACCCCATATTAAACGCCTAAGAATGTACCTGACTAGTAAGTATCTTAAAACCTATGGATTGCTATGTCTCCGAAAGAGAATCAAGCGTGTGTACAGGGGCATAAACGCAGCAGTGATAGGATTGGAGAGGTTCGGTGAGCAAATGAAGACCCTTTGAAGTCATATTGCATGGTACCCATTCCACGGGTCTCAACTCTCCAGGTTTAAGGGATTCTTCCTTCAGCTAAAACATGCATGTGGAACCCAGAGTATGATCCACCGTGTGATCGGGAGACGTGTTCAAATATGTCTCAGTTCTCGTCCCCTGGTACTCGGGTGCAACATTCCAGACGCTTTACTAACACTCTCCCGACTTGGAGAGTCAGTGCCTTTAACCTCCTGTTTGGCCCAGTTTGCAATTTCTGCGGAAGATGAACAGGAATAGGGAGAACCAATGAGAGACCAGCTGGAGGTGTCTGGACGGGCAAATTTAACTCTCATTTCCCACCAGGAAGAGGAATTAACCAAAGGCTCAGCGTGCCGTGCCGGAACCAGATTAGGGCCTGAAGCAATCCTGCGGTGTTGCGGCCAGCTCACAAGAAAGCGAGTTGAAGAAAGGAGCTCAGGGGCACTGTAATTCACAAACCTGCAGAGTTATAAATGACAGCTCTCGTCCAAAAATATACTGAAGTAAGGCTGCCAAGAGGACTTGAAAGCGGGGCAGAATTGCAGGAAACCGATTTCAGGAGGTAGACTGGAATTGCAGTTAAAGCATAGGAAAAGAGGCAGAACGTCCACAATGATGCACTTGGCCAAAAAGGGCGTATGCGTTTTTTCCTGAATATATTCAGGAAAAAACGCATACGCCCTTTTTGGCCAACCAAGCAAGCTTGCAAAGGAAATCTGCACTACAATGAAGTCTCACTTCCCCCCGGTCAAAAGGGCCATCAGAAAAAAGTGTAAAATCCAGAAGGCAGGACAGGCCATGGAGAACTGGGAGCCTTGTTATGCTGATGGGCGGGATGTAAATTGCCAAGAGCCACTCGGGAGAAGTGTATGGTGTTTCCTGAAACATCTAAAAAACAAAGCAACAGAGCCTAGGGCACTTCCACTTATGGTCCTATAGCTTAGGGAAATTAAAATCAAAAAGACACAGCCACCCCAAAGTTTGGGACGGCTCTGTTTACAAGAACCTCGTTTACGGTACAAGTTCAATATCGCAGAAAGTGAGTAATGGATAAAGAAGTTGTGGTACTTACGTACAATGCAATATCACTCAGCAATGAAATCTATGTCATCAGGCCCGTAGCAGCATAATGAGTGGATTCAGGTATGATGATTCTAACTGAAATAAGTCACACAGAAAAAGAAACATCATAAGATATCACTAATACACGGAATGTAAACTTGGCTACACAGGAACTGAATTACAAAACAGAACAGGGTCTCAAATTTAGAAAACCAACTTATGCTTGCTAAGGGGAAAGGTGAGTTGGGGTGCTGCCTAAAACCAGAGATTGAAATGAACACAGATAAAGTTCCTTAAGCCAAATATGGAATAGACAAGAGCTACTCCTTGCTCAACGAAATGGACTCAACACCCCATATTAAACGCCTAAGAATGTACCTGACTAGTAAGTATCTTAAAACCTATGGATTGCTATGTCTCCGAAAGAGAATCAAGCGTGTGTACAGGGGCATAAACGCAGCAGTGATAGGATTGGAGAGGTTCGGTGAGCAAATGAAGACCCTTTGAAGTCATATTGCATGGTACCCATTCCACGGGTCTCAACTCTCCAGGTTTAAGGGATTCTTCCTTCAGCTAAAACATGCATGTGGAACCCAGAGTATGATCCACCGTGTGATCGGGAGACGTGTTCAAATATGTCTCAGTTCTCGTCCCCTGGTACTCGGGTGCAACATTCCAGACGCTTTACTAACACTCTCCCGACTTGGAGAGTCAGTGCCTTTAACCTCCTGTTTGGCCCAGTTTGCAATTTCTGCGGAAGATGAACAGGAATAGGGAGAACCAATGAGAGACCAGCTGGAGGTGTCTGAACGGGCAAATTTAACTCTCATTTCCCACCAGGAAGAGGAATTAACCAAAGGCTCAGCGTGCCGTGCCGGAACCAGATTAGGGCCTGAAGCAATCCTGCGGTGTTGCGGCCAGCTCACAAGAAAGCGAGTTGAAGAAAGGAGCTCAGGGGCACTGTAATTCACAAACCTGCAGAGTTATAAATGACAGCTCTCGTCCAAAAATATACTGAAGTAAGGCTGCCAAGAGGACTTGAAAGCGGGGCAGAATTGCAGGAAACCGATTTCAGGAGGTAGACTGGAATTGCAGTTAAAGCATAGGAAAAGAGGCAGAACGTCCACAATGATGCACTTGGCCAAAAAGGGCGTATGCGTTTTTTCCTGAATATATTCAGGAAAAAACGCATACGCCCTTTTTGGCCAACCAAGCAAGCTTGCAAAGGAAATCTGCACTACAATGAAGTCTCACTTCCCCCCGGTCAAAAGGGCCATCAGAAAAAAGTGTAAAATCCAGAAGGCAGGACAGGCCATGGAGAACTGGGAGCCTTGTTATGCTGATGGGTGGGATGTAAATTGCCAACAGCCACTCGGGAGAAGTGTATGGTGTTTCCTGAAACATCTAAAAAACAAAGCAACAGAGCCTAGGGCACTTCCACTTATGGTCCTATAGCTTAGGGAAATTAAAATCAAAAAGACACAGCCACCCCAAAGTTTGGGACGGCTCTGTTTACAAGAACCTCGTTTACGGTACAAGTTCAATATCGCAGAAAGTGAGTAATGGATAAAGAAGTTGTGGTACTTACGTACAATGCAATATCACTCAGCAATGAAATCTATGTCATCAGGCCCGTAGCAGCATAATGAGTGGATTCAGGTATGATGATTCTAACTGAAATAAGTCACACAGAAAAAGAAACATCATAAGATATCACTAATACACGGAATGTAAACTTGGCTACACAGGAACTGAATTACAAAACAGAACAGGGTCTCAAATTTAGAAAACCAACTTATGCTTGCTAAGGGGAAAGGTGAGTTGGGGTGCTGCCTAAAACCAGAGATTGAAATGAACACAGATAAAGTTCCTTAAGCCAAATATGGAATAGACAAGAGCTACTCCTTGCTCAACGAAATGGACTCAACACCCCATATTAAACGCCTAAGAATGTACCTGACTAGTAAGTATCTTAAAACCTATGGATTGCTATGTCTCTGAAAGAGAATCAAGCGTGTGTACAGGGGCATAAACGCAGCAGTGATAGGATTGGAGAGGTTCGGTGAGCAAATGAAGACCCTTTGAAGTCACATTGCATGGTACCCATTCCACGGGTCTCAACTCTCCAGGTTTAAGGGATTCTTCCTTCAGCTAAAACATGCATGTGGAACCCAGAGTATGATCCACTGTGTGATCGGGAGACGTGTTCAAATATGTCTCAGTTCTCGTCCCCTGGTACTCGGGTGCAACATTCCAGACGCTTTACTAACACTCTCCCGACTTGGAGAGTCAGTGCCTTTAACCTCCTGTTTGGCCCAGTTTGCAATTTCTGTGGAAGATGAACAGGAATAGGGAGAACCAATGAGAGACCAGCTGGAGGTGTCTGGACGGGCAAATTTAACTCTCATTTCCCACCAGGAAGAGGAATTAACCAAAGGCTCAGCGTGCCGTGCCGGAACCAGATTAGGGCCTGAAGCAATCCTGCGGTGTTGCGGCCAGCTCACAAGAAAGCGAGTTGAAGAAAGGAGCTCAGGGGCACTGTAATTCACAAACCTGCAGAGTTATAAATGACAGCTATCGTCCAAAAATATACTGAAGTAAGGCTGCCAAGAGGACTTGGAAGCGGGGCAGAATTGCAGGAAACCGATTTCAGGAGGTAGACTGGAATTGCAGTTAAAGCATAGGAAAAGAGGCAGAACGTCCACAATGATGCACTTGGCCAAAAAGTGCGTATGCGTTTTTTCCTGAATATATTCAGGAAAAAACGCATACGCCCTTTTTGGACAACCAAGCAAGCTTGCAAAGGAAATCTGCACTACAATGAAGTCTCACTTCCCCCCGGTCAAAAGGGCCATCAGAAAAAAGTGTAAAATCCAGAAGGCAGGACAGGCCATGGAGAACTGGGAGCCTTGTTATGCTGATGGGCGGGATGTAAATTGCCAACAGCCACTCGGGAGAAGTGTATGGTGTTTCCTGAAACATCTAAAAAACAAAGCAACAGAGCCTAGGGCACTTCCACTTATGGTCCTATAGCTTAGGGAAATTAAAATCAAAAAGACACAGCCACCCCAAAGTTTGGGACGGCTCTGTTTACAAGAACCTCGTTTACGGTACAAGTTCAATATCGCAGAAAGTGAGTAATGGATAAAGAAGTTGTGGTACTTACGTACAATGCAATATCACTCAGCAATGAAATCTATGTCATCAGGCCTGTAGCAGCATAATGAGTGGATTCAGGTCTGATGATTCTAACTGAAATAAGTCACACAGAAAAAGAAACATCATAAGATATCACTAATACACGGAATGTAAACTTGGCTACACAGGAACTGAATTACAAAACAGAACAGGGTCTCAAATTTAGAAAACCAACTTATGCTTGCTAAGGGGAAAGGTGAGTTGGGGTGCTGCCTAAAACCAGAGATTGAAATGAACACAGATAAAGTTCCTTAAGCCAAATATGGAATAGACAAGAGCTACTCCTTGCTCAACGAAATGGACTCAACACCCCATATTAAACGCCTAAGAATGTACCTGACTAGTAAGTATCTTAAAACCTATGGATTGCTATGTCTCCGAAAGAGAATCAAGCGTGTGTACAGGGGCATAAACGCAGCAGTGATAGGATTGGAGAGGTTCGGTGAGCAAATGAAGACCCTTTGAAGTCATATTGCATGGTACCCATTCCACGGGTCTCAACTCTCCAGGTTTAAGGGATTCTTCCTTCAGCTAAAACATGCATGTGGAACCCAGAGTATGATCCACCGTGTGATCGGGAGACGTGTTCAAATATGTCTCAGTTCTCGTCCCCTGGTACTCGGGTGCAACATTCCAGACGCTTTACTAACACTCTCCCGACTTGGAGAGTCAGTGCCTTTAACCTCCTGTTTGGCCCAGTTTGCAATTTCTGCGGAAGATGAACAGGAATAGGGAGAACCAATGAGAGACCAGCTGGAGGTGTCTGGACGGGCAAATTTAACTCTCATTTCCCACCAGGAAGAGGAATTAACCAAAGGCTCAGCGTGCCGTGCCGGAACCAGATTAGGGCCTGAAGCAATCCTGCGGTGTTGCGGCCAGCTCACAAGAAAGCGAGTTGAAGAAAGGAGCTCAGGGGCACTGTAATTCACAAACCTGCAGAGTTATAAATGACAGCTCTCGTCCAAAAATATACTGAAGTAAGGCTGCCAAGAGGACTTGAAAGCGGGGCAGAATTGCAGGAAACCGATTTCAGGAGGTAGACTGGAATTGCAGTTAAAGCATAGGAAAAGAGGCAGAACGTCCACAATGATGCACTTGGCCAAAAAGGGCGTATGCGTTTTTTCCTGAATATATTCAGGAAAAAACGCATACGCCCTTTTTGGCCAACCAAGCAAGCTTGCAAAGGAAATCTGCACTACAATGAAGTCTCACTTCCCCCCGGTCAAAAGGGCCATCTGAAAAAAGTGTAAAATCCAGAAGGCAGGACAGGCCATGGAGAACTGGGAGCCTTGTTATGCTGATGGGCGGGATGTAAATTGCCAACAGCCACTCGGGAGAAGTGTATGGTGTTTCCTGAAACATCTAAAAAACAAAGCAACAGAGCCTAGGGCACTTCCACTTATGGTCCTATAGCTTAGGGAAATTAAAATCAAAAAGACACAGCCACCCCAAAGTTTGGGACGGCTCTGTTTACAAGAACCTCGTTTACGGTACAAGTTCAATATCGCAGAAAGTGAGTAATGGATAAAGAAGTTGTGGTACTTACGTACAATGCAATATCACTCAGCAATGAAATCTATGTCATCAGGCCCGTAGCAGCATAATGAGTGGATTCAGGTATGATGATTCTAACTGAAATAAGTCACACAGAAAAAGAAACATCATAAGATATCACTAATACACGGAATGTAAACTTGGCTACACAGGAACTGAATTACAAAACAGAACAGGGTCTCAAATTTAGAAAACCAACCTATGCTTGCTAAGGGGAAAGGTGAGTTGGGGTGCTGCCTAAAACCAGAGATTGAAATGAACACAGATAAAGTTCCTTAAGCCAAATATGGAATAGACAAGAGCTACTCCTTGCTCAACGAAATGGACTCAACACCCCATATTAAACGCCTAAGAATGTACCTGACTAGTAAGTATCTTAAAACCTATGGATTGCTATGTCTCCGAAAGAGAATCAAGCGTGTGTACAGGGGCATAAACGCAGCAGTGATAGGATTGGAGAGGTTCGGTGAGCAAATGAAGACCCTTTGAAGTCATATTGCATGGTACCCATTCCACGGGTCTCAACTCTCCAGGTTTAAGGGATTCTTCCTTCAGCTAAAACATGCATGTGGAACCCAGAGTATGATCCACCGTGTGATCGGGAGACGTGTTCAAATATGTCTCAGTTCTCGTCCCCTGGTACTCGGGTGCAACATTCCAGACGCTTTACTAACACTCTCCCGACTTGGAGAGTCAGTGCCTTTAACCTCCTGTTTGGCCCAGTTTGCAATTTCTGCGGAAGATGAACAGGAATAGGGAGAACCAATGAGAGACTAGCTGGAGGTGTCTGGACTGGCAAATTTAACTCTCATTTCCCACCAGGAAGAGGAATTAACCAAAGGCTCAGCGTGCCGTGCCGGAACCAGATTAGGGCCTGAAGCAATCCTGCGGTGTTGCGACCAGCTCACAAGAAAGCGAGTTGAAGAAAGGAGCTCAGGGGCACTGTAATTCACAAACCTGCAGAGTTATAAATGACAGCTCTCGTCCAAAAATATACTGAAGTAAGGCTGCCAAGAGGACTTGAAAGCGGGGCAGAATTGCAGGAAACCGATTTCAGGAGGTAGACTGGAATTGCAGTTAAAGCATAGGAAAAGAGGCAGAACGTCGACAATGATGCACTTGGCCAAAAAGGGAGTATGCGTTTTTTCCTGAATATATTCAGGAAAAAACGCATACGCCCTTTTTGGCCAACCAAGCAAGCTTGCAAAGGAAATCTGCACTACAATGAAGTCTCACTTCCCCCCGGTCAAAAGGGCCATCTGAAAAAAGTGTAAAATCCAGAAGGCAGGACAGGCCATGGAGAACTGGGAGCCTTGTTATGCTGATGGGCGGGATGTAAATTGCCAACAGCCACTCGGGAGAAGTGTATGGTGTTTCCTGAAACATCTAAAAAACAAAGCAACAGAGCCTAGGGCACTTCCACTTATGGTCCTATAGCTTAGGGAAATTAAAATCAAAAAGACACAGCCACCCCAAAGTTTGGGACGGCTCTGTTTACAAGAACCTCGTTTACGGTACAAGTTCAATATCGCAGAAAGTGAGTAATGGATAAAGAAGTTGTGGTACTTACGTACAATGCAATATCACTCAGCAATGAAATCTATGTCATCAGGCCCGTAGCAGCATAATGAGTGGATTCAGGTCTGATGATTCTAACTGAAATAAGTCACACAGAAAAAGAAACATCATAAGATATCACTAATACACGGAATGTAAACTTGGCTACACAGGAACTGAATTACAAAACAGAACAGGGTCTCAAATTTAGAAAACCAACTTATGCTTGCTAAGGGGAAAGGTGAGTTGGCGTGCTGCCTAAAACCAGAGATTGAAATGAACACAGATAAAGTTCCTTAAGCCAAATATGGAATAGACAAGAGCTACTCCTTGCTCAACGAAATGGACTCAACACCCCATATTAAACGCCTAAGAATGTACCTGACTAGTAAGTATCTTAAAACCTATGGATTGCTATGTCTCCGAAAGAGAATCAAGCGTGTGTACAGGGGCATAAACGCAGCAGTGATAGGATTGGAGAGGTTCGGTGAGCAAATGAAGACCCTTTGAAGTCATATTGCATGGTACCCATTCCACGGGTCTCAACTCTCCAGGTTTAAGGGATTCTTCCTTCAGCTAAAACATGCATGTGGAACCCAGAGTATGATCCACCGTGTGATCGGGAGACGTGTTCAAATATGTCTCAGTTCTCGTCCCCTGGTACTCGGGTGCAACATTCCAGACGCTTTACTAACACTCTCCCGACTTGGAGAGTCAGTGCCTTTAACCTCCTGTTTGGCCCAGTTTGCAATTTCTGCGGAAGATGAACAGGAATAGGGAGAACCAATGAGAGACCAGCTGGAGGTGTCTGGACGGGCAAATTTAACTCTCATTTCCCACCAGGAAGAGGAATTAACCAAAGGCTCAGCGTGCCGTGCCGGAACCAGATTAGGGCCTGAAGCAATCCTGCGGTGTTGCGGCCAGCTCACAAGAAAGCGAGTTGAAGAAAGGAGCTCAGGGGCACTGTAATTCACAAACCTGCAGAGTTATAAATGACAGCTCTCGTCCAAAAATATACTGAAGTAAGGCTGCCAAGAGGACTTGAAAGCGGGGCAGAATTGCAGGAAACCGATTTCAGGAGGTAGACTGGAATTGCAGTTAAAGCATAGGAAAAGAGGCAGAACGTCCACAATGATGCACTTGGCCAAAAAGGGCGTATGCGTTTTTTCCTGAATATATTCAGGAAAAAACGCATACGCCCTTTTTGGCCAACCAAGCAAGCTTGCAAAGGAAATCTGCACTACAATGAAGTCTCACTTCCCCCCGGTCAAAAGGGCCATCTGAAAAAAGTGTAAAATCCAGAAGGCAGGACAGGCCATGGAGAACTGGGAGCCTTGTTATGCTGATGGGCGGGATGTAAATTGCCAAGAGCCACTCGGGAGAAGTGAATGGTGTTTCCTGAAATATCTAAAAAACAAAGCAACAGAGCCTAGGGCACTTCCACTTATGGTCCTATAGCTTAGGGAAATTAAAATCAAAAAGACACAGCCACCCCAAAGTTTGGGATGGCTCTGTTTACAAGAACCTCGTTTACGGTACAAGTTCAATATCGCAGAAAGTGAGTAATGGATAAAGAAGTTGTGGTACTTACGTACAATGCAATATCACTCAGCAATGAAATCTATGTCATCAGGCCCGTAGCAGCATAATGAGTGGATTCAGGTATGATGATTCTAACTGAAATAAGTCACACAGAAAAAGAAACATCATAAGATATCACTAATACACGGAATGTAAACTTGGCTACACAGGAACTGAATTACAAAACAGAACAGGGTCTCAAATTTAGAAAACCAACTTATGCTTGCTAAGGGGAAAGGTGAGTTGGGGTGCTGCCTAAAACCAGAGATTGAAATGAACACTGATAAAGTTGCTTAAGCCAAATATGGAATAGACAAGAGCTACTCCTTGCTCAACGAAATGGACTCAACACCCCATATTAAACGCCTAAGAATGTACCTGACTAGTAAGTATCTTAAAACCTATGGATTGCTATGTCTCCGAAAGAGAATCAAGCATGTGTACAGGGGCATAAACGCAGCAGTGATAGGATTGGAGAGGTTCGGTGAACAAATGAAGACCCTTTGAAGTCATATTGCATGGTACCCATTCCACGGGTCTCAACTCTCCAGGTTTAAGGGATTCTTCCTTCAGCTAAAACATGCATGTGGAACCCAGAGTATGATCCACCGTGTGATCAGGAGACGTGTTCAAATATGTCTCAGTTCTCGTCCCCTGGTACTCGGGTGCAACATTCCAGACGCTTTACTAACACTCTCCCGACTTGGAGAGTCAGTGCCTTTAACCTCCTGTTTGGCCCAGTTTGCAATTTCTGCGGAAGATGAACAGGAATAGGGAGAACCAATGAGAGACTAGCTGGAGGTGTCTGGACGGGTAAATTTAACTCTCATTTCCCACCAGGAAGAGGAATTAACCAAAGGCTCAGCGTGCCGTGCCGGAACCAGATTAGGGCCTGAAGCAATCCTGCGGTGTTGCGACCAGCTCACAAGAAAGCGAGTTGAAGAAAGGAGCTCAGGGGCACTGTAATTCACAAACCTGCAGAGTTATAAATGACAGCTCTCGTCCAAAAATATACTGAAGTAAGGCTGCCAAGAGGACTTGAAAGCGGGGCAGAATTGCAGGAAACCGATTTCAGGAGGTAGACTGGAATTGCAGTTAAAGCATAGGAAAAGAGGCAGAACGTCCACAATGATGCACTTGGCCAAAAAGGGCGTATGCGTTTTTTCCTGAATATATTCAGGAAAAAACGCATACGCCCTTTTTGGCCAACCAAGCAAGCTTGCAAAGGAAATCTGCACTACAATGAAGTCTCACTTCCCCCCGGTCAAAAGGGCCATTTGAAAAAAGTGTAAAATCCAGAAGGCAGGACAGGCCATGGAGAACTGGGAGCCTTGTTATGCTGATGGGCGGGATGTAAATTGCCAACAGCCACTCGGGAGAAGTGTATGGTGTTTCCTGAAACATCTAAAAAACAAAGCAACAGAGCCTAGGGCACTTCCACTTATGGTCCTATAGCTTAGGGAAATTAAAATCAAAAAGACACAGCCACCCCAAAGTTTGGGACGGCTCTGTTTACAAGAACCTCGTTTACGGTACAAGTTCAATATCGCAGAAAGTGAGTAATGGATAAAGAAGTTGTGGTACTTACGTACAATGCAATATCACTCAGCAATGAAATCTATGTCATCAGGCCCGTAGCAGCATAATGAGTGGATTCAGGTCTGATGATTCTAACTGAAATAAGTCACACAGAAAAAGAAACATCATAAGATATCACTAATACACGGAATGTAAACTTGGCTACACAGGAACTGAATTACAAAACAGAACAGGGTCTCAAATTTAGAAAACCAACTTATGCTTGCTAAGGGGAAAGGTGAGTTGGGGTGCTGCCTAAAACCAGAGATTGAAATGAACACAGATAAAGTTCCTTAAGCCAAATATGGAATAGACAAGAGCTACTCCTTGCTCAACGAAATGGACTCAACACCCCATATTAAACGCCTAAGAATGTACCTGACTAGTAAGTATCTTAAAACCTATGGATTGCTATGTCTCCGAAAGAGAATCAAGCGTGTGTACAGGGGCATAAACGCAGCAGTGATAGGATTGGAGAGGTTCGGTGAGCAAATGAAGACCCTTTGAAGTCATATTGCATGGTACCCATTCCACGGGTCTCAACTCTCCAGGTTTAAGGGATTCTTCCTTCAGCTAAAACATGCATGTGGAACCCAGAGTATGATCCACCGTGTGATCGGGAGACGTGTTCAAATATGTCTCAGTTCTCGTCCCCTGGTACTCGGGTGCAACATTCCAGACGCTTTACTAACACTCTCCCGACTTGGAGAGTCAGTGCCTTTAACCTCCTGTTTGGCCCAGTTTGCAATTTCTGTGGAAGATGAACAGGAATAGGGAGAACCAATGAGAGACCAGCTGGAGGTGTCTGGACGGGCAAATTTAACTCTCATTTCCCACCAGGAAGAGGAATTAACCAAAGGCTCAGCGTGCCGTGCCAGAACCAGATTAGGGCCTGAGGCAATCCTGCGGTGTTGCGGCCAGCTCACAAGAAAGCGAGTTGAAGAAAGGAGCTCAGGGGCACTGTAATTCACAAACCTGCAGAGTTATAAATGACAGCTCTCGTCCAAAAATATACTGAAGTAAGGCTGCCAAGAGGACTTGAAAGCGGGGCAGAATTGCAGGAAACCGATTTCAGGAGGTAGACTGGAATTGCAGTTAAAGCATAGGAAAAGAGGCAGAACGTCCACAATGATGCACTTGGCCAAAAAGGGCGTATGCGTTTTTTCCTGAATATATTCAGGAAAAAACGCATACGCCCTTTTTGGCCAACCAAGCAAGCTTGCAAAGGAAATCTGCACTACAATGAAGTCTCACTTCCCCCCGGTCAAAAGGGCCATCAGAAAAAAGTGTAAAATCCAGAAGGCAGGACAGGCCATGGAGAACTGGGAGCCTTGTTATGCTGATGGGCGGGATGTAAATTGCCAACAGCCACTCGGGAGAAGTGTATGGTGTTTCCTGAAACATCTAAAAAACAAAGCAACAGAGCCTAGGGCACTTCCACTTATGGTCCTATAGCTTAGGGAAATTAAAATCAAAAAGACACAGCCACCCCAAAGTTTGGGACGGCTCTGTTTACAAGAACCTCGTTTACGGTACAAGTTCAATATCACAGAAAGTGAGTAATGGATAAAGAAGTTGTGGTACTTACGTACAATGCAATATCACTCAGCAATGAAATCTATGTCATCAGGCCCGTAGCAGCATAATGAGTGGATTCAGGTATGATGATTCTAACTGAAATAAGTCACACAGAAAAAGAAACATCATAAGATATCACTAATACACGGAATGTAAACTTGGTTACACAGGAACTGAATTACAAAACAGAACAGGGTCTCAAATTTAGAAAACCAACTTATGCTTGCTAAGGGGAAAGGTGAGTTGGGGTGCTGCCTAAAACCAGAGATTGAAATGAACACAGATAAAGTTCCTTAAGCCAAATATGGAATAGACAAGAGCTACTCCTTGCTCAACGAAATGGACTCAACACCCCATATTAAACGCCTAAGAATGTACCTGACTAGTAAGTATCTTAAAACCTATGGATTGCTATGTCTCCGAAAGAGAATCAAGCGTGTGTACAGGGGCATAAACGCAGCAGTGATAGGATTGGAGAGGTTCGGTGAGCAAATGAAGACCCTTTGAAGTCATATTGCATGGTACCCATTCCACGGGTCTCAACTCTCCAGATTTAAGGAATTCTTCCTTCAGCTAAAACATTCATGTGGAACCCAGAGTATGATCCACTGTGTGATCGGGAGACGTGTTCAAATATGTCTCAGTTCTCTTCCCCTGGTACTCGGGTGCAACATTCCAGACGCTTTACTAACACTCTCCCGACTTGGAGAGTCAGTGCCTTTAAACTCCTGTTTGGCCCAGTTTGCAATTTCTGTGGAAGATGAACAGGAATAGGGAGAACCAATGAGAGACCAGCTGGAGGTGTCTGGACGGGCAAATTTAACTCTCATTTCCCACCAGGAAGAGGAATTAACCAAAGGCTCAGCGTGCCGTGCCGGAACCAGATTAGGGCCTGAAGCAATCCTGCGGTGTTGCAGCCAGCTCACAAGAAAGCGAGTTGAAGAAAGGAGCTCAGGGGCACTGTAATTCACAAACCTGCAGAGTTATAAATGACAGCTCTCGTCCAAAAATATACTGAAGTAAGGCTGCCAAGAGGACTTGAAAGCGGGGCAGAATTGCAGGAAACCGATTTCAGGAGGTAGACTGGAATTGCAGTTAAAGCATAGGAAAAGAGGCAGAACGTCCACAATGATGCACTTGGCCAAAAAGGGCGTATGCGTTTTTTCCTGAATATATTCAGGAAAAAACTCATACGCCCTTTTTGGCCAACCAAGCAAGCTTGCAAAGGAAATCTGCACTACAATGAAGTCTCACTTCCCCCCGGTCAAAAGGGCCATCAGAAAAAAGTGTAAAATCCAGAAGGCAGGACAGGCCATGGAGAACTGGGAGCCTTGTTATGCTGATGGGCGGGATGTAAATTGCCAACAGCCACTCGGGAGAAGTGTATGGTGTTTCCTGAAACATCTAAAAAACAAAGCAACAGAGCCTAGGGCACTTCCACTTATGGTCCTATAGCTTAGGGAAATTAAAATCAAAAAGACACAGCCACCCCAAAGTTTGGGACGGCTCTGTTTACAAGAACCTCGTTTACGGTACAAGTTCAATATCACAGAAAGTGAGTAATGGATAAAGAAGTTGTGGTACTTACGTACAATGCAATATCACTCAGCAATGAAATCTATGTCATCAGGCCCGTAGCAGCATAATGAGTGGATTCAGGTATGATGATTCTAACTGAAATAAGTCACACAGAAAAAGAAACATCATAAGATATCACTAATACACGGAATGTAAACTTGGCTACACAGGAACTGAATTACAAAACAGAACAGGGTCTCAAATTTAGAAAACCAACTTATGCTTGCTAAGGGGAAAGGTGAGTTGGGGTGCTGCCTAAAACCAGAGATTGAAATGAACACAGATAAAGTTCCTTAAGCCAAATATGGAATAGACAAGAGCTACTCCTTGCTCAACGAAATGGACTCAACACCCCATATTAAACGCCTAAGAATGTACCTGACTAGTAAGTATCTTAAAACCTATGGATTGCTATGTCTCCGAAAGAGAATCAAGCGTGTGTACAGGGGCATAAACGCAGCAGTGATAGGATTGGAGAGGTTCGGTGAGCAAATGAAGACCCTTTGAAGTCATATTGCATGGTACCCATTCCACGGGTCTCAACTCTCCAGATTTAAGGAATTCTTCCTTCAGCTAAAACATGCATGTGGAACCCAGAGTATGATCCACTGTGTGATCGGGAGACGTGTTCAAATATGTCTCAGTTCTCTTCCCCTGGTACTCGGGTGCAACATTCCAGACGCTTTACTAACACTCTCCCGACTTGGAGAGTCAGTGCCTTTAAACTCCTGTTTGGCCCAGTTTGCAATTTCTGTGGAAGATGAACAGGAATAGGGAGAACCAATGAGAGACCAGCTGGAGGTGTCTGGACGGGCAAATTTAACTCTCATTTCCCACCAGGAAGAGGAATTAACCAAAGGCTCAGCGTGCCGTGCCGGAACCAGATTAGGGCCTGAAGCAATCCTGCGGTGTTGCAGCCAGCTCACAAGAAAGCGAGTTGAAGAAAGGAGCTCAGGGGCACTGTAATTCACAAACCTGCAGAGTTATAAATGACAGCTCTCGTCCAAAAATATACTGAAGTAAGGCTGCCAAGAGGACTTGAAAGCGGGGCAGAATTGCAGGAAACCGATTTCAGGAGGTAGACTGGAATTGCAGTTAAAGCATAGGAAAAGAGGCAGAACGTCCACAATGATGCACTTGGCCAAAAAGGGCGTATGCGTTTTTTCCTGAATATATTCAGGAAAAAACTCATACGCCCTTTTTGGCCAACCAAGCAAGCTTGCAAAGGAAATCTGCACTACAATGAAGTCTCACTTCCCCCCGGTCAAAAGGGCCATCAGAAAAAAGTGTAAAATCCAGAAGGCAGGACAGGCCATGGAGAACTGGGAGCCTTGTTATGCTGATGGGCGGGATGTAAATTGCCAACAGCCACTCGGGAGAAGTGTATGGTGTTTCCTGAAACATCTAAAAAACAAAGCAACAGAGCCTAGGGCACTTCCACTTATGGTCCTATAGCTTAGGGAAATTAAAATCAAAAAGACACAGCCACCCCAAAGTTTGGGACGGCTCTGTTTACAAGAACCTCGTTTACGGTACAAGTTCAATATCACAGAAAGTGAGTAATGGATAAAGAAGTTGTGGTACTTACGTACAATGCAATATCACTCAGCAATGAAATCTATGTCATCAGGCCCGTAGCAGCATAATGAGTGGATTCAGGTATGATGATTCTAACTGAAATAAGTCACACAGAAAAAGAAACATCATAAGATATCACTAATACACGGAATGTAAACTTGGCTACACAGGAACTGAATTACAAAACAGAACAGGGTCTCAAATTTAGAAAACCAACTTATGCTTGCTAAGGGGAAAGGTGAGTTGGGGTGCTGCCTAAAACCAGAGATTGAAATGAACACAGATAAAGTTCCTTAAGCCAAATATGGAATAGACAAGAGCTACTCCTTGCTCAACGAAATGGACTCAACACCCCATATTAAACGCCTAAGAATGTACCTGACTAGTAAGTATCTTAAAACCTATGGATTGCTATGTCTCCGAAAGAGAATCAAGCGTGTGTACAGGGGCATAAACGCAGCAGTGATAGGATTGGAGAGGTTCGGTGAGCAAATGAAGACCCTTTGAAGTCATATTGCATGGTACCCATTCCACGGGTCTCAACTCTCCAGGTTTAAGGGATTCTTCCTTCAGCTAAAACATGCATGTGGAACCCAGAGTATGATCCACCGTGTGATCGGGAGACGTGTTCAAATATGTCTCAGTTCTCGTCCCCTGGTACTCGGGTGCAACATTCCAGACGCTTTACTAACACTCTCCCGACTTGGAGAGTCAGTGCCTTTAACCTCCTGTTTGGCCCAGTTTGCAATTTCTGCAGAAGATGAACAGGAATAGGGAGAACCAATGAGAGACTAGCTGGAGGTGTCTGGACGGGCAAATTTAACTCTCATTTCCCACCAGGAAGAGGAATTAACCAAAGGCTCAGCGTGCCGTGCCGGAACCAGATTAGGGCCTGAAGCAATCCTGCGGTGTTGCGGCCAGCTCACAAGAAAGCGAGTTGAAGAAAGGAGCTCAGGGGCACTGTAATTCACAAACCTGCAGAGTTATAAATGACAGCTCTCGTCCAAAAATATACTGAAGTAAGGCTGCCAAGAGGACTTGAAAGCGGGGCAGAATTGCAGGAAACCGATTTCAGGAGGTAGACTGGAATTGCAGTTAAAGCATAGGAAAAGAGGCAGAACGTCCACAATGATGCACTTGGCCAAAAAGGGCGTATGCGTTTTTTCCTGAATATATTCAGGAAAAAACGCATACGCCCTTTTTGGCCAACCAAGCAAGCTTGCAAAGGAAATCTGCACTACAATGAAGTCTCACTTCCCCCCGGTCAAAAGGGCCATCAGAAAAAAGTGTAAAATCCAGAAGGCAGGACAGGCCATGGAGAACTGGGAGCCTTGTTATGCTGATGGGCGGGATGTAAATTGCCAACAGCCACTCGGGAGAAGTGTATGGTGTTTCCTGAAACATCTAAAAAACAAAGCAACAGAGCCTAGGGCACTTCCACTTATGGTCCTATAGCTTAGGGAAATTAAAATCAAAAAGACACAGCCACCCCAAAGTTTGGGACGGCTCTGTTTACAAGAACCTCGTTTACGGTACAAGTTCAATATCGCAGAAAGTGAGTAATGGATAAAGAAGTTGTGGTACTTACGTACAATGCAATATCACTCAGCAATGAAATCTATGTCATCAGGCCCATAGCAGCATAATGAGTGGATTCAGGTATGATGATTCTAACTGAAATAAGTCACACAGAAAAAGAAACATCATAAGATATCACTAATACACGGAATGTAAACTTGGCTACACAGGAACTGAATTACAAAACAGAACAGGGTCTCAAATTTAGAAAACCAACTTATGCTTGCTAAGGGGAAAGGTGAGTTGGGGTGCTGCCTAAAACCAGAGATTGAAATGAACACAGATAAAGTTCCTTAAGCCAAATATGGAATAGACAAGAGCTACTCCTTGCTCAACGAAATGGACTCAACACCCCATATTAAACGCCTAAGAATGTACCTGACTAGTAAGTATCTTAAAACCTATGGATTGCTATGTCTCCGAAAGAGAATCAAGCGTGTGTACAGGGGCATAAACGCAGCAGTGATAGGATTGGAGAGGTTCGGTGAGCAAATGAAGACCCTTTGAAGTCATATTGCATGGTACCCATTCCACGGGTCTCAACTCTCCAGGTTTAAGGGATTCTTCCTTCAGCTAAAACATGCATGTGGAACCCAGAGTATGATCCACCGTGTGATCGGGAGACGTGTTCAAATATGTCTCAGTTCTCGTCCCCTGGTACTCGGGTGCAACATTCCAGACGCTTTACTAACACTCTCCCGACTTGGAGAGTCAGTGCCTTTAACCTCCTGTTTGGCCCAGTTTGCAATTTCTGTGGAAGATGAACAGGAATAGGGAGAACCAATGAGAGACCAGCTGGAGGTGTCTGGACGGGCAAATTTAACTCTCATTTCCCACCAGGAAGAGGAATTAACCAAAGGCTCAGCGTGCCGTGCCGGAACCAGATTAGGGCCTGAAGCAATCCTGCGGTGTTGCGGCCAGCTCACAAGAAAGCGAGTTGAAGAAAGGAGCTCAGGGGCACTGTAATTCACAAACCTGCAGAGTTATAAATGACAGCTCTCGTCCAAAAATATACTGAAGTAAGGCTGCCAAGAGGACTTGAAAGCGGGGCAGAATTGCAGGAAACCGATTTCAGGAGGTAGACTGGAATTGCAGTTAAAGCATAGGAAAAGAGGCAGAACGTCCACAATGATGCACTTGGCCAAAAAGGGCGTATGCGTTTTTTCCTGAATATATTCAGGAAAAAACGCATACGCCCTTTTTGGCCAACCAAGCAAGCTTGCAAAGGAAATCTGCACTACAATGAAGTCTCACTTCCCCCGGTCAAAAGGGCCATCTGAAAAAAGTGTAAAATCCAGAAGGCAGGACAGGCCATGGAGAACTGGGAGCCTTGTTATGCTGATGGGCGGGATGTAAATTGCCAACAGCCACTCGGGAGAAGTGTATGGTGTTTCCTGAAACATCTAAAAAACAAAGCAACAGAGCCTAGGGCACTTCCACTTATGGTCCTATAGCTTAGGGAAATTAAAATCAAAAAGACACAGCCACCCCAAAGTTTGGGACGGCTCTGTTTACAAGAACCTCGTTTACGGTACAAGTTCAATATCGCAGAAAGTGAGTAATGGATAAAGAAGTTGTGGTACTTACGTACAATGCAATATCACTCAGCAATGAAATCTATGTCATCAGGCCCATAGCAGCATAATGAGTGGATTCAGGTATGATGATTCTAACTGAAATAAGTCACACAGAAAAAGAAACATCATAAGATATCACTAATACACGGAATGTAAACTTGGCTACACAGGAACTGAATTACAAAACAGAACAGGGTCTCAAATTTAGAAAACCAACTTATGCTTGCTAAGGGGAAAGGTGAGTTGGGGTGCTGCCTAAAACCAGAGATTGAAATGAACACAGATAAAGTTCCTTAAGCCAAATATGGAATAGACAAGAGCTACTCCTTGCTCAACGAAATGGACTCAACACCCCATATTAAACGCCTAAGAATGTACCTGACTAGTAAGTATCTTAAAACCTATGGATTGCTATGTCTCCGAAAGAGAATCAAGCGTGTGTACAGGGGAATAAACGCAGCAGTGATAGGATTGGAGAGGTTCGGTGAGCAAATGAAGACCCTTTGAAGTCATATTGCATGGTACCCATTCCACGGGTCTCAACTCTCCAGGTTTAAGGGATTCTTCCTTCAGCTAAAACATGCATGTGGAACCCAGAGTATGATCCACCGTGTGATCGGGAGACGTGTTCAAATATGTCTCAGTTCTCGTCCCCTGGTACTCGGGTGCAACATTCCAGACGCTTTACTAACACTCTCCCGACTTGGAGAGTCAGTGCCTTTAACCTCCTGTTTGGCCCAGTTTGCAATTTCTGCGGAAGATGAACAGGAATAGGGAGAACCAATGAGAGACCAGCTGGAGGTGTCTGGACGGGCAAATTTAACTCTCATTTCCCACCAGGAAGAGGAATTAACCAAAGGCTCAGCGTGCCGTGCCGGAACCAGATTAGGGCCTGAAGCAATCCTGCGGTGTTGCGGCCAGCTCACAAGAAAGCGAGTTGAAGAAAGGAGCTCAGGGGCACTGTAATTCACAAACCTGCAGAGTTATAAATGACAGCTCTCGTCCAAAAATATACTGAAGTAAGGCTGCCAAGAGGACTTGAAAGCGGGGCAGAATTGCAGGAAACCGATTTCAGGAGGTAGACTGGAATTGCAGTTAAAGCATAGGAAAAGAGGCAGAACGTCCACAATGATGCACTTGGCCAAAAAGGGCGTATGCGTTTTTTCCTGAATATATTCAGGAAAAAACGCATACGCCCTTTTTGGCCAACCAAGCAAGCTTGCAAAGGAAATCTGCACTACAATGAAGTCTCACTTCCCCCCGGTCAAAAGGGCCATCAGAAAAAAGTGTAAAATCCAGAAGGCAGGACAGGCCATGGAGAACTGGGAGCCTTGTTATGCTGATGGGCGGGATGTAAATTGCCAAGAGCCACTCGGGAGAAGTGTATGGTGTTTCCTGAAACATCTAAAAAACAAAGCAACAGAGCCTAGGGCACTTCCACTTATGGTCCTATAGCTTAGGGAAATTAAAATCAAAAAGACACAGCCACCCCAAAGTTTGGGACGGCTCTGTTTACAAGAACCTCGTTTACGGTACAAGTTCAATATCGCAGAAAGTGAGTAATGGATAAAGAAGTTGTGGTACTTACGTACAATGCAATATCACTCAGCAATGAAATCTATGTCATCAGGCCCGTAGCAGCATAATGAGTGGATTCAGGTATGATGATTCTAACTGAAATAAGTCACACAGAAAAAGAAACATCATAAGATATCACTAATACACGGAATGTAAACTTGGCTACACAGGAACTGAATTACAAAACAGAACAGGGTCTCAAATTTAGAAAACCAACTTATGCTTGCTAAGGGGAAAGGTGAGTTGGGGTGCTGCCTAAAACCAGAGATTGAAATGAACACAGATAAAGTTCCTTAAGCCAAATATGGAATAGACAAGAGCTACTCCTTGCTCAACGAAATGGACTCAACACCCCATATTAAACGCCTAAGAATGTACCTGACTAGTAAGTATCTTAAAACCTATGGATTGCTATGTCTCCGAAAGAGAATCAAGCGTGTGTACAGGGGCATAAACGCAGCAGTGATAGGATTGGAGAGGTTCGGTGAGCAAATGAAGACCCTTTGAAGTCATATTGCATGGTACCCATTCCACGGGTCTCAACTCTCCAGGTTTAAGGGATTCTTCCTTCAGCTAAAACATGCATGTGGAACCCAGAGTATGATCCACCGTGTGATCGGGAGACGTGTTCAAATATGTCTCAGTTCTCGTCCCCTGGTACTCGGGTGCAACATTCCAGACGCTTTACTAACACTCTCCCGACTTGGAGAGTCAGTGCCTTTAACCTCCTGTTTGGCCCAGTTTGCAATTTCTGCGGAAGATGAACAGGAATAGGGAGAACCAATGAGAGACCAGCTGGAGGTGTCTGGACGGGCAAATTTAACTCTCATTTCCCACCAGGAAGAGGAATTAACCAAAGGCTCAGCGTGCCGTGCCGGAACCAGATTAGGGCCTGAAGCAATCCTGCGGTGTTGCGGCCAGCTCACAAGAAAGCGAGTTGAAGAAAGGAGCTCAGGGGCACTGTAATTCACAAACCTGCAGAGTTATAAATGACAGCTCTCGTCCAAAAATATACTGAAGTAAGGCTGCCAAGAGGACTTGAAAGCGGGGCAGAATTGCAGGAAACCGATTTCAGGAGGTAGACTGGAATTGCAGTTAAAGCATAGGAAAAGAGGCAGAACGTCCACAATGATGCACTTGGCCAAAAAGGGCGTATGTGTTTTTTCCTGAATATATTCAGGAAAAAACGCATACGCCCTTTTTGGCCAACCAAGCAAGCTTGCAAAGGAAATCTGCACTACAATGAAGTCTCACTTCCCCCCGGTCAAAAGGGCCATCTGAAAAAAGTGTAAAATCCAGAAGGCAGGACAGGCCATGGAGAACTGGGAGCCTTGTTATGCTGATGGGCGGGATGTAAATTGCCAAGAGCCACTCGGGAGAAGTGTATGGTGTTTCCTGAAACATCTAAAAAACAAAGCAACAGAGCCTAGGGCACTTCCACTTATGGTCCTATAGCTTAGGGAAATTAAAATCAAAAAGACACAGCCACCCCAAAGTTTGGGACGGCTCTGTTTACAAGAACCTCGTTTACGGTACAAGTTCAATATCGCAGAAAGTGAGTAATGGATAAAGAAGTTGTGGTACTTACGTACAATGCAATATCACTCAGCAATGAAATCTATGTCATCAGGCCCGTAGCAGCATAATGAGTGGATTCAGGTATGATGATTCTAACTGAAATAAGTCACACAGAAAAAGAAACATCATAAGATATCACTAATACACGGAATGTAAACTTGGCTACACAGGAACTGAATTACAAAACAGAACAGGGTCTCAAATTTAGAAAACCAACTTATGCTTGCTAAGGGGAAAGGTGAGTTGGGGTGCTGCCTAAAACCAGAGATTGAAATGAACACAGATAAAGTTCCTTAAGCCAAATATGGAATAGACAAGAGCTACTCCTTGCTCAACGAAATGGACTCAACACCCCATATTAAACGCCTAAGAATGTACCTGACTAGTAAGTATCTTAAAACCTATGGATTGCTATGTCTCCGAAAGAGAATCAAGCGTGTGTACAGGGGCATAAACGCAGCAGTGATAGGATTGGAGAGGTTCGGTGAGCAAATGAAGACCCTTTGAAGTCATATTGCATGGTACCCATTCCACGGGTCTCAACTCTCCAGGTTTAAGGGATTCTTCCTTCAGCTAAAACATGCATGTGGAACCCAGAGTATGATCCACCGTGTGATCGGGAGACGTGTTCAAATATGTCTCAGTTCTCGTCCCCTGGTACTCGGGTGCAACATTCCAGACGCTTTACTAACACTCTCCCGACTTGGAGAGTCAGTGCCTTTAACCTCCTGTTTGGCCCAGTTTGCAATTTCTGCGGAAGATGAACAGGAATAGGGAGAACCAATGAGAGACTAGCTGGAGGTGTCTGGACGGGCAAATTTAACTCTCATTTCCCACCAGGAAGAGGAATTAACCAAAGGCTCAGCGTGCCGTGCCGGAACCAGATTAGGGCCTGAAGCAATCCTGCGGTGTTGCGGCCAGCTCACAAGAAAGCGAGTTGAAGAAAGGAGCTCAGGGGCACTGTAATTCACAAACCTGCAGAGTTATAAATGACAGCTCTCGTCCAAAAATATACTGAAGTAAGGCTGCCAAGAGGACTTGAAAGCGGGACAGAATTGCAGGAAACCGATTTCAGGAGGTAGACTGGAATTGCATTGAAAGCATAGGAAAAGAGGCAGAACGTCCACAATGATGCACTTGGCCAAAAAGGGCGTATGCGTTTTTTCCTGAATATATTCAGGAAAAAACGCATACGCCCTTTTTGGCCAACCAAGCAAGCTTGCAAAGGAAATCTGCACTACAATGAAGTCTCACTTCCCCCCGGTCAAAAGGGCCATCAGAAAAAAGTGTAAAATCCAGAAGGCAGGACAGGCCATGGAGAACTGGGAGCCTTGTTATGCTGATGGGCGGGATGTAAATTGCCAACAGCCACTCGGGAGAAGTGTATGGTGTTTCCTGAAACATCTAAAAAACAAAGCAACAGAGCCTAGGGCACTTCCACTTATGGTCCTATAGCTTAGGGAAATTAAAATCAAAAAGACACAGCCACCCCAAAGTTTGGGACGGCTCTGTTTACAAGAACCTCGTTTACGGTACAAGTTCAATATCGCAGAAAGTGAGTAATGGATAAAGAAGTTGTGGTACTTACGTACAATGCAATATCACTCAGCAATGAAATCTATGTCATCAGGCCCGTAGCAGCATAATGAGTGGATTCAGGTATGATGATTCTAACTGAAATAAGTCACACAGAAAAAGAAACATCATAAGATATCACTAATACACGGAATGTAAACTTGGCTACACAGGAACTGAATTACAAAACAGAACAGCGTCTCAAATTTAGAAAACCAACTTATGCTTGCTAAGGGGAAAGGTGAGTTGGGGTGCTGCCTAGAACCAGAGATTGAAATGAACACTGATAAAGTTGCTTAAGCCAAATATGGAATAGACAAGAGCTACTCCTTGCTCAACGAAATGGACTCAACACCCCATATTAAACGCCTAAGAATGTACCTGACTAGTAAGTATCTTAAAACCTATGGATTGCTATGTCTCCGAAAGAGAATCAAGCTTGTGTACACGGGCATAAACGCAGCAGTGATAGGATTGGAGAGGTTCGGTGAACAAATGAAGACCCTTTGAAGTCATATTGCATGGTACCCATTCCACGGGTCTCAACTCTCCAGGTTTAAGGGATTCTTCCTTCAGCTAAAACATGCATGTGGAACCCAGAGTATGATCCACCGTGTGATCGGGAGACGTGTTCAAATATGTCTCAGTTCTCGTCCCCTGGTACTCGGGTGCAACATTCCAGACGCTTTACTAACACTCTCCCGACTTGGAGAGTCAGTGCCTTTAACCTCCTGTTTGGCCCAGTTTGCAATTTCTGCGGAAGATGAACAGGAATAGGGAGAACCAATGAGAGACTAGCTGGAGGTGTCTGGACGGGCAAATTTAACTCTCATTTCCCACCAGGAAGAGGAATTAACCAAAGGCTCAGCGTGCCGTGCCGGAACCAGATTAGGGCCTGAAGCAATCCTGCGGTGTTGCGGCCAGCTCACAAGAAAGCGAGTTGAAGAAAGGAGCTCAGGGGCACTGTAATTCACAAACCTGCAGAGTTATAAATGACAGCTCTCGTCCAAAAATATACTGAAGTAAGGCTGCCAAGAGGACTTGAAAGCGGGACAGAATTGCAGGAAACCGATTTCAGGAGGTAGACTGGAATTGCATTGAAAGCATAGGAAAAGAGGCAGAACGTCCACAATGATGCACTTGGCCAAAAAGGGCGTATGCGTTTTTTCCTGAATATATTCAGGAAAAAACGCATACGCCCTTTTTGGCCAACCAAGCAAGCTTGCAAAGGAAATCTGCACTACAATGAAGTCTCACTTCCCCCCGGTCAAAAGGGCCATCAGAAAAAAGTGTAAAATCCAGAAGGCAGGACAGGCCATGGAGAACTGGGAGCCTTGTTATGCTGATGGGCGGGATGTAAATTGCCAACAGCCACTCGGGAGAAGTGTATGGTGTTTCCTGAAACATCTAAAAAACAAAGCAACAGAGCCTAGGGCACTTCCACTTATGGTCCTATAGCTTAGGGAAATTAAAATCAAAAAGACACAGCCACCCCAAAGTTTGGGACGGCTCTGTTTACAAGAACCTCGTTTACGGTACAAGTTCAATATCGCAGAAAGTGAGTAATGGATAAAGAAGTTGTGGTACTTACGTACAATGCAATATCACTCAGCAATGAAATCTATGTCATCAGGCCCGTAGCAGCATAATGAGTGGATTCAGGTATGATGATTCTAAGTGAAATAAGTCACACAGAAAAAGAAACATCATAAGATATCACTAATACACGGAATGTAAACTTGGCTACACAGGAACTGAATTACAAAACAGAACAGCGTCTCAAATTTAGAAAACCAACTTATGCTTGCTAAGGGGAAAGGTGAGTTGGGGTGCTGCCTAAAACCAGAGATTGAAATGAACACTGATAAAGTTGCTTAAGCCAAATATGGAATAGACAAGAGCTACTCCTTGCTCAACGAAATGGACTCAACACCCCATATTAAACGCCTAAGAATGTACCTGACTAGTAAGTATCTTAAAACCTATGGATTGCTATGTCTCCGAAAGAGAATCAAGCGTGTGTACAGGGGCATAAACGCAGCAGTGATAGGATTGGAGAGGTTCGGTGAACAAATGAAGACCCTTTGAAGTCATATTGCATGGTACCCATTCCACGGGTCTCAACTCTCCAGGTTTAAGGGATTCTTCCTTCAGCTAAAACATGCATGTGGAACCCAGAGTATGATCCACCGTGTGATCGGGAGACGTGTTCAAATATGTCTCAGTTCTCGTCCCCTGGTACTCGGGTGCAACATTCCAGACGCTTTACTAACACTCTCCCGACTTGGAGAGTCAGTGCCTTTAACCTCCTGTTTGGCCCAGTTTGCAATTTCTGCGGAAGATGAACAGGAATAGGGAGAACTAATGAGAGACTAGCTGGAGGTGTCTGGACGGGTAAATTTAACTCTCATTTCCCACCAGGAAGAGGAATTAACCAAAGGCTCAGCGTGCCGTGCCGGAACCAGATTAGGGCCTGAAGCAATCCTGCGGTGTTGCGACCAGCTCACAAGAAAGCGAGTTGAAGAAAGGAGCTCAGGGGCACTGTAATTCACAAACCTGCAGAGTTATAAATGACAGCTCTCGTCCAAAAATATACTGAAGTAAGGCTGCCAAGAGGACTTGAAAGTGGGGCAGAATTGCAGGAAACCGATTTCAGGAGGTAGACTGCAATTGCAGTTAAAGCATAGGAAAAAAGGCAGAACGTCCACAATGATGCACTTGGCCAAAAAGGGAGTATGCGTTTTTTCCTGAATATATTCAGGAAAAAACGCATACGCCCTTTTTGGCCAACCAAGCAAGCTTGCAAAGGAAATCTGCACTACAATGAAGTCTCACTTCCCCCCGGTCAAAAGGGCCATTTGAAAAAAGTGTAAAATCCAGAAGGCAAGACAGGCCATGGAGAACTGGGAGCCTTGTTATGCTGATGGGCGGGATGTAAATTGCCAACAGCCACTCGGGAGAAGTGTATGGTGTTTCCTGAAACATCTAAAAAACAAAGCAACAGAGCCTAGGGCACTTCCACTTATGGTCCTATAGCTTAGGGAAATTAAAATCAAAAAGACACAGCCACCCCAAAGTTTGGGACGGCTCTGTTTACAAGAACCTCGTTTACGGTACAAGTTCAATATCGCAGAAAGTGAGTAATGGATAAAGAAGTTGTGGTACTTACGTACAATGCAATATCACTCAGCAATGAAATCTATGTCATCAGGCCCGTAGCAGCATAATGAGTGGATTCAGGTCTGATGATTCTAACTGAAATAAGTCACACAGAAAAAGAAACATCATAAGATATCACTAATACACGGAATGTAAACTTGGCTACACAGGAACTGAATTACAAAACAGAACAGGGTCTCAAATTTAGAAAACCAACTTATGCTTGCTAAGGGGAAAGGTGAGTTGGGGTGCTGCCTAAAACCAGAGATTGAAATGAACACAGATAAAGTTCCTTAAGCCAAATATGGAATAGACAAGAGCTACTCCTTGCTCAACGAAATGGACTCAACACCCCATATTAAACGCCTAAGAATGTACCTGACTAGTAAGTATCTTAAAACCTATGGATTGCTATGTCTCCGAAAGAGAATCAAGCGTGTGTACAGGGGCATAAACGCAGCAGTGATAGGATTGGAGAGGTTCGGTGAGCAAATGAAGACCCTTTGAAGTCATATTGCATGGTACCCATTCCACGGGTCTCAACTCTCCAGGTTTAAGGGATTCTTCCTTCAGCTAAAACATGCATGTGGAACCCAGAGTATGATCCACCGTGTGATCGGGAGACGTGTTCAAATATGTCTCAGTTCTCGTCCCCTGGTACTCGGGTGCAACATTCCAGACGCTTTACTAACACTCTCCCGACTTGGAGAGTCAGTGCCTTTAACCTCCTGTTTGGCCCAGTTTGCAATTTCTGTGGAAGATGAACAGGAATAGGGAGAACCAATGAGAGACCAGCTGGAGGTGTCTGGACGGGCAAATTTAACTCTCATTTCCCACCAGGAAGAGGAATTAACCAAAGGCTCAGCGTGCCGTGCCGGAACCAGATTAGGGCCTGAAGCAATCCTGCGGTGTTGCGGCCAGCTCACAAGAAAGCGAGTTGAAGAAAGGAGCTCAGGGGCACTGTAATTCACAAACCTGCAGAGTTATAAATGACAGCTCTCGTCCAAAAATATACTGAAGTAAGGCTGCCAAGAGGACTTGAAAGCGGGGCAGAATTGCAGGAAACCGATTTCAGGAGGTAGACTGGAATTGCAGTTAAAGCATAGGAAAAGAGGCAGAACGTCCACAATGATGCACTTGGCCAAAAAGGGCGTATGCGTTTTTTCCTGAATATATTCAGGAAAAAACGCATAGGCCCTTTTTGGCCAACCAAGCAAGCTTGCAAAGGAAATCTGCACTACAATGAAGTCTCACTTCCCCCCGGTCAAAAGGGCCATCAGAAAAAAGTGTAAAATCCAGAAGGCAGGACAGGCCATGGAGAACTGGGAGCCTTGTTATGCTGATGGGCGGGATGTAAATTGCCAACAGCCACTCGGGAGAAGTGTATGGTGTTTCCTGAAACATCTAAAAAACAAAGCAACAGAGCCTAGGGCACTTCCACTTATGGTCCTATAGCTTAGGGAAATTAAAATCAAAAAGACACAGCCACCCCAAAGTTTGGGACGGCTCTGTTTACAAGAACCTCGTTTACGGTACAAGTTCAATATCGCAGAAAGTGAGTAATGGATAAAGAAGTTGTGGTACTTACGTACAATGCAATATCACTCAGCAATGAAATCTATGTCATCAGGCCCGTAGCAGCATAATGAGTGGATTCAGGTCTGATGATTCTAACTGAAATAAGTCACACAGAAAAAGAAACATCATAAGATATCACTAATACACGGAATGTAAACTTGGCTACACAGGAACTGAATTACAAAACAGAACAGGGTCTCAAATTTAGAAAACCAACTTAGGCTTGCTAAGGGGAAAGGTGAGTTGGGGTGCTGCCTAAAACCAGAGATTGAAATGAACACAGATAAAGTTCCTTAAGCCAAATATGGAATAGACAAGAGCTACTCCTTGCTCAACGAAATGGACTCAACACCCCAAATTAAACGCCTAAGAATGTACCTGACTAGTAAGTATCTTAAAACCTATGGATTGCTATGTCTCCGAAAGAGAATCAAGCGTGTGTACAGGGGCATAAACGCAGCAGTGATAGGATTGGAGAGGTTCGGTGAGCAAATGAAGACCCTTTGAAGTCATATTGCATGGTACCCATTCCACGGGTCTCAACTCTCCAGGTTTAAGGGATTCTTCCTTCAGCTAAAACATGCATGTGGAACCCAGAGTATGATCCACCGTGTGATCGGGAGACGTGTTCAAATATGTCTCAGTTCTCGTCCCCTGGTACTCGGGTGCAACATTCCAGACGCTTTACTAACACTCTCCCGACTTGGAGAGTCAGTGCCTTTAACCTCCTGTTTGGCCCAGTTTGCAATTTCTGCGGAAGATGAACAGGAATAGGGAGAACCAATGAGAGACCAGCTGGAGGTGTCTGGACGGGCAAATTTAACTCTCATTTCCCACCAGGAAGAGGAATTAACCAAAGGCTCAGCGTGCCGTGCCGGAACCAGATTAGGGCCTGAAGCAATCCTGCGGTGTTGCGGCCAGCTCACAAGAAAGCGAGTTGAAGAAAGGAGCTCAGGGGCACTGTAATTCACAAACCTGCAGAGTTATAAATGACAGCTCTCGTCCAAAAATATACTGAAGTAAGGCTGCCAAGAGGACTTGCAAGCGGGGCAGAATTGCAGGAAACCGATTTCAGGAGGTAGACTGGAATTGCAGTTAAAGCATAGGAAAAGAGGCAGAACGTCCACAATGATGCACTTGGCCAAAAAGGGCGTATGCGTTTTTTCCTGAATATATTCAGGAAAAAACGCATAGGCCCTTTTTGGCCAACCAAGCAAGCTTGCAAAGGAAATCTGCACTACAATGAAGTCTCACTTCCCCCCGGTCAAAAGGGCCATCAGAAAAAAGTGTAAAATCCAGAAGGCAGGACAGGCCATGGAGAACTGGGAGCCTTGTTATGCTGATGGGCGGGATGTAAATTGCCAACAGCCACTCGGGAGAAGTGTATGGTGTTTCCTGAAACATCTAAAAAACAAAGCAACAGAGCCTAGGGCACTTCCACTTATGGTCCTATAGCTTAGGGAAATTAAAATCAAAAAGACACAGCCACCCCAAAGTTTGGGACGGCTCTGTTTACAAGAACCTCGTTTACGGTACAAGTTCAATATCGCAGAAAGTGAGTAATGGATAAAGAAGTTGTGGTACTTACGTACAATGCAATATCACTCAGCAATGAAATCTATGTCATCAGGCCCGTAGCAGCATAATGAGTGGATTCAGGTCTGATGATTCTAACTGAAATAAGTCACACAGAAAAAGAAACATCATAAGATATCACTAATACACGGAATGTAAACTTGGCTACACAGGAACTGAATTACAAAACAGAACAGGGTCTCAAATTTAGAAAACCAACTTATGCTTGCTAAGGGGAAAGGTGAGTTGGGGTGCTGCCTAAAACCAGAGATTGAAATGAACACAGATAAAGTTCCTTAAGCCAAATATGGAATAGACAAGAGCTACTCCTTGCTCAACGAAATGGACTCAACACCCCATATTAAACGCCTAAGAATGTACCTGACTAGTAAGTATCTTAAAACCTATGGATTGCTATGTCTCCGAAAGAGAATCAAGCGTGTGTACAGGGGCATAAACGCAGCAGTGATAGGATTGGAGAGGTTCGGTGAGCAAATGAAGACCCTTTGAAGTCATATTGCATGGTACCCATTCCACGGGTCTCAACTCTCCAGGTTTAAGGGATTCTTCCTTCAGCTAAAACATGCATGTGGAAACCAGAGTATGATCCACCGTGTGATCGGGAGACGTGTTCAAATATGTCTCAGTTCTCGTCCCCTGGTACTCGGGTGCAACATTCCAGACGCTTTACTAACACTCTCCCGACTTGGAGAGTCAGTGCCTTTAACCTCCTGTTTGGCCCAGTTTGCAATTTCTGCGGAAGATGAACAGGAATAGGGAGAACCAATGAGAGACTAGCTGGAGGTGTCTGGACGGGCAAATTTAACTCTCATTTCCCACCAGGAAGAGGAATTAACCAAAGGCTCAGCGTGCCGTGCCGGAACCAGATTAGGGCCTGAAGCAATCCTGCGGTGTTGCGGCCAGCTCACAAGAAAGCGAGTTGAAGAAAGGAGCTCAGGGGCACTGTAATTCACAAAACTGCAGAGTTATAAATGACAGCTCTCGTCCAAAAATATACTGAAGTAAGGCTGCCAAGAGGACTTGAAAGCGGGGCAGAATTGCAGGAAACCGATTTCAGGAGGTAGACTGGAATTGCAGTTAAAGCATAGGAAAAGAGGCAGAACGTCCACAATGATGCACTTGGCCAAAAAGGGCGTATGCGTTTTTTCCTGAATATATTCAGGAAAAAACGCATAGGCCCTTTTTGGCCAACCAAGCAAGCTTGCAAAGGAAATCTGCACTACAATGAAGTCTCACTTCCCCCCGGTCAAAAGGGCCATCAGAAAAAAGTGTAAAATCCAGAAGGCAGGACAGGCCATGGAGAACTGGGAGCCTTGTTATGCTGATGGGCGGGATGTAAATTGCCAACAGCCACTCGGGAGAAGTGTATGGTGTTTCCTGAAACATCTAAAAAACAAAGCAACAGAGCCTAGGGCACTTCCACTTATGGTCCTATAGCTTAGGGAAATTAAAATCAAAAAGACACAGCCACCCCAAAGTTTGGGACGGCTCTGTTTACAAGAACCTCGTTTACGGTACAAGTTCAATATCGCAGAAAGTGAGTAATGGATAAAGAAGTTGTGGTACTTACGTACAATGCAATATCACTCAGCAATGAAATCTATGTCATCAGGCCCGTAGCAGCATAATGAGTGGATTCAGGTATGATGATTCTAACTGAAATAAGTCACACAGAAAAAGAAACATCATAAGATATCACTAATACACGGAATGTAAACTTGGCTACACAGGAACTGAATTACAAAACAGAACAGGGTCTCAAATTTAGAAAACCAACTTAGGCTTGCTAAGGGGAAAGGTGAGTTGGGGTGCTGCCTAAAACCAGAGATTGAAATGAACACAGATAAAGTTCCTTAAGCCAAATATGGAATAGACAAGAGCTACTCCTTGCTCAACGAAATGGACTCAACACCCCAAATTAAACGCCTAAGAATGTACCTGACTAGTAAGTATCTTAAAACCTATGGATTGCTATGTCTCCGAAAGAGAATCAAGCGTGTGTACAGGGGCATAAACGCAGCAGTGATAGGATTGGAGAGGTTCGGTGAGCAAATGAAGACCCTTTGAAGTCATATTGCATGGTACCCATTCCACGGGTCTCAACTCTCCAGGTTTAAGGGATTCTTCCTTCAGCTAAAACATGCATGTGGAACCCAGAGTATGATCCACCGTGTGATCGGGAGACGTGTTCAAATATGTCTCAGTTCTCGTCCCCTGGTACTCGGGTGCAACATTCCAGACGCTTTACTAACACTCTCCCGACTTGGAGAGTCAGTGCCTTTAACCTCCTGTTTGGCCCAGTTTGCAATTTCTGCGGAAGATGAACAGGAATAGGGAGAACCAATGAGAGACCAGCTGGAGGTGTCTGGACGGGCAAATTTAACTCTCATTTCCCACCAGGAAGAGGAATTAACCAAAGGCTCAGCGTGCCGTGCCGGAACCAGATTAGGGCCTGAAGCAATCCTGCGGTGTTGCGGCCAGCTCACAAGAAAGCGAGTTGAAGAAAGGAGCTCAGGGGCACTGTAATTCACAAACCTGCAGAGTTATAAATGACAGCTCTCGTCCAAAAATATACTGAAGTAAGGCTGCCAAGAGGACTTGCAAGCGGGGCAGAATTGCAGGAAACCGATTTCAGGAGGTAGACTGGAATTGCAGTTAAAGCATAGGAAAAGAGGCAGAACGTCCACAATGATGCACTTGGCCAAAAAGGGCGTATGCGTTTTTTCCTGAATATATTCAGGAAAAAACGCATAGGCCCTTTTTGGCCAACCAAGCAAGCTTGCAAAGGAAATCTGCACTACAATGAAGTCTCACTTCCCCCCGGTCAAAAGGGCCATCAGAAAAAAGTGTAAAATCCAGAAGGCAGGACAGGCCATGGAGAACTGGGAGCCTTGTTATGCTGATGGGCGGGATGTAAATTGCCAACAGCCACTCGGGAGAAGTGTATGGTGTTTCCTGAAACATCTAAAAAACAAAGCAACAGAGCCTAGGGCACTTCCACTTATGGTCCTATAGCTTAGGGAAATTAAAATCAAAAAGACACAGCCACCCCAAAGTTTGGGACGGCTCTGTTTACAAGAACCTCGTTTACGGTACAAGTTCAATATCGCAGAAAGTGAGTAATGGATAAAGAAGTTGTGGTACTTACGTACAATGCAATATCACTCAGCAATGAAATCTATGTCATCAGGCCCGTAGCAGCATAATGAGTGGATTCAGGTCTGATGATTCTAACTGAAATAAGTCACACAGAAAAAGAAACATCATAAGATATCACTAATACACGGAATGTAAACTTGGCTACACAGGAACTGAATTACAAAACAGAACAGGGTCTCAAATTTAGAAAACCAACTTATGCTTGCTAAGGGGAAAGGTGAGTTGGGGTGCTGCCTAAAACCAGAGATTGAAATGAACACAGATAAAGTTCCTTAAGCCAAATATGGAATAGACAAGAGCTACTCCTTGCTCAACGAAATGGACTCAACACCCCATATTAAACGCCTAAGAATGTACCTGACTAGTAAGTATCTTAAAACCTATGGATTGCTATGTCTCCGAAAGAGAATCAAGCGTGTGTACAGGGGCATAAACGCAGCAGTGATAGGATTGGAGAGGTTCGGTGAGCAAATGAAGACCCTTTGAAGTCATATTGCATGGTACCCATTCCACGGGTCTCAACTCTCCAGGTTTAAGGGATTCTTCCTTCAGCTAAAACATGCATGTGGAAACCAGAGTATGATCCACCGTGTGATCGGGAGACGTGTTCAAATATGTCTCAGTTCTCGTCCCCTGGTACTCGGGTGCAACATTCCAGACGCTTTACTAACACTCTCCCGACTTGGAGAGTCAGTGCCTTTAACCTCCTGTTTGGCCCAGTTTGCAATTTCTGCGGAAGATGAACAGGAATAGGGAGAACCAATGAGAGACTAGCTGGAGGTGTCTGGACGGGCAAATTTAACTCTCATTTCCCACCAGGAAGAGGAATTAACCAAAGGCTCAGCGTGCCGTGCCGGAACCAGATTAGGGCCTGAAGCAATCCTGCGGTGTTGCGGCCAGCTCACAAGAAAGCGAGTTGAAGAAAGGAGCTCAGGGGCACTGTAATTCACAAACCTGCAGAGTTATAAATGACAGCTCTCGTCCAAAAATATACTGAAGTAAGGCTGCCAAGAGGACTTGCAAGCGGGGCAGAATTGCAGGAAACCGATTTCAGGAGGTAGACTGGAATTGCAGTTAAAGCATAGGAAAAGAGGCAGAACGTCCACAATGATGCACTTGGCCAAAAAGGGCCTATGCGTTTTTTCCTGAATATATTCAGGAAAAAACGCATAGGCCCTTTTTGGCCAACCAAGCAAGCTTGCAAAGGAAATCTGCACTACAATGAAGTCTCACTTCCCCCCGGTCAAAAGGGCCATCAGAAAAAAGTGTAAAATCCAGAAGGCAGGACAGGCCATGGAGAACTGGGAGCCTTGTTATGCTGATGGGCGGGATGTAAATTGCCAAGAGCCACTCGGGAGAAGTGTATGGTGTTTCCTGAAACATCTAAAAAACAAAGCAACAGAGCCTAGGGCACTTCCACTTATGGTCCTATAGCTTAGGGAAATTAAAATCAAAAAGACACAGCCACCCCAAAGTTTGGGACGGCTCTGTTTACAAGAACCTCGTTTACGGTACAAGTTCAATATCGCAGAAAGTGAGTAATGGATAAAGAAGTTGTGGTACTTACGTACAATGCAATATCACTCAGCAATGAAATCTATGTCATCAGGCCCGTAGCAGCATAATGAGTGGATTCAGGTCTGATGATTCTAACTGAAATAAGTCACACAGAAAAAGAAACATCATAAGATATCACTAATACACGGAATGTAAACTTGGCTACACAGGAACTGAATTACAAAACAGAACAGGGTCTCAAATTTAGAAAACCAACTTATGCTTGCTAAGGGGAAAGGTGAGTTGGGGTGCTGCCTAAAACCAGAGATTGAAATGAACACAGATAAAGTTCCTTAAGCCAAATATGGAATAGACAAGAGCTACTCCTTGCTCAACGAAATGGACTCAACACCCCATATTAAACGCCTAAGAATGTACCTGACTAGTAAGTATCTTAAAACCTATGGATTGCTATGTCTCCGAAAGAGAATCAAGCGTGTGTACAGGGGCATAAACGCAGCAGTGATAGGATTGGAGAGGTTCGGTGAGCAAATGAAGACCCTTTGAAGTCATATTGCATGGTACCCATTCCACGGGTCTCAACTCTCCAGGTTTAAGGGATTCTTCCTTCAGCTAAAACATGCATGTGGAACCCAGAGTATGATCCACCGTGTGATCGGGAGACGTGTTCAAATATGTCTCAGTTCTCGTCCCCTGGTACTCGGGTGCAACATTCCAGACGCTTTACTAACACTCTCCCGACTTGGAGAGTCAGTGCCTTTAACCTCCTGTTTGGCCCAGTTTGCAATTTCTGCGGAAGATGAACAGGAATGGGGAGAACCAATGAGAGACTAGCTGGAGGTGTCTGGACGGGCA
Organism: Grampus griseus; assembly: GCF_964374135.1. Classification (NCBI taxonomy): domain Eukaryota; kingdom Metazoa; phylum Chordata; class Mammalia; order Artiodactyla; family Delphinidae; genus Grampus; species Grampus griseus. The sequence goes on from NW_028133368.1 coordinate 765,920, forward strand.
AATTTAACTCTCATTTCCCACCAGGAAGAGGAATTAACCAAAGGCTCAGCGTGCCGTGCCGGAACCAGATTAGGGCCTGAAGCAATCCTGCGGTGTTGCGGCCAGCTCACAAGAAAGCGAGTTGAAGAAAGGAGCTCAGGGGCACTGTAATTCACAAACCTGCAGAGTTATAAATGACAGCTCTCGTCCAAAAATATACTGAAGTAAGGCTGCCAAGAGGACTTGAAAGCGGGGCAGAATTGCAGGAAACCGATTTCAGGAGGTAGACTGGAATTGCAGTTAAAGCATAGGAAAAGAGGCAGAACGTCCACAATGATGCACTTGGCCAAAAAGGGCGTATGCGTTTTTTCCTGAATATATTCAGGAAAAAACGCATACGCACTTTTTGGCCAACCAAGCAAGCTTGCAAAGGAAATCTGCACTACAATGAAGTCTCACTTCCCCCCGGTCAAAAGGGCCATCAGAAAAAAGTGTAAAATCCAGAAGGCAGGACAGGCCATGGAGAACTGGGAGCCTTGTTATGCTGATGGGCGGGATGTAAATTGCCAAGAGCCACTCGGGAGAAGTGTATGGTGTTTCCTGAAACATCTAAAAAACAAAGCAACAGAGCCTAGGGCACTTCCACTTATGGTCCTATAGCTTAGGGAAATTAAAATCAAAAAGACACAGCCACCCCAAAGTTTGGGACGGCTCTGTTTACAAGAACCTCGTTTACGGTACAAGTTCAATATCGCAGAAAGTGAGTAATGGATAAAGAAGTTGTGGTACTTACGTACAATGCAATATCACTCAGCAATGAAATCTATGTCATCAGGCCCGTAGCAGCATAATGAGTGGATTCAGGTATGATGATTCTAACTGAAATAAGTCACACAGAAAAAGAAACATCATAAGATATCACTAATACACGGAATGTAAACTTGGCTACACAGGAACTGAATTACAAAACAGAACAGGGTCTCAAATTTAGAAAACCAACTTATGCTTGCTAAGGGGAAAGGTGAGTTGGGGTGCTGCCTAAAACCAGAGATTGAAATGAACACAGATAAAGTTCCTTAAGCCAAATATGGAATAGACAAGAGCTACTCCTTGCTCAACGAAATGGACTCAACACCCCATATTAAACGCCTAAGAATGTACCTGACTAGTAAGTATCTTAAAACCTATGGATTGCTATGTCTCCGAAAGAGAATCAAGCGTGTGTACAGGGGCATAAACGCAGCAGTGATAGGATTGGAGAGGTTCGGTGAGCAAATGAAGACCCTTTGAAGTCATATTGCATGGTACCCATTCCACGGGTCTCAACTCTCCAGGTTTAAGGGATTCTTCCTTCAGCTAAAACATGCATGTGGAACCCAGAGTATGATCCACCGTGTGATCGGGAGACGTGTTCAAATATGTCTCAGTTCTCGTCCCCTGGTACTCGGGTGCAACATTCCAGACGCTTTACTAACACTCTCCCGACTTGGAGAGTCAGTGCCTTTAACCTCCTGTTTGGCCCAGTTTGCAATTTCTGCGGAAGATGAACAGGAATAGGGAGAACCAATGAGAGACCAGCTGGAGGTGTCTGGACGGGCAAATTTAACTCTCATTTCCCACCAGGAAGAGGAATTAACCAAAGGCTCAGCGTGCCGTGCCGGAACCAGATTAGGGCCTGAAGCAATCCTGCGGTGTTGCGGCCAGCTCACAAGAAAGCGAGTTGAAGAAAGGAGCTCAGGGGCACTGTAATTCACAAACCTGCAGAGTTATAAATGACAGCTCTCGTCCAAAAATGTACTGAAGTAAGGCTGCCAAGAGGACTTGAAAGCGGGGCAGAATTGCAGGAAACCGATTTCAGGAGGTAGACTGGAATTGCAGTTAAAGCATAGGAAAAGAGGCAGAACGTCCACAATGATGCACTTGGCCAAAAAGGGCGTATGCGTTTTTTCCTGAATATATTCAGGAAAAAACGCATACGCCCTTTTTGGCCAACCAAGCAAGCTTGCAAAGGAAATCTGCACTACAATGAAGTCTCACTTCCCCCCGGTCAAAAGGGCCATCAGAGAAAAGTGTAAAATCCAGAAGGCAGGACAGGCCATGGAGAACTGGGAGCCTTGTTATGCTGATGGGCGGGATGTAAATTGCCAAGAGCCACTCGGGAGAAGTGTATGGTGTTTCCTGAAACATCTAAGAAACAAAGCAACAGAGCCTAGGGCACTTCCACTTATGGTCCTATAGCTTAGGGAAATTAAAATCAAAAAGACACAGCCACCCCAAAGTTTGGGACGGCTCTGTTTACAAGAACCTCGTTTACGGTACAAGTTCAATATCGCAGAAAGTGAGTAATGGATAAAGAAGTTGTGGTACTTACGTACAATGCAATATCACTCAGCAATGAAATCTATGTCATCAGGCCCGTAGCAGCATAATGAGTGGATTCAGGTCTGATGATTCTAACTGAAATAAGTCACACAGAAAAAGAAACATCATAAGATATCACTAATACACGGAATGTAAACTTGGCTACACAGGAACTGAATTACAAAACAGAACAGGGTCTCAAATTTAGAAAACCAACTTATGCTTGCTAAGGGGAAAGGTGAGTTGGGGTGCTGCCTAAAACCAGAGATTGAAATGAACACAGATAAAGTTCCTTAAGCCAAATATGGAATAGACAAGAGCTACTCCTTGCTCAACGAAATGGACTCAACACCCCATATTAAACGCCTAAGAATGTACCTGACTAGTAAGTATCTTAAAACCTATGGATTGCTATGTCTCCGAAAGAGAATCAAGCGTGTGTACAGGGGCATAAACGCAGCAGTGATAGGATTGGAGAGGTTCGGTGAGCAAATGAAGACCCTTTGAAGTCATATTGCATGGTACCCATTCCACGGGTCTCAACTCTCCAGGTTTAAGGGATTCTTCCTTCAGCTAAAACATGCATGTGGAACCCAGAGTATGATCCACCGTGTGATCGGGAGACGTGTTCAAATATGTCTCAGTTCTCGTCCCCTGGTACTCGGGTGCAACATTCCAGACGCTTTACTAACACTCTCCCGACTTGGAGAGTCAGTGCCTTTAACCTCCTGTTTGGCCCAGTTTGCAATTTCTGCGGAAGATGAACAGGAATAGGGAGAACCAATGAGAGACCAGCTGGAGGTGTCTGGACGGGCAAATTTAACTCTCATTTCCCACCAGGAAGAGGAATTAACCAAAGGCTCAGCGTGCCGTGCCGGAACCAGATTAGGGCCTGAAGCAATCCTGCGGTGTTGCGGCCAGCTCACAAGAAAGCGAGTTGAAGAAAGGAGCTCAGGGGCACTGTAATTCACAAACCTGCAGAGTTATAAATGACAGCTCTCGTCCAAAAATATACTGAAGTAAGGCTGCCAAGAGGACTTGAAAGCGGGGCAGAATTGCAGGAAACCGATTTCAGGAGGTAGACTGGAATTGCAGTTAAAGCATAGGAAAAGAGGCAGAACGTCCACAATGATGCACTTGGCCAAAAAGGGCGTATGCGTTTTTTCCTGAATATATTCAGGAAAAAACGCATACGCCCTTTTTGGCCAACCAAGCAAGCTTGCAAAGGAAATCTGCACTACAATGAAGTCTCACTTCCCCCCGGTCAAAAGGGCCAGCTGAAAAACGTGTAAAATCCAGAAGGCAGGACAGGCCATGGAGAACTGGGAGCCTTGTTATGCTGATGGGCGGGATGTAAATTGCCAACAGCCACTCGGGAGAAGTGTATGGTGTTTCCTGAAACATCTAAAAAACAAAGCAACAGAGCCTAGGGCACTTCCACTTATGGTCCTATAGCTTAGGGAAATTAAAATCAAAAAGACACAGCCACCCCAAAGTTTGGGACGGCTCTGTTTACAAGAACCTCGTTTACGATACAAGTTCAATATCGCAGAAAGTGAGTAATGGATAAAGAAGTTGTGGTACTTACGTACAATGCAATATCACTCAGCAATGAAATCTATGTCATCAGGCCCGTAGCAGCATAATGAGTGGATTCAGGTCTGATGATTCTAACTGAAATAAGTCACACAGAAAAAGAAACATCATAAGATATCACTAATACACGGAATGTAAACTTGGCTACACAGGAACTGAATTACAAAACAGAACAGGGTCTCAAATTTAGAAAACCAACTTATGCTTGCTAAGGGGAAAGGTGAGTTGGGGTGCTGCCTAAAACCAGAGATTGAAATGAACACAGATAAAGTTCCTTAAGCCAAATATGGAATAGACAAGAGCTACTCCTTGCTCAACGAAATGGACTCAACACCCCATATTAAACGCCTAAGAATGTACCTGACTAGTAAGTATCTTAAAACCTATGGATTGCTATGTCTCCGAAAGAGAATCAAGCGTGTGTACAGGGGCATAAACACAGCAGTGATAGGATTGGAGAGGTTCGGTGAGCAAATGAAGACCCTTTGAAGTCATATTGCATGGTACCCATTCCACGGGTCTCAACTCTCCAGGTTTAAGGGATTCTTCCTTCAGCTAAAACATGCATGTGGAACCCAGAGTATGATCCACCGTGCGATCGGGAGACGTGTTCAAATATGTCTCAGTTGTCGTCCCCTGGTACTCGGGTGCAACATTCCAGACGCTTTACTAACACTCTCCCGACTTGGAGAGTCAGTGCCTTTAACCTCCTGTTTGGCCCAGTTTGCAATTTCTGCGGAAGATGAACAGGAATAGGGAGAACAAATGAGAGACTAGCTGGAGGTGTCTGGACGGGCAAATTTAACTCTCATTTCCCACCAGGAAGAGGAATTAACCAAAGGCTCAGCGTGCCGTGCCGGAACCAGATTAGGGCCTGAAGCAATCCTGCGGTGTTGCGGCCAGCTCACAAGAAAGCGAGTTGAAGAAAGGAGCTCAGGGGCACTGTAATTCACAAACCTGCAGAGTTATAAATGACAGCTCTCGTCCAAAAATATACTGAAGTAAGGCTGCCAAGAGGACTTGAAAGCGGGACAGAATTGCAGGAAACCGATTTCAGGAGGAAGACTGGAATTGCATTGAAAGCATAGGAAAAGAGGCAGAACGTCCACAATGATGCACTTGGCCAAAAAGGGCGTATGCGTTTTTTCCTGAATATATTCAGGAAAAAACGCATACGCCCTTTTTGGCCAACCAAGCCAGCTTGCAAAGGAAATCTGCACTACAATGAAGTCTCACTTCCCCCCGGTCAAAAGGGCCATCAGAAAAAAGTGTAAAATCCAGAAGGCAGGACAGGCCATGGAGAACTGGGAGCCTTGTTATGCTGATGGGCGGGATGTAAATTGCCAAGAGCCACTCGGGAGAAGTGTATGGTGTTTCCTGAAACATCTAAAAAACAAAGCAACAGAGCCTAGGGCACTTCCACTTATGGTCCTATAGCTTAGGGAAATTAAAATCAAAAAGACACAGCCACCCCAAAGTTTGGGACGGCTCTGTTTACAAGAACCTCGTTTACGGTACAAGTTCAATATCGCAGAAAGTGAGTAATGGATAAAGAAGTTGTGGTACTTACGTACAATGCAATATCACTCAGCAATGAAATCTATGTCATCAGGCCCGTAGCAGCATAATGAGTGGATTCAGGTATGATGATTCTAACTGAAATAAGTCACACAGAAAAAGAAACATCATAAGATATCACTAATACACGGAATGTAAACTTGGCTACACAGGAACTGAATTACAAAACAGAACAGGGTCTCAAATTTAGAAAACCAACTTATGCTTGCTAAGGGGAAAGGTGAGTTGGGGTGCTGCCTAAAACCAGAGATTGAAATGAACACAGATAAAGTTCCTTAAGCCAAATATGGAATAGACAAGAGCTACTCCTTGCTCAACGAAATGGACTCAACACCCCATATTAAACGCCTAAGAATGTACCTGACTAGTAAGTATCTTAAAACCTATGGATTGCTATGTCTCCGAAAGAGAATCAAGCGTGTGTACAGGGGCATAAACGCAGCAGTGATAGGATTGGAGAGGTTCGGTGAGCAAATGAAGACCCTTTGAAGTCATATTGCATGGTACCCATTCCACGGGTCTCAACCCTCCAGGTTTAAGGGATTCTTCCTTCAGCTAAAACATGCATGTGGAACCCAGAGTATGATCCATCGTGTGATCGGGAGACGTGTTCAAATATGTCTCAGTTCTCGTCCCCTGGTACTCGGGTGCAACATTCCAGACGCTTTACTAACACTCTCCCGACTTGGAGAGTCAGTGCCTTTAACCTCCTGTTTGGCCCAGTTTGCAATTTCTGCGGAAGATGAACAGGAATAGGGAGAACCAATGAGAGACCAGCTGGAGGTGTCTGGACGGGCAAATTTAACTCTCATTTCCCACCAGGAAGAGGAATTAACCAAAGGCTCAGCGTGCCGTGCCGGAACCAGATTAGGGCCTGAAGCAATCCTGCGGTGTTGCGGCCAGCTCACAAGAAAGCGAGTTGAAGAAAGGAGCTCAGGGGCACTGTAATTCACAAACCTGCAGAGTTATAAATGACAGCTCTCGTCCAAAAATATACTGAAGTAAGGCTGCCAAGAGGACTTGAAAGCGGGGCAGAATTGCAGGAAACCGATTTCAGGAGGTAGACTGGAATTGCAGTTAAAGCATAGGAAAAGAGGCAGAACGTCCACAATGATGCACTTGGCCAAAAAGGGCGTATGCGTTTTTTCCTGAATATATTCAGGAAAAAACGCATACGCCCTTTTTGGCCAACCAAGCAAGCTTGCAAAGGAAATCTGCACTACAATGAAGTCTCACTTCCCCCCGGTCAAAAGGGCCATCAGAAAAAAGTGTAAAATCCAGAAGGCAGGACAGGCCATGGAGAACTGGGAGCCTTGTTATGCTGATGGGCGGGATGTAAATTGCCAAGAGCCACTCGGGAGAAGTGTATGGTGTTTCCTGAAACATCTAAAAAACAAAGCAACAGAGCCTAGGGCACTTCCACTTATGGTCCTATAGCTTAGGGAAATTAAAATCAAAAAGACACAGCCACCCCAAAGTTTGGGACGGCTCTGTTTACAAGAACCTCGTTTACGGTACAAGTTCAATATCGCAGAAAGTGAGTAATGGATAAAGAAGTTGTGGTACTTACGTACAATGCAATATCACTCAGCAATGAAATCTATGTCATCAGGCCCGTAGCAGCATAATGAGTGGATTCAGGTCTGATGATTCTAACTGAAAGAAGTCACACAGAAAAAGAAACATCATAAGATATCACTAATACACGGAATGTAAACTTGGCTACACGGGAACTGAATTACAAAACAGAACAGGGTCTCAAATTTAGAAAACCAACTTATGCTTGCTAAGGGGAAAGGTGAGTTGGGGTGCTGCCTAAAACCAGAGATTGAAATGAACACAGATAAAGTTCCTTAAGCCAAATATGGATTAGACAAGAGCTACTCCTTGCTCAACAAAATGGACTCAACACCCCATATTAAACGCCTAAGAATGTACCTGACTAGTAAGTATCTTAAAACCTATGGATTGCTATGTCTCCGAAAGAGAATCAAGCGTGTGTACAGGGGCATAAACGCAGCAGTGATAGGATTGGAGAGGTTCGGTGAGCAAATGAAGACCCTTTGAAGTCATATTGCATGGTACCCATTCCACGGGTCTCAACTCTCCAGGTTTAAGGGATTCTTCCTTCAGCTAAAACATGCATGTGGAACCCAGAGTATGATCCACCGTGCGATCGGGAGACGTGTTCAAATATGTCTCAGTTCTCGTCCCCTGGTACTCGGGTGCAACATTCCAGACGCTTTACTAACACTCTCCCGACTTGGAGAGTCAGTGCCTTTAACCTCCTGTTTGGCCCAGTTTGCAATTTCTGTGGAAGATGAACAGGAATAGGGAGAACCAATGAGAGACCAGCTGGAGGTGTCTGGACGGGCAAATTTAACTCTCATTTCCCACCAGGAAGAGGAATTAACCAAAGGCTCAGCGTGCCGTGCCGGAACCAGATTAGGGCCTGAAGCAATCCTGCGGTGTTGCGGCCAGCTCACAAGAAAGCGAGTTGAAGAAAGGAGCTCAGGGGCACTGTAATTCACAAACCTGCAGAGTTATAAATGACAGCTCTCGTCCAAAAATATACTGAAGTAAGGCTGCCAAGAGGACTTGAAAGCGGGGCAGAATTGCAGGAAACCGATTTCAGGAGGTAGACTGGAATTGCAGTTAAAGCATAGGAAAAGAGGCAGAACGTCCACAATGATGCACTTGGCCAAAAAGGGCGTATGCGTTTTTTCCTGAATATATTCAGGAAAAAACGCATACGCCCTTTTTGGCCAACCAAGCAAGCTTGCAAAGGAAATCTGCACTACAATGAAGTCTCACTTCCCCCCGGTCAAAAGGGCCATCAGAAAAAAGTGTAAAATCCAGAAGGCAGGACAGGCCATGGAGAACTGGGAGCCTTGTTATGCTGATGGGCGGGATGTAAATTGCCAAGAGCCACTCGGGAGAAGTGTATGGTGTTTCCTGAAACATCTAAAAAACAAAGCAACAGAGCCTAGGGCACTTCCACTTATGGTCCTATAGCTTAGGGAAATTAAAATCAAAAAGACACAGCCACCCCAAAGTTTGGGACGGCTCTGTTTACAAGAACCTCGTTTACGGTACAAGTTCAATATCGCAGAAAGTGAGTAATGGATAAAGAAGTTGTGGTACTTACGTACAATGCAATATCACTCAGCAATGAAATCTATGTCATCAGGCCCGTAGCAGCATAATGAGTGGATTCAGGTATGATGATTCTAACTGAAATAAGTCACACAGAAAAAGAAACATCATAAGATATCACTAATACACGGAATGTAAACTTGGCTACACGGGAACTGAATTACAAAACAGAACAGGGTCTCAAATTTAGAAAACCAACTTATGCTTGCTAAGGGGAAAGGTGAGTTGGGGTGCTGCCTAAAACCAGAGATTGAAATGAACACAGATAAAGTTCCTTAAGCCAAATATGGAATAGACAAGAGCTACTCCTTGCTCAACGAAATGGACTCAACACCCCATATTAAACGCCTAAGAATGTACCTGACTAGTAAGTATCTTAAAACCTATGGATTGCTATGTCTCCGAAAGAGAATCAAGCGTGTGTACAGGGGCATAAACGCAGCAGTGATAGGATTGGAGAGGTTCGGTGAGCAAATGAAGACCCTTTGAAGTCATATTGCATGGTACCCATTCCACGGGTCTCAACTCTCCAGGTTTAAGGGATTCTTCCTTCAGCTAAAACATGCATGTGGAACCCAGAGTATGATCCACCGTGTGATCGGGAGACGTGTTCAAATATGTCTCAGTTCTCGTCCCCTGGTACTCGGGTGCAACATTCCAGACGCTTTACTAACACTCTCCCGACTTGGAGAGTCAGTGCCTTTAACCTCCTGTTTGGCCCAGTTTGCAATTTCTGCGGAAGATGAACAGGAATAGGGAGAACCAATGAGAGACCAGCTGGAGGTGTCTGGACGGGCAAATTTAACTCTCATTTCCCACCAGGAAGAGGAATTAACCAAAGGCTCAGCGTGCCGTGCCGGAACCAGATTAGGGCCTGAAGCAATCCTGCGGTGTTGCGGCCAGCTCACAAGAAAGCGAGTTGAAGAAAGGAGCTCAGGGGCACTGTAATTCACAAACCTGCAGAGTTATAAATGACAGCTCTCGTCCAAAAATATACTGAAGTAAGGCTGCCAAGAGGACTTGAAAGCGGGGCAGAATTGCAGGAAACCGATTTCAGGAGGTAGACTGGAATTGCAGTTAAAGCATAGGAAAAGAGGCAGAACGTCCACAATGATGCACTTGGCCAAAAAGGGCGTATGCGTTTTTTCCTGAATATATTCAGGAAAAAACGCATACGCCCTTTTTGGCCAACCAAGCAAGCTTGCAAAGGAAATCTGCACTACAATGAAGTCTCACTTCCCCCCGGTCAAAAGGGCCATCAGAAAAAAGTGTAAAATCCAGAAGGCAGGACAGGCCATGGAGAACTGGGAGCCTTGTTATGCTGATGGGCGGGATGTAAATTGCCAAGAGCCACTCGGGAGAAGTGTATGGTGTTTCCTGAAACATCTAAAAAACAAAGCAACAGAGCCTAGGGCACTTCCACTTATGGTCCTATAGCTTAGGGAAATTAAAATCAAAAAGACACAGCCACCCCAAAGTTTGGGACGGCTCTGTTTACAAGAACCTCGTTTACGGTACAAGTTCAATATCGCAGAAAGTGAGTAATGGATAAAGAAGTTGTGGTACTTACGTACAATGCAATATCACTCAGCAATGAAATCTATGTCATCAGGCCCGTAGCAGCATAATGAGTGGATTCAGGTATGATGATTCTAACTGAAATAAGTCACACAGAAAAAGAAACATCATAAGATATCACTAATACACGGAATGTAAACTTGGCTACACGGGAACTGAATTACAAAACAGAACAGGGTCTCAAATTTAGAAAACCAACTTATGCTTGCTAAGGGGAAAGGTGAGTTGGGGTGCTGCCTAAAACCAGAGATTGAAATGAACACAGATAAAGTTCCTTAAGCCAAATATGGAATAGACAAGAGCTACTCCTTGCTCAACGAAATGGACTCAACACCCCATATTAAACGCCTAAGAATGTACCTGACTAGTAAGTATCTTAAAACCTATGGATTGCTATGTCTCCGAAAGAGAATCAAGCGTGTGTACAGGGGCATAAACGCAGCAGTGATAGGATTGGAGAGGTTCGGTGAGCAAATGAAGACCCTTTGAAGTCATATTGCATGGTACCCATTCCACGGGTCTCAACTCTCCAGGTTTAAGGGATTCTTCCTTCAGCTAAAACATGCATGTGGAACCCAGAGTATGATCCACCGTGTGATCGGGAGACGTGTTCAAATATGTCTCAGTTCTCGTCCCCTGGTACTCGGGTGCAACATTCCAGACGCTTTACTAACACTCTCCCGACTTGGAGAGTCAGTGCCTTTAACCTCCTGTTTGGCCCAGTTGGCAATTTCTGCGGAAGATGAACAGGAATAGGGAGAACCAATGAGAGACCAGCTGGAGGTGTCTGGACGGGCAAATTTAACTCTCATTTCCCACCAGGAAGAGGAATTAACCAAAGGCTCAGCGTGCCGTGCCGGATCCAGATTAGGGCCTGAAGCAATCCTGTGGTGTTGCGGCCAGCTCACAAGAAAGCGAGTTGAAGAAAGGAGCTCAGGGGCACTGTAATTCACAAACCTGCAGAGTTATAAATGACAGCTCTCGTCCAAAAATATACTGAAGTAAGGCTGCCAAGAGGACTTGAAAGCGGGGCAGAATTGCAGGAAACCGATTTCAGGAGGTAGACTGGAATTGCAGTTAAAGCATAGGAAAAGAGGCAGAACGTCCACAATGATGCACTTGGCCAAAAAGGGCGTATGCGTTTTTTCCTGAATATATTCAGGAAAAAACGCATACGCCCTTTTTGGCCAACCAAGCAAGCTTGCAAAGGAAATCTGCACTACAATGAAGTCTCACTTCCCCCCGGTCAAAAGGGCCATCAGAAAAAAGTGTAAAATCCAGAAGGCAGGACAGGCCATGGAGAACTGGGAGCCTTGTTATGCTGATGGGCGGGATGTAAATTGCCAAGAGCCACTCGGGAGAAGTGTATGGTGTTTCCTGAAACATCTAAAAAACAAAGCAACAGAGCCTAGGGCACTTCCACTTATGGTCCTATAGCTTAGGGAAATTAAAATCAAAAAGACACAGCCACCCCAAAGTTTGGGACGGCTCTGTTTACAAGAACCTCGTTTACGGTACAAGTTCAATATCGCAGAAAGTGAGTAATGGATAAAGAAGTTGTGGTACTTACGTACAATGCAATATCACTCAGCAATGAAATCTATGTCATCAGGCCCGTAGCAGCATAATGAGTGGATTCAGGTATGATGATTCTAACTGAAATAAGTCACACAGAAAAAGAAACATCATAAGATATCACTAATACACGGAATGTAAACTTGGATACACGGGAACTGAATTACAAAACAGAACAGGGTCTCAAATTTAGAAAACCAACTTATGCTTGCTAAGGGGAAAGGTGAGTTGGGGTGCTGCCTAAAACCAGAGATTGAAATGAACACAGATAAAGTTCCTTAAGCCAAATATGGAATAGACAAGAGCTACTCCTTGCTCAACGAAATGGACTCAACACCCCATATTAAACGCCTAAGAACGTACCTGACTAGTAAGTATCTTAAAACCTATGGATTGCTATGTCTCCGAAAGAGAATCAAGCGTGTGTACAGGGGCATAAACGCAGCAGTGATAGGATTGGAGAGGTTCGGTGAGCAAATGAAGACCCTTTGAAGTCATATTGCATGGTACCCATTCCACGGGTCTCAACTCTCCAGGTTTAAGGGATTCTTCCTTCAGCTAAAACATGCATGTGGAACCCAGAGTATGATCCACCGTGTGATCGGGAGACGTGTTCAAATATGTCTCAGTTCTCGTCCCCTGGTACTCGGGTGCAACATTCCAGACGCTTTACTAACACTCTCCCGACTTGGAGAGTCAGTGCCTTTAACCTCCTGTTTGGCCCAGTTTGCAATTTCTGTGGAAGATGAACAGGAATAGGGAGAACCAATGAGAGACCAGCTGGAGGTGTCTGGACGGGCAAATTTAACTCTCATTTCCCACCAGGAAGAGGAATTAACCAAAGGCTCAGCGTGCCGTGCCGGAACCAGATTAGGGCCTGAAGCAATCCTGCGGTGTTGCGGCCAGCTCACAAGAAAGCGAGTTGAAGAAAGGAGCTCAGGGGCACTGTAATTCACAAACCTGCAGAGTTATAAATGACAGCTCTCGTCCAAAAATATACTGAAGTAAGGCTGCCAAGAGGACTTGAAAGCGGGGCAGAATTGCAGGAAACCGATTTCAGGAGGTAGACTGGAATTGCAGTTAAAGCATAGGAAAAGAGGCAGAACGTCCACAATGATGCACTTGGCCAAAAAGGGCGTATGCGTTTTTTCCTGAATATATTCAGGAAAAAACGCATACGCCCTTTTTGGCCAACCAAGCAAGCTTGCAAAGGAAATCTGCACTACAATGAAGTCTCACTTCCCCCGGTCAAAAGGGCCATCAGAAAAAAGTGTAAAATCCAGAAGGCAGGACAGGCCATGGAGAACTGGGAGCCTTGTTATGCTGATGGGCGGGATGTAAATTGCCAAGAGCCACTCGGGAGAAGTGTATGGTGTTTCCTGAAACATCTAAAAAACAAAGCAACAGAGCCTAGGGCACTTCCACTTATGGTCCTATAGCTTAGGGAAATTAAAATCAAAAAGACACAGCCACCCCAAAGTTTGGGACGGCTCTGTTTACAAGAACCTCGTTTACGGTACAAGTTCAATATCGCAGAAAGTGAGTAATGGATAAAGAAGTTGTGGTACTTACGTACAATGCAATATCACTCAGCAATGAAATCTATGTCATCAGGCCCGTAGCAGCATAATGAGTGGATTCAGGTATGATGATTCTAACTGAAATAAGTCACACAGAAAAAGAAACATCATAAGATATCACTAATACACGGAATGTAAACTTGGCTACACGGGAACTGAATTACAAAACAGAACAGGGTCTCAAATTTAGAAAACCAACTTATGCTTGCTAAGGGGAAAGGTGAGTTGGGGTGCTGCCTAAAACCAGAGATTGAAATGAACACAGATAAAGTTCCTTAAGCCAAATATGGAATAGACAAGAGCTACTCCTTGCTCAACGAAATGGACTCAACACCCCATATTAAACGCCTAAGAACGTACCTGACTAGTAAGTATCTTAAAACCTATGGATTGCTATGTCTCCGAAAGAGAATCAAGCGTGTGTACAGGGGCATAAACGCAGCAGTGATAGGATTGGAGAGGTTCGGTGAGCAAATGAAGACCCTTTGAAGTCATATTGCATGGTACCCATTCCACGGGTCTCAACTCTCCAGGTTTAAGGGATTCTTCCTTCAGCTAAAACATGCATGTGGAACCCAGAGTATGATCCACCGTGTGATCGGGAGACGTGTTCAAATATGTCTCAGTTCTCGTCCCCTGGTACTCGGGTGCAACATTCCAGACGCTTTACTAACACTCTCCCGACTTGGAGAGTCAGTGCCTTTAACCTCCTGTTTGGCCCAGTTTGCAATTTCTGCGGAAGATGAACAGGAATAGGGAGAACCAATGAGAGACCAGCTGGAGGTGTCTGGACGGGCAAATTTAACTCTCATTTCCCACCAGGAAGAGGAATTAACCAAAGGCTCAGCGTGCCGTGCCGGAACCAGATTAGGGCCTGAAGCAATCCTGCGGTGTTGCGGCCAGCTCACAAGAAAGCGAGTTGAAGAAAGGAGCTCAGGGGCACTGTAATTCACAAACCTGCAGAGTTATAAATGACAGCTCTCGTCCAAAAATATACTGAAGTAAGGCTGCCAAGAGGACTTGAAAGCGGGGCAGAATTGCAGGAAACCGATTTCAGGAGGTAGACTGGAATTGCAGTTAAAGCATAGGAAAAGAGGCAGAACGTCCACAATGATGCACTTGGCCAAAAAGGGCGTATGCGTTTTTTCCTGAATATATTCAGGAAAAAACGCATACGCCCTTTTTGGCCAACCAAGCAAGCTTGCAAAGGAAATCTGCACTACAATGAAGTCTCACTTCCCCCCGGTCAAAAGGGCCATCAGAAAAAAGTGTAAAATCCAGAAGGCAGGACAGGCCATGGAGAACTGGGAGCCTTGTTATGCTGATGGGCGGGATGTAAATTGCCAAGAGCCACTCGGGAGAAGTGTATGGTGTTTCCTGAAACATCTAAAAAACAAAGCAACAGAGCCTAGGGCACTTCCACTTATGGTCCTATAGCTTAGGGAAATTAAAATCAAAAAGACACAGCCACCCCAAAGTTTGGGACGGCTCTGTTTACAAGAACCTCGTTTACGGTACAAGTTCAATATCGCAGAAAGTGAGTAATGGATAAAGAAGTTGTGGTACTTACGTACAATGCAATATCACTCAGCAATGAAATCTATGTCATCAGGCCCGTAGCAGCATAATGAGTGGATTCAGGTATGATGATTCTAACTGAAATAAGTCACACAGAAAAAGAAACATCATAAGATATCACTAATACACGGAATGTAAACTTGGCTACACAGGAACTGAATTACAAAACAGAACAGGGTCTCAAATTTAGAAAACCAACTTATGCTTGCTAAGGGGAAAGGTGAGTTGGGGTGCTGCCTAAAACCAGAGATTGAAATGAACACAGATAAAGTTCCTTAAGCCAAATATGGAATAGACAAGAGCTACTCCTTGCTCAACGAAATGGACTCAACACCCCATATTAAACGCCTAAGAATGTACCTGACTAGTAAGTATCTTAAAACCTATGGATTGCTATGTCTCCGAAAGAGAATCAAGCGTGTGTACAGGGGCATAAACGCAGCAGTGATAGGATTGGAGAGGTTCGGTGAGCAAATGAAGACCCTTTGAAGTCATATTGCATGGTACCCATTCCACGGGTCTCAACTCTCCAGGTTTAAGGGATTCTTCCTTCAGCTAAAACATGCATGTGGAACCCAGAGTATGATCCACCGTGTGATCGGGAGACGTGTTCAAATATGTCTCAGTTCTCGTCCCCTGGTACTCGGGTGCAACATTCCAGACGCTTTACTAACACTCTCCCGACTTGGAGAGTCAGTGCCTTTAACCTCCTGTTTGGCCCAGTTTGCAATTTCTGCGGAAGATGAACAGGAATAGGGAGAACCAATGAGAGACCAGCTGGAGGTGTCTGGACGGGCAAATTTAACTCTCATTTCCCACCAGGAAGAGGAATTAACCAAAGGCTCAGCGTGCCGTGCCGGAACCAGATTAGGGCCTGAAGCAATCCTGCGGTGTTGCGGCCAGCTCACAAGAAAGCGAGTTGAAGAAAGGAGCTCAGGGGCACTGTAATTCACAAACCTGCAGAGTTATAAATGACAGCTCTCGTCCAAAAATATACTGAAGTAAGGCTGCCAAGAGGACTTGAAAGCGGGGCAGAATTGCAGGAAACCGATTTCAGGAGGTAGACTGGAATTGCAGTTAAAGCATAGGAAAAGAGGCAGAACGTCCACAATGATGCACTTGGCCAAAAAGGGCGTATGCGTTTTTTCCTGAATATATTCAGGAAAAAACGCATACGCCCTTTTTGGCCAACCAAGCAAGCTTGCAAAGGAAATCTGCACTACAATGAAGTCTCACTTCCCCCCGGTCAAAAGGGCCATCTGAAAAAAGTGTAAAATCCAGAAGGTAGGACAGGCCATGGAGAACTGGGAGCCTTGTTATGCTGATGGGCGGGATGTAAATTGCCAACAGCCACTCGGGAGAAGTGTATGGTGTTTCCTGAAACATCTAAAAAACAAAGCAACAGAGCCTAGGGCACTTCCACTTATGGTCCTATAGCTTAGGGAAATTAAAATCAAAAAGACACAGCCACCCCAAAGTTTGGGACGGCTCTGTTTACAAGAACCTCGTTTACGGTACAAGTTCAATATCGCAGAAAGTGAGTAATGGATAAAGAAGTTGTGGTACTTACGTACAATGCAATATCACTCAGCAATGAAATCTATGTCATCAGGCCCGTAGCAGCATAATGAGTGGATTCAGGTATGATGATTCTAACTGAAATAAGTCACACAGAAAAAGAAACATCATAAGATATCACTAATACACGGAATGTAAACTTGGCTACACAGGAACTGAATTACAAAACAGAACAGGGTCTCAAATTTAGAAAACCAACTTATGCTTGCTAAGGGGAAAGGTGAGTTGGGGTGCTGCCTAAAACCAGAGATTGAAATGAACACAGATAAAGTTCCTTAAGCCAAATATGGAATAGACAAGAGCTACTCCTTGCTCAACGAAATGGACTCAACACCCCATATTAAACGCCTAAGAATGTACCTGACTAGTAAGTATCTTAAAACCTATGGATTGCTATGTCTCCGAAAGAGAATCAAGCGTGTGTACAGGGGCATAAACGCAGCAGTGATAGGATTGGAGAGGTTCGGTGAGCAAATGAAGACCCTTTGAAGTCATATTGCATGGTACCCATTCCACGGGTCTCAACTCTCCAGGTTTAAGGGATTCTTCCTTCAGCTAAAACATGCATGTGGAACCCAGAGTATGATCCACCGTGTGATCGGGAGACGTGTTCAAATATGTCTCAGTTCTCGTCCCCTGGTACTCGGGTGCAACATTCCAGATGCTTTACTAACACTCTCCCGACTTGGAGAGTCAGTGCCTTTAACCTCCTGTTTGGCCCAGTTTGCAATTTCTGCGGAAGATGAACAGGAATAGGGAGAACCAATGAGAGACCAGCTGGAGGTGTCTGGACGGGCAAATTTAACTCTCATTTCCCACCAGGAAGAGGAATTAACCAAAGGCTCAGCGTGCCGTGCCGGAACCAGATTAGGGCCTGAAGCAATCCTGCGGTGTTGCGGCCAGCTCACAAGAAAGCGAGTTGAAGAAAGGAGCTCAGGGGCACTGTAATTCACAAACCTGCAGAGTTATAAATGACAGCTCTCGTCCAAAAATATACTGAAGTAAGGCTGCCAAGAGGACTTGAAAGCGGGGCAGAATTGCAGGAAACCGATTTCAGGAGGTAGACTGGAATTGCAGTTAAAGCATAGGAAAAGAGGCAGAACGTCCACAATGATGCACTTGGCCAAAAAGGGCGTATGCGTTTTTTCCTGAATATATTCAGGAAAAAACGCATACGCCCTTTTTGGCCAACCAAGCAAGCTTGCAAAGGAAATCTGCACTACAATGAAGTCTCACTTCCCCCCGGTCAAAAGGGCCATCTGAAAAAACTGTAAAATCCAGAAGGCAGGACAGGCCATGGAGAACTGGGAGCCTTGTTATGCTGATGTGCGGGATGTAAATTGCCAACAGCCACTCGGGAGAAGTGTATGGTGTTTCCTGAAACATCTAAAAAACAAAGCAACAGAGCCTAGGGCACTTCCACTTATGGTCCTATAGCTTAGGGAAATTAAAATCAAAAAGACACAGCCACCCCAAAGTTTGGGATGGCTCTGTTTACAAGAACCTCGTTTACGGTACAAGTTCAATATCGCAGAAAGTGAGTAATGGATAAAGAAGTTGTGGTACTTACGTACAATGCAATATCACTCAGCAATGAAATCTATGTCATCAGGCCCGTAGCAGCATAATGAGTGGATTCAGGTATGATGATTCTAACTGAAATAAGTCACACAGAAAAAGAAACATCATAAGATATCACTAATACACGGAATGTAAACTTGGCTACACAGGAACTGAATTACAAAACAGAACAGGGTCTCAAATTTAGAAAACCAACTTATGCTTGCTAAGGGGAAAGGTGAGTTGGGGTGCTGCCTAAAACCAGAGATTGAAATGAACACAGATAAAGTTCCTTAAGCCAAATATGGAATAGACAAGAGCTACTCCTTGCTCAACGAAATGGACTCAACACCCCATATTAAACGCCTAAGAATGTACCTGACTAGTAAGTATCTTAAAACCTATGGATTGCTATGTCTCCGAAAGAGAATCAAGCGTGTGTACAGGGGCATAAACGCAGCAGTGATAGGATTGGAGAGGTTCGGTGAGCAAATGAAGACCCTTTGAAGTCATATTGCATGGTACCCATTCCACGGGTCTCAACTCTCCAGGTTTAAGGGATTCTTCCTTCAGCTAAAACATGCATGTGGAACCCAGAGTATGATCCACCGTGTGATCGGGAGACGTGTTCAAATATGTCTCAGTTCTCGTCCCCTGGTACTCGGGTGCAACATTCCAGACGCTTTACTAACACTCTCCCGACTTGGAGAGTCAGTGCCTTTAACCTCCTGTTTGGCCCAGTTTGCAATTTCTGCGGAAGATGAACAGGAATAGGGAGAACCAATGAGAGACCAGCTGGAGGTGTCTGGACGGGCAAATTTAACTCTCATTTCCCACCAGGAAGAGGAATTAACCAAAGGCTCAGCGTGCCGTGCCGGAACCAGATTAGGGCCTGAAGCAATCCTGCGGTGTTGCGGCCAGCTCACAAGAAAGCGAGTTGAAGAAAGGAGCTCAGGGGCACTGTAATTCACAAACCTGCAGAGTTATAAATGACAGCTCTCGTCCAAAAATATACTGAAGTAAGGCTGCCAAGAGGACTTGAAAGCGGGGCAGAATTGCAGGAAACCGATTTCAGGAGGTAGACTGGAATTGCAGTTAAAGCATAGGAAAAGAGGCAGAACGTCCACAATGATGCACTTGGCCAAAAAGGGCGTATGCGTTTTTTCCTGAATATATTCAGGAAAAAACGCATACGCCCTTTTTGGCCAACCAAGCAAGCTTGCAAAGGAAATCTGCACTACAATGAAGTCTCACTTCCCCCCGGTCAAAAGGGCCATCTGAAAAAAGTGTAAAATCCAGAAGGTAGGACAGGCCATGGAGAACTGGGAGCCTTGTTATGCTGATGGGCGGGATGTAAATTGCCAACAGCCACTCGGGAGAAGTGTATGGTGTTTCCTGAAACATCTAAAAAACAAAGCAACAGAGCCTAGGGCACTTCCACTTATGGTCCTATAGCTTAGGGAAATTAAAATCAAAAAGACACAGCCACCCCAAAGTTTGGGACGGCTCTGTTTACAAGAACCTCGTTTACGGTACAAGTTCAATATCGCAGAAAGTGAGTAATGGATAAAGAAGTTGTGGTACTTACGTACAATGCAATATCACTCAGCAATGAAATCTATGTCATCAGGCCCGTAGCAGCATAATGAGTGGATTCAGGTATGATGATTCTAACTGAAATAAGTCACACAGAAAAAGAAACATCATAAGATATCACTAATACACGGAATGTAAACTTGGCTACACAGGAACTGAATTACAAAACAGAACAGGGTCTCAAATTTAGAAAACCAACTTATGCTTGCTAAGGGGAAAGGTGAGTTGGGGTGCTGCCTAAAACCAGAGATTGAAATGAACACAGATAAAGTTCCTTAAGCCAAATATGGAATAGACAAGAGCTACTCCTTGCTCAACGAAATGGACTCAACACCCCATATTAAACGCCTAAGAATGTACCTGACTAGTAAGTATCTTAAAACCTATGGATTGCTATGTCTCCGAAAGAGAATCAAGCGTGTGTACAGGGGCATAAACGCAGCAGTGATAGGATTGGAGAGGTTCGGTGAGCAAATGAAGACCCTTTGAAGTCATATTGCATGGTACCCATTCCACGGGTCTCAACTCTCCAGGTTTAAGGGATTCTTCCTTCAGCTAAAACATGCATGTGGAACCCAGAGTATGATCCACCGTGTGATCGGGAGACGTGTTCAAATATGTCTCAGTTCTCGTCCCCTGGTACTCGGGTGCAACATTCCAGACGCTTTACTAACACTCTCCCGACTTGGAGAGTCAGTGCCTTTAACCTCCTGTTTGGCCCAGTTTGCAATTTCTGCGGAAGATGAACAGGAATAGGGAGAACCAATGAGAGACCAGCTGGAGGTGTCTGGACGGGCAAATTTAACTCTCATTTCCCACCAGGAAGAGGAATTAACCAAAGGCTCAGCGTGCCGTGCCGGAACCAGATTAGGGCCTGAAGCAATCCTGCGGTGTTGCGGCCAGCTCACAAGAAAGCGAGTTGAAGAAAGGAGCTCAGGGGCACTGTAATTCACAAACCTGCAGAGTTATAAATGACAGCTCTCGTCCAAAAATATACTGAAGTAAGGCTGCCAAGAGGACTTGAAAGCGGGGCAGAATTGCAGGAAACCGATTTCAGGAGGTAGACTGGAATTGCAGTTAAAGCATAGGAAAAGAGGCAGAACGTCCACAATGATGCACTTGGCCAAAAAGGGCGTATGCGTTTTTTCCTGAATATATTCAGGAAAAAACGCATACGCCCTTTTTGGCCAACCAAGCAAGCTTGCAAAGGAAATCTGCACTACAATGAAGTCTCACTTCCCCCCGGTCAAAAGGGCCATCTGAAAAAACTGTAAAATCCAGAAGGCAGGACAGGCCATGGAGAACTGGGAGCCTTGTTATGCTGATGTGCGGGATGTAAATTGCCAACAGCCACTCGGGAGAAGTGTATGGTGTTTCCTGAAACATCTAAAAAACAAAGCAACAGAGCCTAGGGCACTTCCACTTATGGTCCTATAGCTTAGGGAAATTAAAATCAAAAAGACACAGCCACCCCAAAGTTTGGGATGGCTCTGTTTACAAGAACCTCGTTTACGGTACAAGTTCAATATCGCAGAAAGTGAGTAATGGATAAAGAAGTTGTGGTACTTACGTACAATGCAATATCACTCAGCAATGAAATCTATGTCATCAGGCCCGTAGCAGCATAATGAGTGGATTCAGGTATGATGATTCTAACTGAAATAAGTCACACAGAAAAAGAAACATCATAAGATATCACTAATACACGGAATGTAAACTTGGCTACACAGGAACTGAATTACAAAACAGAACAGGGTCTCAAATTTAGAAAACCAACTTATGCTTGCTAAGGGGAAAGGTGAGTTGGGGTGCTGCCTAAAACCAGAGATTGAAATGAACACAGATAAAGTTCCTTAAGCCAAATATGGAATAGACAAGAGCTACTCCTTGCTCAACGAAATGGACTCAACACCCCATATTAAACGCCTAAGAATGTACCTGACTAGTAAGTATCTTAAAACCTATGGATTGCTATGTCTCCGAAAGAGAATCAAGCGTGTGTACAGGGGCATAAACGCAGCAGTGATAGGATTGGAGAGGTTCGGTGAGCAAATGAAGACCCTTTGAAGTCATATTGCATGGTACCCATTCCACGGGTCTCAACTCTCCAGGTTTAAGGGATTCTTCCTTCAGCTAAAACATGCATGTGGAACCCAGAGTATGATCCACCGTGTGATCGGGAGACGTGTTCAAATATGTCTCAGTTCTCGTCCCCTGGTACTCGGGTGCAACATTCCAGACGCTTTACTAACACTCTCCCGACTTGGAGAGTCAGTGCCTTTAACCTCCTGTTTGGCCCAGTTTGCAATTTCTGAGGAAGATGAACAGGAATAGGGAGAACCAATGAGAGACCAGCTGGAGGTGTCTGGACGGGCAAATTTAACTCTCATTTCCCACCAGGAAGAGGAATTAACCAAAGGCTCAGCGTGCCGTGCCGGAACCAGATTAGGGCCTGAAGCAATCCTGCGGTGTTGCGGCCAGCTCACAAGAAAGCGAGTTGAAGAAAGGAGCTCAGGGGCACTGTAATTCACAAACCTGCAGAGTTATAAATGACAGCTCTCGTCCAAAAATATACTGAAGTAAGGCTGCCAAGAGGACTTGAAAGCGGGGCAGAATTGCAGGAAACCGATTTCAGGAGGTAGACTGGAATTGCAGTTAAAGCATAGGAAAAGAGGCAGAACGTCCACAATGATGCACTTGGCCAAAAAGGGCGTATGCGTTTTTTCCTGAATATATTCAGGAAAAAACGCATACGCCCTTTTTGGCCAACCAAGCAAGCTTGCAAAGGAAATCTGCACTACAATGAAGTCTCACTTCCCCCCGGTCAAAAGGGCCATCAGAAAAAAGTGTAAAATCCAGAAGGCAGGACAGGCCATGGAGAACTGGGAGCCTTGTTATGCTGATGGGCGGGATGTAAATTGCCAACAGCCACTCGGGAGAAGTGTATGGTGTTTCCTGAAACATCTAAAAAACAAAGCAACAGAGCCTAGGGCACTTCCACTTATGGTCCTATAGCTTAGGGAAATTAAAATCAAAAAGACACAGCCACCCCAAAGTTTGGGACGGCTCTGTTTACAAGAACCTCGTTTACGGTACAAGTTCAATATCGCAGAAAGTGAGTAATGGATAAAGAAGTTGTGGTACTTACGTACAATGCAATATCACTCAGCAATGAAATCTATGTCATCAGGCCCGTAGCAGCATAATGAGTGGATTCAGGTATGATGATTCTAACTGAAATAAGTCACACAGAAAAAGAAACATCATAAGATATCACTAATACACGGAATGTAAACTTGGCTACACAGGAACTGAATTACAAAACAGAACAGGGTCTCAAATTTAGAAAACCAACTTATGCTTGCTAAGGGGAAAGGTGAGTTGGGGTGCTGCCTAAAACCAGAGATTGAAATGAACACAGATAAAGTTCCTTAAGCCAAATATGGAATAGACAAGAGCTACTCCTTGCTCAACGAAATGGACTCAACACCCCATATTAAACGCCTAAGAATGTACCTGACTAGTAAGTATCTTAAAACCTATGGATTGCTATGTCTCCGAAAGAGAATCAAGCGTGTGTACAGGGGCATAAACGCAGCAGTGATAGGATTGGAGAGGTTCGGTGAGCAAATGAAGACCCTTTGAAGTCATATTGCATGGTACCCATTCCACGGGTCTCAACTCTCCAGGTTTAAGGGATTCTTCCTTCAGCTAAAACATGCATGTGGAACCCAGAGTATGATCCACCGTGTGATCGGGAGACGTGTTCAAATATGTCTCAGTTCTCGTCCCCTGGTACTCGGGTGCAACATTCCAGACGCTTTACTAACACTCTCCCGACTTGGAGAGTCAGTGCCTTTAACCTCCTGTTTGGCCCAGTTTGCAATTTCTGCGGAAGATGAACAGGAATAGGGAGAACCAATGAGAGACCAGCTGGAGGTGTCTGGACGGGCAAATTTAACTCTCATTTCCCACCAGGAAGAGGAATTAACCAAAGGCTCAGCGTGCCGTGCCGGAACCAGATTAGGGCCTGAAGCAATCCTGCGGTGTTGCGGCCAGCTCACAAGAAAGCGAGTTGAAGAAAGGAGCTCAGGGGCACTGTAATTCACAAACCTGCAGAGTTATAAATGACAGCTCTCGTCCAAAAATATACTGAAGTAAGGCTGCCAAGAGGACTTGAAAGCGGGGCAGAATTGCAGGAAACCGATTTCAGGAGGTAGACTGGAATTGCAGTTAAAGCATAGGAAAAGAGGCAGAACGTCCACAATGATGCACTTGGCCAAAAAGGGCGTATGCGTTTTTTCCTGAATATATTCAGGAAAAAACGCATACGCCCTTTTTGGCCAACCAAGCAAGCTTGCAAAGGAAATCTGCACTACAATGAAGTCTCACTTCCCCCCGGTCAAAAGGGCCATCTGAAAAAACTGTAAAATCCAGAAGGCAGGACAGGCCATGGAGAACTGGGAGCCTTGTTATGCTGATGTGCGGGATGTAAATTGCCAACAGCCACTCGGGAGAAGTGTATGGTGTTTCCTGAAACATCTAAAAAACAAAGCAACAGAGCCTAGGGCACTTCCACTTATGGTCCTATAGCTTAGGGAAATTAAAATCAAAAAGACACAGCCACCCCAAAGTTTGGGACGGCTCTGTTTACAAGAACCTCGTTTACGGTACAAGTTCAATATCGCAGAAAGTGAGTAATGGATAAAGAAGTTGTGGTACTTACGTACAATGCAATATCACTCAGCAATGAAATCTATGTCATCAGGCCCGTAGCAGCATAATGAGTGGATTCAGGTATGATGATTCTAACTGAAATAAGTCACACAGAAAAAGAAACATCATAAGATATCACTAACACACGGAATGTAAACTTGGCTACACAGGAACTGAATTACAAAACAGAACAGGGTCTCAAATTTAGAAAACCAACTTATGCTTGCTAAGGGGAAAGGTGAGTTGGGGTGCTGCCTAAAACCAGAGATTGAAATGAACACAGATAAAGTTCCTTAAGCCAAATATGGAATAGACAAGAGCTACTCCTTGCTCAACGAAATGGACTCAACACCCCATATTAAACGCCTAAGAATGTACCTGACTAGTAAGTATCTTAAAACCTATGGATTGCTATGTCTCCGAAAGAGAATCAAGCGTGTGTACAGGGGCATAAACGCAGCAGTGATAGGATTGGAGAGGTTCGGTGAGCAAATGAAGACCCTTTGAAGTCATATTGCATGGTACCCATTCCACGGGTCTCAACTCTCCAGGTTTAAGGGATTCTTCCTTCAGCTAAAACATGCATGTGGAACCCAGAGTATGATCCACCGTGTGATCGGGAGACGTGTTCAAATATGTCTCAGTTCTCGTCCCCTGGTACTCGGGTGCAACATTCCAGACGCTTTACTAACACTCTCCCGACTTGGAGAGTCAGTGCCTTTAACCTCCTGTTTGGCCCAGTTTGCAATTTCTGAGGAAGATGAACAGGAATAGGGAGAACCAATGAGAGACCAGCTGGAGGTGTCTGGACGGGCAAATTTAACTCTCATTTCCCACCAGGAAGAGGAATTAACCAAAGGCTCAGCGTGCCGTGCCGGAACCAGATTAGGGCCTGAAGCAATCCTGCGGTGTTGCGGCCAGCTCACAAGAAAGCGAGTTGAAGAAAGGAGCTCAGGGGCACTGTAATTCACAAACCTGCAGAGTTATAAATGACAGCTCTCGTCCAAAAATATACTGAAGTAAGGCTGCCAAGAGGACTTGAAAGCGGGGCAGAATTGCAGGAAACCGATTTCAGGAGGTAGACTGGAATTGCAGTTAAAGCATAGGAAAAGAGGCAGAACGTCCACAATGATGCACTTGGCCAAAAAGGGCGTATGCGTTTTTTCCTGAATATATTCAGGAAAAAACGCATACGCCCTTTTTGGCCAACCAAGCAAGCTTGCAAAGGAAATCTGCACTACAATGAAGTCTCACTTCCCCCCGGTCAAAAGGGCCATCAGAAAAAAGTGTAAAATCCAGAAGGCAGGACAGGCCATGGAGAACTGGGAGCCTTGTTATGCTGATGGGCGGGATGTAAATTGCCAAGAGCCACTCGGGAGAAGTGTATGGTGTTTCCTGAAACATCTAAAAAACAAAGCAACAGAGCCTAGGGCACTTCCACTTATGGTCCTATAGCTTAGGGAAATTAAAATCAAAAAGACACAGCCACCCCAAAGTTTGGGACGGCTCTGTTTACAAGAACCTCGTTTACGGTACAAGTTCAATATCGCAGAAAGTGAGTAATGGATAAAGAAGTTGTGGTACTTACGTACAATGCAATATCACTCAGCAATGAAATCTATGTCATCAGGCCCGTAGCAGCATAATGAGTGGATTCAGGTATGATGATTCTAACTGAAATAAGTCACACAGAAAAAGAAACATCATAAGATATCACTAATACACGGAATGTAAACTTGGCTACACAGGAACTGAATTACAAAACAGAACAGGGTCTCAAATTTAGAAAACCAACTTATGCTTGCTAAGGGGAAAGGTGAGTTGGGGTGCTGCCTAAAACCAGAGATTGAAATGAACACAGATAAAGTTCCTTAAGCCAAATATGGAATAGACAAGAGCTACTCCTTGCTCAACGAAATGGACTCAACACCCCATATTAAACGCCTAAGAATGTACCTGACTAGTAAGTATCTTAAAACCTATGGATTGCTATGTCTCCGAAAGAGAATCAAGCGTGTGTACAGGGGCATAAACGCAGCAGTGATAGGATTGGAGAGGTTCGGTGAGCAAATGAAGACCCTTTGAAGTCATATTGCATGGTACCCATTCCACGGGTCTCAACTCTCCAGGTTTAAGGGATTCTTCCTTCAGCTAAAACATGCATGTGGAACCCAGAGTATGATCCACCGTGTGATCGGGAGACGTGTTCAAATATGTCTCAGTTCTCGTCCCCTGGTACTCGGGTGCAACATTCCAGACGCTTTACTAACACTCTCCCGACTTGGAGAGTCAGTGCCTTTAACCTCCTGTTTGGCCCAGTTTGCAATTTCTGCGGAAGATGAACAGGAATAGGGAGAACCAATGAGAGACCAGCTGGAGGTGTCTGGACGGGCAAATTTAACTCTCATTTCCCACCAGGAAGAGGAATTAACCAAAGGCTCAGCGTGCCGTGCCGGAACCAGATTAGGGCCTGAAGCAATCCTGCGGTGTTGCGGCCAGCTCACAAGAAAGCGAGTTGAAGAAAGGAGCTCAGGGGCACTGTAATTCACAAACCTGCAGAGTTATAAATGACAGCTCTCGTCCAAAAATATACTGAAGTAAGGCTGCCAAGAGGACTTGAAAGCGGGGCAGAATTGCAGGAAACCGATTTCAGGAGGTAGACTGGAATTGCAGTTAAAGCATAGGAAAAGAGGCAGAACGTCCACAATGATGCACTTGGCCAAAAAGGGAGTATGCGTTTTTTCCTGAATATATTCAGGAAAAAACGCATACGCCCTTTTTGGCCAACCAAGCAAGCTTGCAAAGGAAATCTGCACTACAATGAAGTCTCACTTCCCCCCGGTCAAAAGGGCCATCTGAAAAAACTGTAAAATCCAGAAGGCAGGACAGGCCATGGAGAACTGGGAGCCTTGTTATGCTGATGGGCGGGATGTAAATTGCCAAGAGCCACTCGGGAGAAGTGTATGGTGTTTCCTGAAACATCTAAAAAACAAAGCAACAGAGCCTAGGGCACTTCCACTTATGGTCCTATAGCTTAGGGAAATTAAAATCAAAAAGACACAGCCACCCCAAAGTTTGGGATGGCTCTGTTTACAAGAACCTCGTTTACGGTACAAGTTCAATATCGCAGAAAGTGAGTAATGGATAAAGAAGTTGTGGTACTTACGTACAATGCAATATCACTCAGCAATGAAATCTATGTCATCAGGCCCGTAGCAGCATAATGAGTGGATTCAGGTCTGATGATTCTAACTGAAATAAGTCACACAGAAAAAGAAACATCATAAGATATCACTAATACACGGAATGTAAACTTGGCTACACAGGAACTGAATTACAAAACAGAACAGGGTCTCAAATTTAGAAAACCAACTTATGCTTGCTAAGGGGAAAGGTGAGTTGGGGTGCTGCCTAAAACCAGAGATTGAAATGAACACAGATAAAGTTCCTTAAGCCAAATATGGAATAGACAAGAGCTACTCCTTGCTCAACGAAATGGACTCAACACCCCATATTAAACGCCTAAGAATGTACCTGACTAGTAAGTATCTTAAAACCTATGGATTGCTATGTCTCCGAAAGAGAATCAAGCGTGTGTACAGGGGCATAAACGCAGCAGTGATAGGATTGGAGAGGTTCGGTGAGCAAATGAAGACCCTTTGAAGTCATATTGCATGGTACCCATTCCACGGGTCTCAACTCTCCAGGTTTAAGGGATTCTTCCTTCAGCTAAAACATGCATGTGGAACCCAGAGTATGATCCACCGTGTGATCGGGAGACGTGTTCAAATATGTCTCAGTTCTCGTCCCCTGGTACTCGGGTGCAACATTCCAGACGCTTTACTAACACTCTCCCGACTTGGAGAGTCAGTGCCTTTAACCTCCTGTTTGGCCCAGTTTGCAATTTCTGCGGAAGATGAACAGGAATAGGGAGAACCAATGAGAGACCAGCTGGAGGTGTCTGGACAGGCAAATTTAACTCTCATTTCCCACCAGGAAGAGGAATTAACCAAAGGCTCAGCGTGCCGTGCCGGAACCAGATTAGGGCCTGAAGCAATCCTGCGGTGTTGCGGCCAGCTCACAAGAAAGCGAGTTGAAGAAAGGAGCTCAGGGGCACTGTAATTCACAAACCTGCAGAGTTATAAATGACAGCTCTCGTCCAAAAATATACTGAAGTAAGGCTGCCAAGAGGACTTGAAAGCGGGGCAGAATTGCAGGAAACCGATTTCAGGAGGTAGACTGGAATTGCAGTTAAAGCATAGGAAAAGAGGCAGAACGTCCACAATGATGCACTTGGCCAAAAAGGGCGTATGCGTTTTTTCCTGAATATATTCAGGAAAAAACGCATACGCCCTTTTTGGCCAACCAAGCAAGCTTGCAAAGGAAATCTGCACTACAATGAAGTCTCACTTCCCCCCGGTCAAAAGGGCCATCTGAAAAAAGTGTAAAATCCAGAAGGCAGGACAGGCCATGGAGAACTGGGAGCCTTGTTATGCTGATGGGCGGGATGTAAATTGCCAACAGCCACTCGGGAGAAGTGTATGGTGTTTCCTGAAACATCTAAAAAACAAAGCAACAGAGCCTAGGGCACTTCCACTTATGGTCCTATAGCTTAGGGAAATTAAAATCAAAAAGACACAGCCACCCCAAAGTTTGGGACGGCTCTGTTTACAAGAACCTCGTTTACGGTACAAGTTCAATATCGCAGAAAGTGAGTAATGGATAAAGAAGTTGTGGTACTTACGTACAATGCAATATCACTCAGCAATGAAATCTATGTCATCAGGCCCGTAGCAGCATAATGAGTGGATTCAGGTATGATGATTCTAACTGAAATAAGTCACACAGAAAAAGAAACATCATAAGATATCACTAACACACGGAATGTAAACTTGGCTACACAGGAACTGAATTACAAAACAGAACAGGGTCTCAAATTTAGAAAACCAACTTATGCTTGCTAAGGGGAAAGGTGAGTTGGGGTGCTGCCTAAAACCAGAGATTGAAATGAACACAGATAAAGTTCCTTAAGCCAAATATGGAATAGACAAGAGCTACTCCTTGCTCAACGAAATGGACTCAACACCCCATATTAAACGCCTAAGAATGTACCTGACTAGTAAGTATCTTAAAACCTATGGATTGCTATGTCTCCGAAAGAGAATCAAGCGTGTGTACAGGGGCATAAACGCAGCAGTGATAGGATTGGAGAGGTTCGGTGAGCAAATGAAGACCCTTTGAAGTCATATTGCATGGTACCCATTCCACGGGTCTCAACTCTCCAGGTTTAAGGGATTCTTCCTTCAGCTAAAACATGCATGTGGAACCCAGAGTATGATCCACCGTGTGATCGGGAGACGTGTTCAAATATGTCTCAGTTCTCGTCCCCTGGTACTCGGGTGCAACATTCCAGACGCTTTACTAACACTCTCCCGACTTGGAGAGTCAGTGCCTTTAACCTCCTGTTTGGCCCAGTTTGCAATTTCTGCGGAAGATGAACAGGAATAGGGAGAACCAATGAGAGACCAGCTGGAGGTGTCTGGACGGGCAAATTTAACTCTCATTTCCCACCAGGAAGAGGAATTAACCAAAGGCTCAGCGTGCCGTGCCGGAACCAGATTAGGGCCTGAAGCAATCCTGCGGTGTTGCGGCCAGCTCACAAGAAAGCGAGTTGAAGAAAGGAGCTCAGGGGCACTGTAATTCACAAACCTGCAGAGTTATAAATGACAGCTCTCGTCCAAAAATATACTGAAGTAAGGCTGCCAAGAGGACTTGAAAGCGGGGCAGAATTGCAGGAAACCGATTTCAGGAGGTAGACTGGAATTGCAGTTAAAGCATAGGAAAAGAGGCAGAACGTCCACAATGATGCACTTGGCCAAAAAGGGAGTATGCGTTTTTTCCTGAATATATTCAGGAAAAAACGCATACGCCCTTTTTGGCCAACCAAGCAAGCTTGCAAAGGAAATCTGCACTACAATGAAGTCTCACTTCCCCCCGGTCAAAAGGGCCATCTGAAAAAACTGTAAAATCCAGAAGGCAGGACAGGCCATGGAGAACTGGGAGCCTTGTTATGCTGATGGGCGGGATGTAAATTGCCAAGAGCCACTCGGGAGAAGTGTATGGTGTTTCCTGAAACATCTAAAAAACAAAGCAACAGAGCCTAGGGCACTTCCACTTATGGTCCTATAGCTTAGGGAAATTAAAATCAAAAAGACACAGCCACCCCAAAGTTTGGGACGGCTCTGTTTACAAGAACCTCGTTTACGGTACAAGTTCAATATCGCAGAAAGTGAGTAATGGATAAAGAAGTTGTGGTACTTACGTACAATGCAATATCACTCAGCAATGAAATCTATGTCATCAGGCCCGTAGCAGCATAATGAGTGGATTCAGGTATGATGATTCTAACTGAAATAAGTCACACAGAAAAAGAAACATCATAAGATATCACTAATACACGGAATGTAAACTTGGCTACACAGGAACTGAATTACAAAACAGAACAGGGTCTCAAATTTAGAAAACCAACTTATGCTTGCTAAGGGGAAAGGTGAGTTGGGGTGCTGCCTAAAACCAGAGATTGAAATGAACACAGATAAAGTTCCTTAAGCCAAATATGGAATAGACAAGAGCTACTCCTTGCTCAACGAAATGGACTCAACACCCCATATTAAACGCCTAAGAATGTACCTGACTAGTAAGTATCTTAAAACCTATGGATTGCTATGTCTCCGAAAGAGAATCAAGCGTGTGTACAGGGGCATAAACGCAGCAGTGATAGGATTGGAGAGGTTCGGTGAGCAAATGAAGACCCTTTGAAGTCATATTGCATGGTACCCATTCCACGGGTCTCAACTCTCCAGGTTTAAGGGATTCTTCCTTCAGCTAAAACATGCATGTGGAACCCAGAGTATGATCCACCGTGTGATCGGGAGACGTGTTCAAATATGTCTCAGTTCTCGTCCCCTGGTACTCGGGTGCAACATTCCAGACGCTTTACTAACACTCTCCCGACTTGGAGAGTCAGTGCCTTTAACCTCCTGTTTGGCCCAGTTTGCAATTTCTGCGGAAGATGAACAGGAATAGGGAGAACCAATGAGAGACCAGCTGGAGGTGTCTGGACGGGCAAATTTAACTCTCATTTCCCACCAGGAAGAGGAATTAACCAAAGGCTCAGCGTGCCGTGCCGGAACCAGATTAGGGCCTGAAGCAATCCTGCGGTGTTGCGGCCAGCTCACAAGAAAGCGAGTTGAAGAAAGGAGCTCAGGGGCACTGTAATTCACAAACCTGCAGAGTTATAAATGACAGCTCTCGTCCAAAAATATACTGAAGTAAGGCTGCCAAGAGGACTTGAAAGCGGGGCAGAATTGCAGGAAACCGATTTCAGGAGGTAGACTGGAATTGCAGTTAAAGCATAGGAAAAGAGGCAGAACGTCCACAATGATGCACTTGGCCAAAAAGGGAGTATGCGTTTTTTCCTGAATATATTCAGGAAAAAACGCATACGCCCTTTTTGGCCAACCAAGCAAGCTTGCAAAGGAAATCTGCACTACAATGAAGTCTCACTTCCCCCCGGTCAAAAGGGCCATCTGAAAAAACTGTAAAATCCAGAAGGCAGGACAGGCCATGGAGAACTGGGAGCCTTGTTATGCTGATGGGCGGGATGTAAATTGCCAAGAGCCACTCGGGAGAAGTGTATGGTGTTTCCTGAAACATCTAAAAAACAAAGCAACAGAGCCTAGGGCACTTCCACTTATGGTCCTATAGCTTAGGGAAATTAAAATCAAAAAGACACAGCCACCCCAAAGTTTGGGATGGCTCTGTTTACAAGAACCTCGTTTACGGTACAAGTTCAATATCGCAGAAAGTGAGTAATGGATAAAGAAGTTGTGGTACTTACGTACAATGCAATATCACTCAGCAATGAAATCTATGTCATCAGGCCCGTAGCAGCATAATGAGTGGATTCAGGTATGATGATTCTAACTGAAATAAGTCACACAGAAAAAGAAACATCATAAGATATCACTAATACACGGAATGTAAACTTGGCTACACAGGAACTGAATTACAAAACAGAACAGGGTCTCAAATTTAGAAAACCAACTTATGCTTGCTAAGGGGAAAGGTGAGTTGGGGTGCTGCCTAAAACCAGAGATTGAAATGAACACAGATAAAGTTCCTTAAGCCAAATATGGAATAGACAAGAGCTACTCCTTGCTCAACGAAATGGACTCAACACCCCATATTAAACGCCTAAGAATGTACCTGACTAGTAAGTATCTTAAAACCTATGGATTGCTATGTCTCCGAAAGAGAATCAAGCGTGTGTACAGGGGCATAAACGCAGCAGTGATAGGATTGGAGAGGTTCGGTGAGCAAATGAAGACCCTTTGAAGTCATATTGCATGGTACCCATTCCACGGGTCTCAACTCTCCAGGTTTAAGGGATTCTTCCTTCAGCTAAAACATGCATGTGGAACCCAGAGTATGATCCACCGTGTGATCGGGAGACGTGTTCAAATATGTCTCAGTTCTCGTCCCCTGGTACTCGGGTGCAACATTCCAGACGCTTTACTAACACTCTCCCGACTTGGAGAGTCAGTGCCTTTAACCTCCTGTTTGGCCCAGTTTGCAATTTCTGCGGAAGATGAACAGGAATAGGGAGAACCAATGAGAGACCAGCTGGAGGTGTCTGGACAGGCAAATTTAACTCTCATTTCCCACCAGGAAGAGGAATTAACCAAAGGCTCAGCGTGCCGTGCCGGAACCAGATTAGGGCCTGAAGCAATCCTGCGGTGTTGCGGCCAGCTCACAAGAAAGCGAGTTGAAGAAAGGAGCTCAGGGGCACTGTAATTCACAAACCTGCAGAGTTATAAATGACAGCTCTCGTCCAAAAATATACTGAAGTAAGGCTGCCAAGAGGACTTGAAAGCGGGGCAGAATTGCAGGAAACCGATTTCAGGAGGTAGACTGGAATTGCAGTTAAAGCATAGGAAAAGAGGCAGAACGTCCACAATGATGCACTTGGCCAAAAAGGGCGTATGCGTTTTTTCCTGAATATATTCAGGAAAAAACGCATACGCCCTTTTTGGCCAACCAAGCAAGCTTGCAAAGGAAATCTGCACTACAATGAAGTCTCACTTCCCCCCGGTCAAAAGGGCCATCTGAAAAAAGTGTAAAATCCAGAAGGTAGGACAGGCCATGGAGAACTGGGAGCCTTGTTATGCTGATGGGCGGGATGTAAATTGCCAACAGCCACTCGGGAGAAGTGTATGGTGTTTCCTGAAACATCTAAAAAACAAAGCAACAGAGCCTAGGGCACTTCCACTTATGGTCCTATAGCTTAGGGAAATTAAAATCAAAAAGACACAGCCACCCCAAAGTTTGGGACGGCTCTGTTTACAAGAACCTCGTTTACGGTACAAGTTCAATATCGCAGAAAGTGAGTAATGGATAAAGAAGTTGTGGTACTTACGTACAATGCAATATCACTCAGCAATGAAATCTATGTCATCAGGCCCGTAGCAGCATAATGAGTGGATTCAGGTATGATGATTCTAACTGAAATAAGTCACACAGAAAAAGAAACATCATAAGATATCACTAATACACGGAATGTAAACTTGGCTACACAGGAACTGAATTACAAAACAGAACAGGGTCTCAAATTTAGAAAACCAACTTATGCTTGCTAAGGGGAAAGGTGAGTTGGGGTGCTGCCTAAAACCAGAGATTGAAATGAACACAGATAAAGTTCCTTAAGCCAAATATGGAATAGACAAGAGCTACTCCTTGCTCAACGAAATGGACTCAACACCCCATATTAAACGCCTAAGAATGTACCTGACTAGTAAGTATCTTAAAACCTATGGATTGCTATGTCTCCGAAAGAGAATCAAGCGTGTGTACAGGGGCATAAACGCAGCAGTGATAGGATTGGAGAGGTTCGGTGAGCAAATGAAGACCCTTTGAAGTCATATTGCATGGTACCCATTCCACGGGTCTCAACTCTCCAGGTTTAAGGGATTCTTCCTTCAGCTAAAACATGCATGTGGAACCCAGAGTATGATCCACCGTGTGATCGGGAGACGTGTTCAAATATGTCTCAGTTCTCGTCCCCTGGTACTCGGGTGCAACATTCCAGACGCTTTACTAACACTCTCCCGACTTGGAGAGTCAGTGCCTTTAACCTCCTGTTTGGCCCAGTTTGCAATTTCTGCGGAAGATGAACAGGAATAGGGAGAACCAATGAGAGACCAGCTGGAGGTGTCTGGACGGGCAAATTTAACTCTCATTTCCCACCAGGAAGAGGAATTAACCAAAGGCTCAGCGTGCCGTGCCGGAACCAGATTAGGGCCTGAAGCAATCCTGCGGTGTTGCGGCCAGCTCACAAGAAAGCGAGTTGAAGAAAGGAGCTCAGGGGCACTGTAATTCACAAACCTGCAGAGTTATAAATGACAGCTCTCGTCCAAAAATATACTGAAGTAAGGCTGCCAAGAGGACTTGAAAGCGGGGCAGAATTGCAGGAAACCGATTTCAGGAGGTAGACTGGAATTGCAGTTAAAGCATAGGAAAAGAGGCAGAACGTCCACAATGATGCACTTGGCCAAAAAGGGAGTATGCGTTTTTTCCTGAATATATTCAGGAAAAAACGCATACGCCCTTTTTGGCCAACCAAGCAAGCTTGCAAAGGAAATCTGCACTACAATGAAGTCTCACTTCCCCCCGGTCAAAAGGGCCATCTGAAAAAACTGTAAAATCCAGAAGGCAGGACAGGCCATGGAGAACTGGGAGCCTTGTTATGCTGATGGGCGGGATGTAAATTGCCAAGAGCCACTCGGGAGAAGTGTATGGTGTTTCCTGAAACATCTAAAAAACAAAGCAACAGAGCCTAGGGCACTTCCACTTATGGTCCTATAGCTTAGGGAAATTAAAATCAAAAAGACACAGCCACCCCAAAGTTTGGGATGGCTCTGTTTACAAGAACCTCGTTTACGGTACAAGTTCAATATCGCAGAAAGTGAGTAATGGATAAAGAAGTTGTGGTACTTACGTACAATGCAATATCACTCAGCAATGAAATCTATGTCATCAGGCCCGTAGCAGCATAATGAGTGGATTCAGGTATGATGATTCTAACTGAAATAAGTCACACAGAAAAAGAAACATCATAAGATATCACTAATACACGGAATGTAAACTTGGCTACACAGGAACTGAATTACAAAACAGAACAGGGTCTCAAATTTAGAAAACCAACTTATGCTTGCTAAGGGGAAAGGTGAGTTGGGGTGCTGCCTAAAACCAGAGATTGAAATGAACACAGATAAAGTTCCTTAAGCCAAATATGGAATAGACAAGAGCTACTCCTTGCTCAACGAAATGGACTCAACACCCCATATTAAACGCCTAAGAATGTACCTGACTAGTAAGTATCTTAAAACCTATGGATTGCTATGTCTCCGAAAGAGAATCAAGCGTGTGTACAGGGGCATAAACGCAGCAGTGATAGGATTGGAGAGGTTCGGTGAGCAAATGAAGACCCTTTGAAGTCATATTGCATGGTACCCATTCCACGGGTCTCAACTCTCCAGGTTTAAGGGATTCTTCCTTCAGCTAAAACATGCATGTGGAACCCAGAGTATGATCCACCGTGTGATCGGGAGACGTGTTCAAATATGTCTCAGTTCTCGTCCCCTGGTACTCGGGTGCAACATTCCAGACGCTTTACTAACACTCTCCCGACTTGGAGAGTCAGTGCCTTTAACCTCCTGTTTGGCCCAGTTTGCAATTTCTGCGGAAGATGAACAGGAATAGGGAGAACCAATGAGAGACCAGCTGGAGGTGTCTGGACGGGCAAATTTAACTCTCATTTCCCACCAGGAAGAGGAATTAACCAAAGGCTCAGCGTGCCGTGCCGGAACCAGATTAGGGCCTGAAGCAATCCTGCGGTGTTGCGGCCAGCTCACAAGAAAGCGAGTTGAAGAAAGGAGCTCAGGGGCACTGTAATTCACAAACCTGCAGAGTTATAAATGACAGCTCTCGTCCAAAAATATACTGAAGTAAGGCTGCCAAGAGGACTTGAAAGCGGGGCAGAATTGCAGGAAACCGATTTCAGGAGGTAGACTGGAATTGCAGTTAAAGCATAGGAAAAGAGGCAGAACGTCCACAATGATGCACTTGGCCAAAAAGGGAGTATGCGTTTTTTCCTGAATATATTCAGGAAAAAACGCATACGCCCTTTTTGGCCAACCAAGCAAGCTTGCAAAGGAAATCTGCACTACAATGAAGTCTCACTTCCCCCCGGTCAAAAGGGCCATCTGAAAAAACTGTAAAATCCAGAAGGCAGGACAGGCCATGGAGAACTGGGAGCCTTGTTATGCTGATGGGCGGGATGTAAATTGCCAAGAGCCACTCGGGAGAAGTGTATGGTGTTTCCTGAAACATCTAAAAAACAAAGCAACAGAGCCTAGGGCACTTCCACTTATGGTCCTATAGCTTAGGGAAATTAAAATCAAAAAGACACAGCCACCCCAAAGTTTGGGATGGCTCTGTTTACAAGAACCTCGTTTACGGTACAAGTTCAATATCGCAGAAAGTGAGTAATGGATAAAGAAGTTGTGGTACTTACGTACAATGCAATATCACTCAGCAATGAAATCTATGTCATCAGGCCCGTAGCAGCATAATGAGTGGATTCAGGTATGATGATTCTAACTGAAATAAGTCACACAGAAAAAGAAACATCATAAGATATCACTAATACACGGAATGTAAACTTGGCTACACAGGAACTGAATTACAAAACAGAACAGGGTCTCAAATTTAGAAAACCAACTTATGCTTGCTAAGGGGAAAGGTGAGTTGGGGTGCTGCCTAAAACCAGAGATTGAAATGAACACAGATAAAGTTCCTTAAGCCAAATATGGAATAGACAAGAGCTACTCCTTGCTCAACGAAATGGACTCAACACCCCATATTAAACGCCTAAGAATGTACCTGACTAGTAAGTATCTTAAAACCTATGGATTGCTATGTCTCCGAAAGAGAATCAAGCGTGTGTACAGGGGCATAAACGCAGCAGTGATAGGATTGGAGAGGTTCGGTGAGCAAATGAAGACCCTTTGAAGTCATATTGCATGGTACCCATTCCACGGGTCTCAACTCTCCAGGTTTAAGGGATTCTTCCTTCAGCTAAAACATGCATGTGGAACCCAGAGTATGATCCACCGTGTGATCGGGAGACGTGTTCAAATATGTCTCAGTTCTCGTCCCCTGGTACTCGGGTGCAACATTCCAGACGCTTTACTAACACTCTCCCGACTTGGAGAGTCAGTGCCTTTAACCTCCTGTTTGGCCCAGTTTGCAATTTCTGCGGAAGATGAACAGGAATAGGGAGAACCAATGACAGACCAGCTGGAGGTGTCTGGACGGGCAAATTTAACTCTCATTTCCCACCAGGAAGAGGAATTAACCAAAGGCTCAGCGTGCCGTGCCGGAACCAGATTAGGGCCTGAAGCAATCCTGCGGTGTTGCGGCCAGCTCACAAGAAAGCGAGTTGAAGAAAGGAGCTCAGGGGCACTGTAATTCACAAACCTGCAGAGTTATAAATGACAGCTCTCGTCCAAAAATATACTGAAGTAAGGCTGCCAAGAGGACTTGAAAGCGGGGCAGAATTGCAGGAAACCGATTTCAGGAGGTAGACTGGAATTGCAGTTAAAGCATAGGAAAAGAGGCAGAACGTCCACAATGATGCACTTGGCCAAAAAGGGCGTATGCGTTTTTTCCTGAATATATTCAGGAAAAAACGCATACGCCCTTTTTGGCCAACCAAGCAAGCTTGCAAAGGAAATCTGCACTACAATGAAGTCTCACTTCCCCCCGGTCAAAAGGGCCATCTGAAAAAAGTGTAAAATCCAGAAGGTAGGACAGGCCATGGAGAACTGGGAGCCTTGTTATGCTGATGGGCGGGATGTAAATTGCCAACAGCCACTCGGGAGAAGTGTATGGTGTTTCCTGAAACATCTAAAAAACAAAGCAACAGAGCCTAGGGCACTTCCACTTATGGTCCTATAGCTTAGGGAAATTAAAATCAAAAAGACACAGCCACCCCAAAGTTTGGGACGGCTCTGTTTACAAGAACCTCGTTTA
This sequence comes from Grampus griseus, assembly GCF_964374135.1. NCBI lineage: Eukaryota > Metazoa > Chordata > Mammalia > Artiodactyla > Delphinidae > Grampus > Grampus griseus. The sequence goes on from NW_028133368.1 coordinate 804,505, forward strand.
CGGTACAAGTTCAATATCGCAGAAAGTGAGTAATGGATAAAGAAGTTGTGGTACTTACGTACAATGCAATATCACTCAGCAATGAAATCTATGTCATCAGGCCCGTAGCAGCATAATGAGTGGATTCAGGTATGATGATTCTAACTGAAATAAGTCACACAGAAAAAGAAACATCATAAGATATCACTAATACACGGAATGTAAACTTGGCTACACAGGAACTGAATTACAAAACAGAACAGGGTCTCAAATTTAGAAAACCAACTTATGCTTGCTAAGGGGAAAGGTGAGTTGGGGTGCTGCCTAAAACCAGAGATTGAAATGAACACAGATAAAGTTCCTTAAGCCAAATATGGAATAGACAAGAGCTACTCCTTGCTCAACGAAATGGACTCAACACCCCATATTAAACGCCTAAGAATGTACCTGACTAGTAAGTATCTTAAAACCTATGGATTGCTATGTCTCCGAAAGAGAATCAAGCGTGTGTACAGGGGCATAAACGCAGCAGTGATAGGATTGGAGAGGTTCGGTGAGCAAATGAAGACCCTTTGAAGTCATATTGCATGGTACCCATTCCACGGGTCTCAACTCTCCAGGTTTAAGGGATTCTTCCTTCAGCTAAAACATGCATGTGGAACCCAGAGTATGATCCACCGTGTGATCGGGAGACGTGTTCAAATATGTCTCAGTTCTCGTCCCCTGGTACTCGGGTGCAACATTCCAGACGCTTTACTAACACTCTCCCGACTTGGAGAGTCAGTGCCTTTAACCTCCTGTTTGGCCCAGTTTGCAATTTCTGCGGAAGATGAACAGGAATAGGGAGAACCAATGAGAGACCAGCTGGAGGTGTCTGGACGGGCAAATTTAACTCTCATTTCCCACCAGGAAGAGGAATTAACCAAAGGCTCAGCGTGCCGTGCCGGAACCAGATTAGGGCCTGAAGCAATCCTGCGGTGTTGCGGCCAGCTCACAAGAAAGCGAGTTGAAGAAAGGAGCTCAGGGGCACTGTAATTCACAAACCTGCAGAGTTATAAATGACAGCTCTCGTCCAAAAATATACTGAAGTAAGGCTGCCAAGAGGACTTGAAAGCGGGGCAGAATTGCAGGAAACCGATTTCAGGAGGTAGACTGGAATTGCAGTTAAAGCATAGGAAAAGAGGCAGAACGTCCACAATGATGCACTTGGCCAAAAAGGGCGTATGCGTTTTTTCCTGAATATATTCAGGAAAAAACGCATACGCCCTTTTTGGCCAACCAAGCAAGCTTGCAAAGGAAATCTGCACTACAATGAAGTCTCACTTCCCCCCGGTCAAAAGGGCCATCTGAAAAAAGTGTAAAATCCAGAAGGCAGGACAGGCCATGGAGAACTGGGAGCCTTGTTATGCTGATGGGCGGGATGTAAATTGCCAAGAGCCACTCGGGAGAAGTGTATGGTGTTTCCTGAAACATCTAAAAAACAAAGCAACAGAGCCTAGGGCACTTCCACTTATGGTCCTATAGCTTAGGGAAATTAAAATCAAAAAGACACAGCCACCCCAAAGTTTGGGATGGCTCTGTTTACAAGAACCTCGTTTACGGTACAAGTTCAATATCGCAGAAAGTGAGTAATGGATAAAGAAGTTGTGGTACTTACGTACAATGCAATATCACTCAGCAATGAAATCTATGTCATCAGGCCCGTAGCAGCATAATGAGTGGATTCAGGTATGATGATTCTAACTGAAATAAGTCACACAGAAAAAGAAACATCATAAGATATCACTAATACACGGAATGTAAACTTGGCTACACAGGAACTGAATTACAAAACAGAACAGGGTCTCAAATTTAGAAAACCAACTTATGCTTGCTAAGGGGAAAGGTGAGTTGGGGTGCTGCCTAAAACCAGAGATTGAAATGAACACAGATAAAGTTCCTTAAGCCAAATATGGAATAGACAAGAGCTACTCCTTGCTCAACGAAATGGACTCAACACCCCATATTAAACGCCTAAGAATGTACCTGACTAGTAAGTATCTTAAAACCTATGGATTGCTATGTCTCCGAAAGAGAATCAAGCGTGTGTACAGGGGCATAAACGCAGCAGTGATAGGATTGGAGAGGTTCGGTGAGCAAATGAAGACCCTTTGAAGTCATATTGCATGGTACCCATTCCACGGGTCTCAACTCTCCAGGTTTAAGGGATTCTTCCTTCAGCTAAAACATGCATGTGGAACCCAGAGTATGATCCACCGTGTGATCGGGAGACGTGTTCAAATATGTCTCAGTTCTCGTCCCCTGGTACTCGGGTGCAACATTCCAGACGCTTTACTAACACTCTCCCGACTTGGAGAGTCAGTGCCTTTAACCTCCTGTTTGGCCCAGTTTGCAATTTCTGCGGAAGATGAACAGGAATAGGGAGAACCAATGAGAGACCAGCTGGAGGTGTCTGGACGGGCAAATTTAACTCTCATTTCCCACCAGGAAGAGGAATTAACCAAAGGCTCAGCGTGCCGTGCCGGAACCAGATTAGGGCCTGAAGCAATCCTGCGGTGTTGCGGCCAGCTCACAAGAAAGCGAGTTGAAGAAAGGAGCTCAGGGGCACTGTAATTCACAAACCTGCAGAGTTATAAATGACAGCTCTCGTCCAAAAATATACTGAAGTAAGGCTGCCAAGAGGACTTGAAAGCGGGGCAGAATTGCAGGAAACCGATTTCAGGAGGTAGACTGGAATTGCAGTTAAAGCATAGGAAAAGAGGCAGAACGTCCACAATGATGCACTTGGCCAAAAAGGGAGTATGCGTTTTTTCCTGAATATATTCAGGAAAAAACGCATACGCCCTTTTTGGCCAACCAAGCAAGCTTGCAAAGGAAATCTGCACTACAATGAAGTCTCACTTCCCCCCGGTCAAAAGGGCCATCTGAAAAAACTGTAAAATCCAGAAGGCAGGACAGGCCATGGAGAACTGGGAGCCTTGTTATGCTGATGGGCGGGATGTAAATTGCCAAGAGCCACTCGGGAGAAGTGTATGGTGTTTCCTGAAACATCTAAAAAACAAAGCAACAGAGCCTAGGGCACTTCCACTTATGGTCCTATAGCTTAGGGAAATTAAAATCAAAAAGACACAGCCACCCCAAAGTTTGGGATGGCTCTGTTTACAAGAACCTCGTTTACGGTACAAGTTCAATATCGCAGAAAGTGAGTAATGGATAAAGAAGTTGTGGTACTTACGTACAATGCAATATCACTCAGCAATGAAATCTATGTCATCAGGCCCGTAGCAGCATAATGAGTGGATTCAGGTATGATGATTCTAACTGAAATAAGTCACACAGAAAAAGAAACATCATAAGATATCACTAATACACGGAATGTAAACTTGGCTACACAGGAACTGAATTACAAAACAGAACAGGGTCTCAAATTTAGAAAACCAACTTATGCTTGCTAAGGGGAAAGGTGAGTTGGGGTGCTGCCTAAAACCAGAGATTGAAATGAACACAGATAAAGTTCCTTAAGCCAAATATGGAATAGACAAGAGCTACTCCTTGCTCAACGAAATGGACTCAACACCCCATATTAAACGCCTAAGAATGTACCTGACTAGTAAGTATCTTAAAACCTATGGATTGCTATGTCTCCGAAAGAGAATCAAGCGTGTGTACAGGGGCATAAACGCAGCAGTGATAGGATTGGAGAGGTTCGGTGAGCAAATGAAGACCCTTTGAAGTCATATTGCATGGTACCCATTCCACGGGTCTCAACTCTCCAGGTTTAAGGGATTCTTCCTTCAGCTAAAACATGCATGTGGAACCCAGAGTATGATCCACCGTGTGATCGGGAGACGTGTTCAAATATGTCTCAGTTCTCGTCCCCTGGTACTCGGGTGCAACATTCCAGACGCTTTACTAACACTCTCCCGACTTGGAGAGTCAGTGCCTTTAACCTCCTGTTTGGCCCAGTTTGCAATTTCTGCGGAAGATGAACAGGAATAGGGAGAACCAATGAGAGACCAGCTGGAGGTGTCTGGACAGGCAAATTTAACTCTCATTTCCCACCAGGAAGAGGAATTAACCAAAGGCTCAGCGTGCCGTGCCGGAACCAGATTAGGGCCTGAAGCAATCCTGCGGTGTTGCGGCCAGCTCACAAGAAAGCGAGTTGAAGAAAGGAGCTCAGGGGCACTGTAATTCACAAACCTGCAGAGTTATAAATGACAGCTCTCGTCCAAAAATATACTGAAGTAAGGCTGCCAAGAGGACTTGAAAGCGGGGCAGAATTGCAGGAAACCGATTTCAGGAGGTAGACTGGAATTGCAGTTAAAGCATAGGAAAAGAGGCAGAACGTCCACAATGATGCACTTGGCCAAAAAGGGCGTATGCGTTTTTTCCTGAATATATTCAGGAAAAAACGCATACGCCCTTTTTGGCCAACCAAGCAAGCTTGCAAAGGAAATCTGCACTACAATGAAGTCTCACTTCCCCCCGGTCAAAAGGGCCATCTGAAAAAAGTGTAAAATCCAGAAGGTAGGACAGGCCATGGAGAACTGGGAGCCTTGTTATGCTGATGGGCGGGATGTAAATTGCCAACAGCCACTCGGGAGAAGTGTATGGTGTTTCCTGAAACATCTAAAAAACAAAGCAACAGAGCCTAGGGCACTTCCACTTATGGTCCTATAGCTTAGGGAAATTAAAATCAAAAAGACACAGCCACCCCAAAGTTTGGGACGGCTCTGTTTACAAGAACCTCGTTTACGGTACAAGTTCAATATCGCAGAAAGTGAGTAATGGATAAAGAAGTTGTGGTACTTACGTACAATGCAATATCACTCAGCAATGAAATCTATGTCATCAGGCCCGTAGCAGCATAATGAGTGGATTCAGGTATGATGATTCTAACTGAAATAAGTCACACAGAAAAAGAAACATCATAAGATATCACTAATACACGGAATGTAAACTTGGCTACACAGGAACTGAATTACAAAACAGAACAGGGTCTCAAATTTAGAAAACCAACTTATGCTTGCTAAGGGGAAAGGTGAGTTGGGGTGCTGCCTAAAACCAGAGATTGAAATGAACACAGATAAAGTTCCTTAAGCCAAATATGGAATAGACAAGAGCTACTCCTTGCTCAACGAAATGGACTCAACACCCCATATTAAACGCCTAAGAATGTACCTGACTAGTAAGTACCTTAAAACCTATGGATTGCTATGTCTCCGAAAGAGAATCAAGCGTGTGTACAGGGGCATAAACGCAGCAGTGATAGGATTGGAGAGGTTCGGTGAGCAAATGAAGACCCTTTGAAGTCATATTGCATGGTACCCATTCCACGGGTCTCAACTCTCCAGGTTTAAGGGATTCTTCCTTCAGCTAAAACATGCATGTGGAACCCAGAGTATGATCCACCGTGTGATCGGGAGACGTGTTCAAATATGTCTCAGTTCTCGTCCCCTGGTACTCGGGTGCAACATTCCAGACGCTTTACTAACACTCTCCCGACTTGGAGAGTCAGTGCCTTTAACCTCCTGTTTGGCCCAGTTTGCAATTTCTGCGGAAGATGAACAGGAATAGGGAGAACCAATGAGAGACCAGCTGGAGGTGTCTGGACGGGCAAATTTAACTCTCATTTCCCACCAGGAAGAGGAATTAACCAAAGGCTCAGCGTGCCGTGCCGGAACCAGATTAGGGCCTGAAGCAATCCTGCGGTGTTGCGGCCAGCTCACAAGAAAGCGAGTTGAAGAAAGGAGCTCAGGGGCACTGTAATTCACAAACCTGCAGAGTTATAAATGACAGCTCTCGTCCAAAAATATACTGAAGTAAGGCTGCCAAGAGGACTTGAAAGCGGGGCAGAATTGCAGGAAACCGATTTCAGGAGGTAGACTGGAATTGCAGTTAAAGCATAGGAAAAGAGGCAGAACGTCCACAATGATGCACTTGGCCAAAAAGGGCGTATGCGTTTTTTCCTGAATATATTCAGGAAAAAACGCATACGCCCTTTTTGGCCAACCAAGCAAGCTTGCAAAGGAAATCTGCACTACAATGAAGTCTCACTTCCCCCCGGTCAAAAGGGCCATCTGAAAAAACTGTAAAATCCAGAAGGCAGGACAGGCCATGGAGAACTGGGAGCCTTGTTATGCTGATGTGCGGGATGTAAATTGCCAACAGCCACTCGGGAGAAGTGTATGGTGTTTCCTGAAACATCTAAAAAACAAAGCAACAGAGCCTAGGGCACTTCCACTTATGGTCCTATAGCTTAGGGAAATTAAAATCAAAAAGACACAGCCACCCCAAAGTTTGGGACGGCTCTGTTTACAAGAACCTCGTTTACGGTACAAGTTCAATATCGCAGAAAGTGAGTAATGGATAAAGAAGTTGTGGTACTTACGTACAATGCAATATCACTCAGCAATGAAATCTATGTCATCAGGCCCGTAGCAGCATAATGAGTGGATTCAGGTATGATGATTCTAACTGAAATAAGTCACACAGAAAAAGAAACATCATAAGATATCACTAATACACGGAATGTAAACTTGGCTACACAGGAACTGAATTACAAAACAGAACAGGGTCTCAAATTTAGAAAACCAACTTATGCTTGCTAAGGGGAAAGGTGAGTTGGGGTGCTGCCTAAAACCAGAGATTGAAATGAACACAGATAAAGTTCCTTAAGCCAAATATGGAATAGACAAGAGCTACTCCTTGCTCAACGAAATGGACTCAACACCCCATATTAAACGCCTAAGAATGTACCTGACTAGTAAGTATCTTAAAACCTATGGATTGCTATGTCTCCGAAAGAGAATCAAGCGTGTGTACAGGGGCATAAACGCAGCAGTGATAGGATTGGAGAGGTTCGGTGAGCAAATGAAGACCCTTTGAAGTCATATTGCATGGTACCCATTCCACGGGTCTCAACTCTCCAGGTTTAAGGGATTCTTCCTTCAGCTAAAACATGCATGTGGAACCCAGAGTATGATCCACCGTGTGATCGGGAGACGTGTTCAAATATGTCTCAGTTCTCGTCCCCTGGTACTCGGGTGCAACATTCCAGACGCTTTACTAACACTCTCCCGACTTGGAGAGTCAGTGCCTTTAACCTCCTGTTTGGCCCAGTTTGCAATTTCTGCGGAAGATGAACAGGAATAGGGAGAACCAATGAGAGACCAGCTGGAGGTGTCTGGACGGGCAAATTTAACTCTCATTTCCCACCAGGAAGAGGAATTAACCAAAGGCTCAGCGTGCCGTGCCGGAACCAGATTAGGGCCTGAAGCAATCCTGCGGTGTTGCGGCCAGCTCACAAGAAAGCGAGTTGAAGAAAGGAGCTCAGGGGCACTGTAATTCACAAACCTGCAGAGTTATAAATGACAGCTCTCGTCCAAAAATATACTGAAGTAAGGCTGCCAAGAGGACTTGAAAGCGGGGCAGAATTGCAGGAAACCGATTTCAGGAGGTAGACTGGAATTGCAGTTAAAGCATAGGAAAAGAGGCAGAACGTCCACAATGATGCACTTGGCCAAAAAGGGCGTATGCGTTTTTTCCTGAATATATTCAGGAAAAAACGCATACGCCCTTTTTGGCCAACCAAGCAAGCTTGCAAAGGAAATCTGCACTACAATGAAGTCTCACTTCCCCCCGGTCAAAAGGGCCATCTGAAAAAAGTGTAAAATCCAGAAGGTAGGACAGGCCATGGAGAACTGGGAGCCTTGTTATGCTGATGGGCGGGATGTAAATTGCCAACAGCCACTCGGGAGAAGTGTATGGTGTTTCCTGAAACATCTAAAAAACAAAGCAACAGAGCCTAGGGCACTTCCACTTATGGTCCTATAGCTTAGGGAAATTAAAATCAAAAAGACACAGCCACCCCAAAGTTTGGGACGGCTCTGTTTACAAGAACCTCGTTTACGGTACAAGTTCAATATCGCAGAAAGTGAGTAATGGATAAAGAAGTTGTGGTACTTACGTACAATGCAATATCACTCAGCAATGAAATCTATGTCATCAGGCCCGTAGCAGCATAATGAGTGGATTCAGGTATGATGATTCTAACTGAAATAAGTCACACAGAAAAAGAAACATCATAAGATATCACTAATACACGGAATGTAAACTTGGCTACACAGGAACTGAATTACAAAACAGAACAGGGTCTCAAATTTAGAAAACCAACTTATGCTTGCTAAGGGGAAAGGTGAGTTGGGGTGCTGCCTAAAACCAGAGATTGAAATGAACACAGATAAAGTTCCTTAAGCCAAATATGGAATAGACAAGAGCTACTCCTTGCTCAACGAAATGGACTCAACACCCCATATTAAACGCCTAAGAATGTACCTGACTAGTAAGTATCTTAAAACCTATGGATTGCTATGTCTCCGAAAGAGAATCAAGCGTGTGTACAGGGGCATAAACGCAGCAGTGATAGGATTGGAGAGGTTCGGTGAGCAAATGAAGACCCTTTGAAGTCATATTGCATGGTACCCATTCCACGGGTCTCAACTCTCCAGGTTTAAGGGATTCTTCCTTCAGCTAAAACATGCATGTGGAACCCAGAGTATGATCCACCGTGTGATCGGGAGACGTGTTCAAATATGTCTCAGTTCTCGTCCCCTGGTACTCGGGTGCAACATTCCAGACGCTTTACTAACACTCTCCCGACTTGGAGAGTCAGTGCCTTTAACCTCCTGTTTGGCCCAGTTTGCAATTTCTGCGGAAGATGAACAGGAATAGGGAGAACCAATGAGAGACCAGCTGGAGGTGTCTGGACGGGCAAATTTAACTCTCATTTCCCACCAGGAAGAGGAATTAACCAAAGGCTCAGCGTGCCGTGCCGGAACCAGATTAGGGCCTGAAGCAATCCTGCGGTGTTGCGGCCAGCTCACAAGAAAGCGAGTTGAAGAAAGGAGCTCAGGGGCACTGTAATTCACAAACCTGCAGAGTTATAAATGACAGCTCTCGTCCAAAAATATACTGAAGTAAGGCTGCCAAGAGGACTTGAAAGCGGGGCAGAATTGCAGGAAACCGATTTCAGGAGGTAGACTGGAATTGCAGTTAAAGCATAAGAAAAGAGGCAGAACGTCCACAATGATGCACTTGGCCAAAAAGGGCGTATGCGTTTTTTCCTGAATATATTCAGGAAAAAACGCATACGCCCTTTTTGGCCAACCAAGCAAGCTTGCAAAGGAAATCTGCACTACAATGAAGTCTCACTTCCCCCCGGTCAAAAGGGCCATCTGAAAAAACTGTAAAATCCAGAAGGCAGGACAGGCCATGGAGAACTGGGAGCCTTGTTATGCTGATGGGCGGGATGTAAATTGCCAACAGCCACTCGGGAGAAGTGTATGGTGTTTCCTGAAACATCTAAAAAACAAAGCAACAGAGCCTAGGGCACTTCCACTTATGGTCCTATAGCTTAGGGAAATTAAAATCAAAAAGACACAGCCACCCCAAAGTTTGGGACGGCTCTGTTTACAAGAACCTCGTTTACGGTACAAGTTCAATATCGCAGAAAGTGAGTAATGGATAAAGAAGTTGTGGTACTTACGTACAATGCAATATCACTCAGCAATGAAATCTATGTCATCAGGCCCGTAGCAGCATAATGAGTGGATTCAGGTATGATGATTCTAACTGAAATAAGTCACACAGAAAAAGAAACATCATAAGATATCACTAATACACGGAATGTAAACTTGGCTACACAGGAACTGAATTACAAAACAGAACAGGGTCTCAAATTTAGAAAACCAACTTATGCTTGCTAAGGGGAAAGGTGAGTTGGGGTGCTGCCTAAAACCAGAGATTGAAATGAACACAGATAAAGTTCCTTAAGCCAAATATGGAATAGACAAGAGCTACTCCTTGCTCAACGAAATGGACTCAACACCCCATATTAAACGCCTAAGAATGTACCTGACTAGTAAGTATCTTAAAACCTATGGATTGCTATGTCTCCGAAAGAGAATCAAGCGTGTGTACAGGGGCATAAACGCAGCAGTGATAGGATTGGAGAGGTTCGGTGAGCAAATGAAGACCCTTTGAAGTCATATTGCATGGTACCCATTCCACGGGTCTCAACTCTCCAGGTTTAAGGGATTCTTCCTTCAGCTAAAACATGCATGTGGAACCCAGAGTATGATCCACCGTGTGATCGGGAGACGTGTTCAAATATGTCTCAGTTCTCGTCCCCTGGTACTCGGGTGCAACATTCCAGACGCTTTACTAACACTCTCCCGACTTGGAGAGTCAGTGCCTTTAACCTCCTGTTTGGCCCAGTTTGCAATTTCTGCGGAAGATGAACAGGAATAGGGAGAACCAATGAGAGACCAGCTGGAGGTGTCTGGACGGGCAAATTTAACTCTCATTTCCCACCAGGAAGAGGAATTAACCAAAGGCTCAGCGTGCCGTGCCGGAACCAGATTAGGGCCTGAAGCAATCCTGCGGTGTTGCGGCCAGCTCACAAGAAAGCGAGTTGAAGAAAGGAGCTCAGGGGCACTGTAATTCACAAACCTGCAGAGTTATAAATGACAGCTCTCGTCCAAAAATATACTGAAGTAAGGCTGCCAAGAGGACTTGAAAGCGGGGCAGAATTGCAGGAAACCGATTTCAGGAGGTAGACTGGAATTGCAGTTAAAGCATAGGAAAAGAGGCAGAACGTCCACAATGATGCACTTGGCCAAAAAGGGCGTATGCGTTTTTTCCTGAATATATTCAGGAAAAAACGCATACGCCCTTTTTGGCCAACCAAGCAAGCTTGCAAAGGAAATCTGCACTACAATGAAGTCTCACTTCCCCCCGGTCAAAAGGGCCATCTGAAAAAAGTGTAAAATCCAGAAGGTAGGACAGGCCATGGAGAACTGGGAGCCTTGTTATGCTGATGGGCGGGATGTAAATTGCCAACAGCCACTCGGGAGAAGTGTATGGTGTTTCCTGAAACATCTAAAAAACAAAGCAACAGAGCCTAGGGCACTTCCACTTATGGTCCTATAGCTTAGGGAAATTAAAATCAAAAAGACACAGCCACCCCAAAGTTTGGGACGGCTCTGTTTACAAGAACCTCGTTTACGGTACAAGTTCAATATCGCAGAAAGTGAGTAATGGATAAAGAAGTTGTGGTACTTACGTACAATGCAATATCACTCAGCAATGAAATCTATGTCATCAGGCCCGTAGCAGCATAATGAGTGGATTCAGGTATGATGATTCTAACTGAAATAAGTCACACAGAAAAAGAAACATCATAAGATATCACTAATACACGGAATGTAAACTTGGCTACACAGGAACTGAATTACAAAACAGAACAGGGTCTCAAATTTAGAAAACCAACTTATGCTTGCTAAGGGGAAAGGTGAGTTGGGGTGCTGCCTAAAACCAGAGATTGAAATGAACACAGATAAAGTTCCTTAAGCCAAATATGGAATAGACAAGAGCTACTCCTTGCTCAACGAAATGGACTCAACACCCCATATTAAACGCCTAAGAATGTACCTGACTAGTAAGTATCTTAAAACCTATGGATTGCTATGTCTCCGAAAGAGAATCAAGCGTGTGTACAGGGGCATAAACGCAGCAGTGATAGGATTGGAGAGGTTCGGTGAGCAAATGAAGACCCTTTGAAGTCATATTGCATGGTACCCATTCCACGGGTCTCAACTCTCCAGGTTTAAGGGATTCTTCCTTCAGCTAAAACATGCATGTGGAACCCAGAGTATGATCCACCGTGTGATCGGGAGACGTGTTCAAATATGTCTCAGTTCTCGTCCCCTGGTACTCGGGTGCAACATTCCAGACGCTTTACTAACACTCTCCCGACTTGGAGAGTCAGTGCCTTTAACCTCCTGTTTGGCCCAGTTTGCAATTTCTGCGGAAGATGAACAGGAATAGGGAGAACCAATGAGAGACCAGCTGGAGGTGTCTGGACGGGCAAATTTAACTCTCATTTCCCACCAGGAAGAGGAATTAACCAAAGGCTCAGCGTGCCGTGCCGGAACCAGATTAGGGCCTGAAGCAATCCTGCGGTGTTGCGGCCAGCTCACAAGAAAGCGAGTTGAAGAAAGGAGCTCAGGGGCACTGTAATTCACAAACCTGCAGAGTTATAAATGACAGCTCTCGTCCAAAAATATACTGAAGTAAGGCTGCCAAGAGGACTTGAAAGCGGGGCAGAATTGCAGGAAACCGATTTCAGGAGGTAGACTGGAATTGCAGTTAAAGCATAGGAAAAGAGGCAGAACGTCCACAATGATGCACTTGGCCAAAAAGGGCGTATGCGTTTTTTCCTGAATATATTCAGGAAAAAACGCATACGCCCTTTTTGGCCAACCAAGCAAGCTTGCAAAGGAAATCTGCACTACAATGAAGTCTCACTTCCCCCCGGTCAAAAGGGCCATCTGAAAAAACTGTAAAATCCAGAAGGCAGGACAGGCCATGGAGAACTGGGAGCCTTGTTATGCTGATGTGCGGGATGTAAATTGCCAACAGCCACTCGGGAGAAGTGTATGGTGTTTCCTGAAACATCTAAAAAACAAAGCAACAGAGCCTAGGGCACTTCCACTTATGGTCCTATAGCTTAGGGAAATTAAAATCAAAAAGACACAGCCACCCCAAAGTTTGGGACGGCTCTGTTTACAAGAACCTCGTTTACGGTACAAGTTCAATATCGCAGAAAGTGAGTAATGGATAAAGAAGTTGTGGTACTTACGTACAATGCAATATCACTCAGCAATGAAATCTATGTCATCAGGCCCGTAGCAGCATAATGAGTGGATTCAGGTATGATGATTCTAACTGAAATAAGTCACACAGAAAAAGAAACATCATAAGATATCACTAATACACGGAATGTAAACTTGGCTACACAGGAACTGAATTACAAAACAGAACAGGGTCTCAAATTTAGAAAACCAACTTATGCTTGCTAAGGGGAAAGGTGAGTTGGGGTGCTGCCTAAAACCAGAGATTGAAATGAACACAGATAAAGTTCCTTAAGCCAAATATGGAATAGACAAGAGCTACTCCTTGCTCAACGAAATGGACTCAACACCCCATATTAAACGCCTAAGAATGTACCTGACTAGTAAGTATCTTAAAACCTATGGATTGCTATGTCTCCGAAAGAGAATCAAGCATGTGTACAGGGGCATAAACGCAGCAGTGATAGGATTGGAGAGGTTCGGTGAGCAAATGAAGACCCTTTGAAGTCATATTGCATGGTACCCATTCCACGGGTCTCAACTCTCCAGGTTTAAGGGATTCTTCCTTCAGCTAAAACATGCATGTGGAACCCAGAGTATGATCCACCGTGTGATCGGGAGACGTGTTCAAATATGTCTCAGTTCTCGTCCCCTGGTACTCGGGTGCAACATTCCAGACGCTTTACTAACACTCTCCCGACTTGGAGAGTCAGTGCCTTTAACCTCCTGTTTGGCCCAGTTTGCAATTTCTGCGGAAGATGAACAGGAATAGGGAGAACCAATGAGAGACCAGCTGGAGGTGTCTGGACGGGCAAATTTAACTCTCATTTCCCACCAGGAAGAGGAATTAACCAAAGGCTCAGCGTGCCGTGCCGGAACCAGATTAGGGCCTGAAGCAATCCTGCGGTGTTGCGGCCAGCTCACAAGAAAGCGAGTTGAAGAAAGGAGCTCAGGGGCACTGTAATTCACAAACCTGCAGAGTTATAAATGACAGCTCTCGTCCAAAAATGTACTGAAGTAAGGCTGCCAAGAGGACTTGAAAGCGGGGCAGAATTGCAGGAAACCGATTTCAGGAGGTAGACTGGAATTGCAGTTAAAGCATAGGAAAAGAGGCAGAACGTCCACAATGATGCACTTGGCCAAAAAGGGCGTATGCGTTTTTTCCTGAATATATTCAGGAAAAAACGCATACGCCCTTTTTGGCCAACCAAGCAAGCTTGCAAAGGAAATCTGCACTACAATGAAGTCTCACTTCCCCCCGGTCAAAAGGGCCATCTGAAAAAAGTGTAAAATCCAGAAGGTAGGACAGGCCATGGAGAACTGGGAGCCTTGTTATGCTGATGGGCGGGATGTAAATTGCCAACAGCCACTCGGGAGAAGTGTATGGTGTTTCCTGAAACATCTAAAAAACAAAGCAACAGAGCCTAGGGCACTTCCACTTATGGTCCTATAGCTTAGGGAAATTAAAATCAAAAAGACACAGCCACCCCAAAGTTTGGGACGGCTCTGTTTACAAGAACCTCGTTTACGGTACAAGTTCAATATCGCAGAAAGTGAGTAATGGATAAAGAAGTTGTGGTACTTACGTACAATGCAATATCACTCAGCAATGAAATCTATGTCATCAGGCCCGTAGCAGCATAATGAGTGGATTCAGGTATGATGATTCTAACTGAAATAAGTCACACAGAAAAAGAAACATCATAAGATATCACTAATACACGGAATGTAAACTTGGCTACACAGGAACTGAATTACAAAACAGAACAGGGTCTCAAATTTAGAAAACCAACTTATGCTTGCTAAGGGGAAAGGTGAGTTGGGGTGCTGCCTAAAACCAGAGATTGAAATGAACACAGATAAAGTTCCTTAAGCCAAATATGGAATAGACAAGAGCTACTCCTTGCTCAACGAAATGGACTCAACACCCCATATTAAACGCCTAAGAATGTACCTGACTAGTAAGTATCTTAAAACCTATGGATTGCTATGTCTCCGAAAGAGAATCAAGCGTGTGTACAGGGGCATAAACGCAGCAGTGATAGGATTGGAGAGGTTCGGTGAGCAAATGAAGACCCTTTGAAGTCATATTGCATGGTACCCATTCCACGGGTCTCAACTCTCCAGGTTTAAGGGATTCTTCCTTCAGCTAAAACATGCATGTGGAACCCAGAGTATGATCCACCGTGTGATCGGGAGACGTGTTCAAATATGTCTCAGTTCTCGTCCCCTGGTACTCGGGTGCAACATTCCAGACGCTTTACTAACACTCTCCCGACTTGGAGAGTCAGTGCCTTTAACCTCCTGTTTGGCCCAGTTTGCAATTTCTGCGGAAGATGAACAGGAATAGGGAGAACCAATGAGAGACCAGCTGGAGGTGTCTGGACGGGCAAATTTAACTCTCATTTCCCACCAGGAAGAGGAATTAACCAAAGGCTCAGCGTGCCGTGCCGGAACCAGATTAGGGCCTGAAGCAATCCTGCGGTGTTGCGGCCAGCTCACAAGAAAGCGAGTTGAAGAAAGGAGCTCAGGGGCACTGTAATTCACAAACCTGCAGAGTTATAAATGACAGCTCTCGTCCAAAAATATACTGAAGTAAGGCTGCCAAGAGGACTTGAAAGCGGGGCAGAATTGCAGGAAACCGATTTCAGGAGGTAGACTGGAATTGCAGTTAAAGCATAGGAAAAGAGGCAGAACGTCCACAATGATGCACTTGGCCAAAAAGGGCGTATGCGTTTTTTCCTGAATATATTCAGGAAAAAACGCATACGCCCTTTTTGGCCAACCAAGCAAGCTTGCAAAGGAAATCTGCACTACAATGAAGTCTCACTTCCCCCCGGTCAAAAGGGCCATCTGAAAAAACTGTAAAATCCAGAAGGCAGGACAGGCCATGGAGAACTGGGAGCCTTGTTATGCTGATGGGCGGGATGTAAATTGCCAACAGCCACTCGGGAGAAGTGTATGGTGTTTCCTGAAACATCTAAAAAACAAAGCAACAGAGCCTAGGGCACTTCCACTTATGGTCCTATAGCTTAGGGAAATTAAAATCAAAAAGACACAGCCACCCCAAAGTTTGGGACGGCTCTGTTTACAAGAACCTCGTTTACGGTACAAGTTCAATATCGCAGAAAGTGAGTAATGGATAAAGAAGTTGTGGTACTTACGTACAATGCAATATCACTCAGCAATGAAATCTATGTCATCAGGCCCGTAGCAGCATAATGAGTGGATTCAGGTATGATGATTCTAACTGAAATAAGTCACACAGAAAAAGAAACATCATAAGATATCACTAATACACGGAATGTAAACTTGGCTACACAGGAACTGAATTACAAAACAGAACAGGGTCTCAAATTTAGAAAACCAACTTATGCTTGCTAAGGGGAAAGGTGAGTTGGGGTGCTGCCTAAAACCAGAGATTGAAATGAACACAGATAAAGTTCCTTAAGCCAAATATGGAATAGACAAGAGCTACTCCTTGCTCAACGAAATGGACTCAACACCCCATATTAAACGCCTAAGAATGTACCTGACTAGTAAGTATCTTAAAACCTAT
The DNA here is from genome assembly GCF_964374135.1 of Grampus griseus. NCBI lineage: Eukaryota > Metazoa > Chordata > Mammalia > Artiodactyla > Delphinidae > Grampus > Grampus griseus. The sequence continues at coordinate 820,738 of NW_028133368.1, forward strand.
GGATTGCTATGTCTCCGAAAGAGAATCAAGCGTGTGTACAGGGGCATAAACGCAGCAGTGATAGGATTGGAGAGGTTCGGTGAGCAAATGAAGACCCTTTGAAGTCATATTGCATGGTACCCATTCCACGGGTCTCAACTCTCCAGGTTTAAGGGATTCTTCCTTCAGCTAAAACATGCATGTGGAACCCAGAGTATGATCCACCGTGTGATCGGGAGACGTGTTCAAATATGTCTCAGTTCTCGTCCCCTGGTACTCGGGTGCAACATTCCAGACGCTTTACTAACACTCTCCCGACTTGGAGAGTCAGTGCCTTTAACCTCCTGTTTGGCCCAGTTTGCAATTTCTGCGGAAGATGAACAGGAATAGGGAGAACCAATGAGAGACCAGCTGGAGGTGTCTGGACGGGCAAATTTAACTCTCATTTCCCACCAGGAAGAGGAATTAACCAAAGGCTCAGCGTGCCGTGCCGGAACCAGATTAGGGCCTGAAGCAATCCTGCGGTGTTGCGGCCAGCTCACAAGAAAGCGAGTTGAAGAAAGGAGCTCAGGGGCACTGTAATTCACAAACCTGCAGAGTTATAAATGACAGCTCTCGTCCAAAAATATACTGAAGTAAGGCTGCCAAGAGGACTTGAAAGCGGGGCAGAATTGCAGGAAACCGATTTCAGGAGGTAGACTGGAATTGCAGTTAAAGCATAGGAAAAGAGGCAGAACGTCCACAATGATGCACTTGGCCAAAAAGGGCGTATGCGTTTTTTCCTGAATATATTCAGGAAAAAACGCATACGCCCTTTTTGGCCAACCAAGCAAGCTTGCAAAGGAAATCTGCACTACAATGAAGTCTCACTTCCCCCCGGTCAAAAGGGCCATCTGAAAAAAGTGTAAAATCCAGAAGGTAGGACAGGCCATGGAGAACTGGGAGCCTTGTTATGCTGATGGGCGGGATGTAAATTGCCAACAGCCACTCGGGAGAAGTGTATGGTGTTTCCTGAAACATCTAAAAAACAAAGCAACAGAGCCTAGGGCACTTCCACTTATGGTCCTATAGCTTAGGGAAATTAAAATCAAAAAGACACAGCCACCCCAAAGTTTGGGACGGCTCTGTTTACAAGAACCTCGTTTACGGTACAAGTTCAATATCGCAGAAAGTGAGTAATGGATAAAGAAGTTGTGGTACTTACGTACAATGCAATATCACTCAGCAATGAAATCTATGTCATCAGGCCCGTAGCAGCATAATGAGTGGATTCAGGTATGATGATTCTAACTGAAATAAGTCACACAGAAAAAGAAACATCATAAGATATCACTAATACACGGAATGTAAACTTGGCTACACAGGAACTGAATTACAAAACAGAACAGGGTCTCAAATTTAGAAAACCAACTTATGCTTGCTAAGGGGAAAGGTGAGTTGGGGTGCTGCCTAAAACCAGAGATTGAAATGAACACAGATAAAGTTCCTTAAGCCAAATATGGAATAGACAAGAGCTACTCCTTGCTCAACGAAATGGACTCAACACCCCATATTAAACGCCTAAGAATGTACCTGACTAGTAAGTATCTTAAAACCTATGGATTGCTATGTCTCCGAAAGAGAATCAAGCGTGTGTACAGGGGCATAAACGCAGCAGTGATAGGATTGGAGAGGTTCGGTGAGCAAATGAAGACCCTTTGAAGTCATATTGCATGGTACCCATTCCACGGGTCTCAACTCTCCAGGTTTAAGGGATTCTTCCTTCAGCTAAAACATGCATGTGGAACCCAGAGTATGATCCACCGTGTGATCGGGAGACGTGTTCAAATATGTCTCAGTTCTCGTCCCCTGGTACTCGGGTGCAACATTCCAGACGCTTTACTAACACTCTCCCGACTTGGAGAGTCAGTGCCTTTAACCTCCTGTTTGGCCCAGTTTGCAATTTCTGCGGAAGATGAACAGGAATAGGGAGAACCAATGAGAGACCAGCTGGAGGTGTCTGGACGGGCAAATTTAACTCTCATTTCCCACCAGGAAGAGGAATTAACCAAAGGCTCAGCGTGCCGTGCCGGAACCAGATTAGGGCCTGAAGCAATCCTGCGGTGTTGCGGCCAGCTCACAAGAAAGCGAGTTGAAGAAAGGAGCTCAGGGGCACTGTAATTCACAAACCTGCAGAGTTATAAATGACAGCTCTCGTCCAAAAATATACTGAAGTAAGGCTGCCAAGAGGACTTGAAAGCGGGGCAGAATTGCAGGAAACCGATTTCAGGAGGTAGACTGGAATTGCAGTTAAAGCATAGGAAAAGAGGCAGAACGTCCACAATGATGCACTTGGCCAAAAAGGGCGTATGCGTTTTTTCCTGAATATATTCAGGAAAAAACGCATACGCCCTTTTTGGCCAACCAAGCAAGCTTGCAAAGGAAATCTGCACTACAATGAAGTCTCACTTCCCCCCGGTCAAAAGGGCCATCTGAAAAAACTGTAAAATCCAGAAGGCAGGACAGGCCATGGAGAACTGGGAGCCTTGTTATGCTGATGTGCGGGATGTAAATTGCCAACAGCCACTCGGGAGAAGTGTATGGTGTTTCCTGAAACATCTAAAAAACAAAGCAACAGAGCCTAGGGCACTTCCACTTATGGTCCTATAGCTTAGGGAAATTAAAATCAAAAAGACACAGCCACCCCAAAGTTTGGGACGGCTCTGTTTACAAGAACCTCGTTTACGGTACAAGTTCAATATCGCAGAAAGTGAGTAATGGATAAAGAAGTTGTGGTACTTACGTACAATGCAATATCACTCAGCAATGAAATCTATGTCATCAGGCCCGTAGCAGCATAATGAGTGGATTCAGGTATGATGATTCTAACTGAAATAAGTCACACAGAAAAAGAAACATCATAAGATATCACTAATACACGGAATGTAAACTTGGCTACACAGGAACTGAATTACAAAACAGAACAGGGTCTCAAATTTAGAAAACCAACTTATGCTTGCTAAGGGGAAAGGTGAGTTGGGGTGCTGCCTAAAACCAGAGATTGAAATGAACACAGATAAAGTTCCTTAAGCCAAATATGGAATAGACAAGAGCTACTCCTTGCTCAACGAAATGGACTCAACACCCCATATTAAACGCCTAAGAATGTACCTGACTAGTAAGTATCTTAAAACCTATGGATTGCTATGTCTCCGAAAGAGAATCAAGCATGTGTACAGGGGCATAAACGCAGCAGTGATAGGATTGGAGAGGTTCGGTGAGCAAATGAAGACCCTTTGAAGTCATATTGCATGGTACCCATTCCACGGGTCTCAACTCTCCAGGTTTAAGGGATTCTTCCTTCAGCTAAAACATGCATGTGGAACCCAGAGTATGATCCACCGTGTGATCGGGAGACGTGTTCAAATATGTCTCAGTTCTCGTCCCCTGGTACTCGGGTGCAACATTCCAGACGCTTTACTAACACTCTCCCGACTTGGAGAGTCAGTGCCTTTAACCTCCTGTTTGGCCCAGTTTGCAATTTCTGCGGAAGATGAACAGGAATAGGGAGAACCAATGAGAGACCAGCTGGAGGTGTCTGGACGGGCAAATTTAACTCTCATTTCCCACCAGGAAGAGGAATTAACCAAAGGCTCAGCGTGCCGTGCCGGAACCAGATTAGGGCCTGAAGCAATCCTGCAGTGTTGCGGCCAGCTCACAAGAAAGCGAGTTGAAGAAAGGAGCTCAGGGGCACTGTAATTCACAAACCTGCAGAGTTATAAATGACAGCTCTCGTCCAAAAATATACTGAAGTAAGGCTGCCAAGAGGACTTGAAAGCGGGGCAGAATTGCAGGAAACCGATTTCAGGAGGTAGACTGGAATTGCAGTTAAAGCATAGGAAAAGAGGCAGAACGTCCACAATGATGCACTTGGCCAAAAAGGGCGTATGCGTTTTTTCCTGAATATATTCAGGAAAAAACGCATACGCCCTTTTTGGCCAACCAAGCAAGCTTGCAAAGGAAATCTGCACTACAATGAAGTCTCACTTCCCCCCGGTCAAAAGGGCCATCTGAAAAAAGTGTAAAATACAGAAGGTAGGACAGGCCATGGAGAACTGGGAGCCTTGTTATGCTGATGGGCGGGATGTAAATTGCCAACAGCCACTCGGGAGAAGTGTATGGTGTTTCCTGAAACATCTAAAAAACAAAGCAACAGAGCCTAGGGCACTTCCACTTATGGTCCTATAGCTTAGGGAAATTAAAATCAAAAAGACACAGCCACCCCAAAGTTTGGGATGGCTCTGTTTACAAGAACCTCGTTTATGGTACAAGTTCAATATCGCAGAAAGTGAGTAATGGATAAAGAAGTTGTGGTACTTACGTACAATGCAATATCACTCAGCAATGAAATCTATGTCATCAGGCCCGTAGCAGCATAATGAGTGGATTCAGGTATGATGATTCTAACTGAAATAAGTCACACAGAAAAAGAAACATCATAAGATATCACTAATACACGGAATGTAAACTTGGCTACACAGGAACTGAATTACAAAACAGAACAGGGTCTCAAATTTAGAAAACCAACTTATGCTTGCTAAGGGGAAAGGTGAGTTGGGGTGCTGCCTAAAACCAGAGATTGAAATGAACACAGATAAAGTTCCTTAAGCCAAATATGGAATAGACAAGAGCTACTCCTTGCTCAACGAAATGGACTCAACACCCCATATTAAACGCCTAAGAATGTACCTGACTAGTAAGTATCTTAAAACCTATGGATTGCTATGTCTCCGAAAGAGAATCAAGCGTGTGTACAGGGGCATAAACGCAGCAGTGATAGGATTGGAGAGGTTCGGTGAGCAAATGAAGACCCTTTGAAGTCATATTGCATGGTACCCATTCCACGGGTCTCAACTCTCCAGGTTTAAGGGATTCTTCCTTCAGCTAAAACATGCATGTGGAACCCAGAGTATGATCCACCGTGTGATCGGGAGACGTGTTCAAATATGTCTCAGTTCTCGTCCCCTGGTACTCGGGTGCAACATTCCAGACGCTTTACTAACACTCTCCCGACTTGGAGAGTCAGTGCCTTTAACCTCCTGTTTGGCCCAGTTTGCAATTTCTGCGGAAGATGAACAGGAATAGGGAGAACCAATGAGAGACCAGCTGGAGGTGTCTGGATGGGCAAATTTAACTCTCATTTCCCACCAGGAAGAGGAATTAACCAAAGGCTCAGCGTGCCGTGCCGGAACCAGATTAGGGCCTGAAGCAATCCTGCGGTGTTGCGGCCAGCTCACAAGAAAGCGAGTTGAAGAAAGGAGCTCAGGGGCACTGTAATTCACAAACCTGCAGAGTTATAAATGACAGCTCTCGTCCAAAAATATACTGAAGTAAGGCTGCCAAGAGGACTTGAAAGCGGGGCAGAATTGCAGGAAACCGATTTCAGGAGGTAGACTGGAATTGCAGTTAAAGCATAGGAAAAGAGGCAGAACGTCCACAATGATGCACTTGGCCAAAAAGGGCGTATGCGTTTTTTCCTGAATATATTCAGGAAAAAACGCATACGCCCTTTTTGGCCAACCAAGCAAGCTTGCAAAGGAAATCTGCACTACAATGAAGTCTCACTTCCCCCCGGTCAAAAGGGCCATCTGAAAAAACTGTAAAATCCAGAAGGCAGGACAGGCCATGGAGAACTGGGAGCCTTGTTATGCTGATGGGCGGGATGTAAATTGCCAACAGCCACTCGGGAGAAGTGTATGGTGTTTCCTGAAACATCTAAAAAACAAAGCAACAGAGCCTAGGGCACTTCCACTTATGGTCCTATAGCTTAGGGAAATTAAAATCAAAAAGACACAGCCACCCCAAAGTTTGGGACGGCTCTGTTTACAAGAACCTCGTTTACGGTACAAGTTCAATATCGCAGAAAGTGAGTAATGGATAAAGAAGTTGTGGTACTTACGTACAATGCAATATCACTCAGCAATGAAATCTATGTCATCAGGCCCGTAGCAGCATAATGAGTGGATTCAGGTATGATGATTCTAACTGAAATAAGTCACACAGAAAAAGAAACATCATAAGATATCACTAATACACGGAATGTAAACTTGGCTACACAGGAACTGAATTACAAAACAGAACAGGGTCTCAAATTTAGAAAACCAACTTATGCTTGCTAAGGGGAAAGGTGAGTTGGGGTGCTGCCTAAAACCAGAGATTGAAATGAACACAGATAAAGTTCCTTAAGCCAAATATGGAATAGACAAGAGCTACTCCTTGCTCAACGAAATGGACTCAACACCCCATATTAAACGCCTAAGAATGTACCTGACTAGTAAGTATCTTAAAACCTATGGATTGCTATGTCTCCGAAAGAGAATCAAGCGTGTGTACAGGGGCATAAACGCAGCAGTGATAGGATTGGAGAGGTTCGGTGAGCAAATGAAGACCCTTTGAAGTCATATTGCATGGTACCCATTCCACGGGTCTCAACTCTCCAGGTTTAAGGGATTCTTCCTTCAGCTAAAACATGCATGTGGAACCCAGAGTATGATCCACCGTGTGATCGGGAGACGTGTTCAAATATGTCTCAGTTCTCGTCCCCTGGTACTCGGGTGCAACATTCCAGACGCTTTACTAACACTCTCCCGACTTGGAGAGTCAGTGCCTTTAACCTCCTGTTTGGCCCAGTTTGCAATTTCTGCGGAAGATGAACAGGAATAGGGAGAACCAATGAGAGACCAGCTGGAGGTGTCTGGACGGGCAAATTTAACTCTCATTTCCCACCAGGAAGAGGAATTAACCAAAGGCTCAGCGTGCCGTGCCGGAACCAGATTAGGGCCTGAAGCAATCCTGCGGTGTTGCGGCCAGCTCACAAGAAAGCGAGTTGAAGAAAGGAGCTCAGGGGCACTGTAATTCACAAACCTGCAGAGTTATAAATGACAGCTCTCGTCCAAAAATATACTGAAGTAAGGCTGCCAAGAGGACTTGAAAGCGGGGCAGAATTGCAGGAAACCGATTTCAGGAGGTAGACTGGAATTGCAGTTAAAGCATAGGAAAAGAGGCAGAACGTCCACAATGATGCACTTGGCCAAAAAGGGCGTATGCGTTTTTTCCAGGAAAAAACGCATACGCCCTTTTTGGCCAACCAAGCAAGCTTGCAAAGGAAATCTGCAGTACAATGAAGTCTCACTTCCCCCCGGTCAAAGGGCCATCAGAAAAAAGTGTAAAATCCAGAAGGCAGGACAGGCCATGGAGAACTGGGAGCCTTGTTATGCTGATGTGCGGGATGTAAATTGCCAACAGCCACTCGGGAGAAGTGTATGGTGTTTCCTGAAACATCTAAAAAACAAAGCAACAGAGCCTAGGGCACTTCCACTTATGGTCCTATAGCTTAGGGAAATTAAAATCAAAAAGACACAGCCACCCCAAAGTTTGGGATGGCTCTGTTTACAAGAACCTCGTTTACGGTACAAGTTCAATATCGCAGAAAGTGAGTAATGGATAAAGAAGTTGTGGTACTTACGTACAATGCAATATCACTCAGCAATGAAATCTATGTCATCAGGCCCGTAGCAGCATAATGAGTGGATTCAGGTATGATGATTCTAACTGAAATAAGTCACACAGAAAAAGAAACATCATAAGATATCACTAATACACGGAATGTAAACTTGGCTACACAGGAACTGAATTACAAAACAGAACAGGGTCTCAAATTTAGAAAACCAACTTATGCTTGCTAAGGGGAAAGGTGAGTTGGGGTGCTGCCTAAAACCAGAGATTGAAATGAACACAGATAAAGTTCCTTAAGCCAAATATGGAATAGACAAGAGCTACTCCTTGCTCAACGAAATGGACTCAACACCCCATATTAAACGCCTAAGAATGTACCTGACTAGTAAGTATCTTAAAACCTATGGATTGCTATGTCTCCGAAAGAGAATCAAGCGTGTGTACAGGGGCATAAACGCAGCAGTGATAGGATTGGAGAGGTTCGGTGAGCAAATGAAGACCCTTTGAAGTCATATTGCATGGTACCCATTCCACGGGTCTCAACTCTCCAGGTTTAAGGGATTCTTCCTTCAGCTAAAACATGCATGTGGAACCCAGAGTATGATCCACCGTGTGATCGGGAGACGTGTTCAAATATGTCTCAGTTCTCGTCCCCTGGTACTCGGGTGCAACATTCCAGACGCTTTACTAACACTCTCCCGACTTGGAGAGTCAGTGCCTTTAACCTCCTGTTTGGCCCAGTTTGCAATTTCTGCGGAAGATGAACAGGAATAGGGAGAACCAAAGAGAGACTAGCTGGAGGTGTCTGGACGGGCAAATTTAACTCTCATTTCCCACCAGGAAGAGGAATTAACCAAAGGCTCAGCGTGCCGTGCCGGAACCAGATTAGGGCCTGAAGCAATCCTGCGGTGTTGCGGCCAGCTCACAAGAAAGCGAGTTGAAGAAAGGAGCTCAGGGGCACTGTAATTCACAAACCTGCAGAGTTATAAATGACAGCTCTCGTCCAAAAATATACTGAAGTAAGGCTGCCAAGAGGACTTGACAGCGGGGCAGAATTGCAAGAAACCGATTTCAGGAGGTAGACTGGAATTGCAGTTAAAGCATAGGAAAAGAGGCAGAACGTCCACAATGATGCACTTGGCCAAAAAGGGCGTATGCGTTTTTTCCAGGAAAAAACGCATACGCACTTTTTGGCCAACCAAGCAAGCTTGCAAAGGAAATCTGCACTACAATGAAGTCTCACTTCCCCCCGGTCAAAAGGGCCATCAGAAAAAAGTGTAAAATCCAGAAGGCAGGACAGGCCATGGAGAACTGGGAGCCTTGTTATGCTGATGGGCGGGATGTAAATTGCCAAGAGCCACTCGGGAGAAGTGTATGGTGTTTCCTGAAACATCTAAAAAACAAAGCAACAGAGCCTAGGGCACTTCCACTTATGGTCCTATAGCTTAGGGAAATTAAAATCAAAAAGACACAGCCACCCCAAAGTTTGGGACGGCTCTGTTTACAAGAACCTCGTTTACGGTACAAGTTCAATATCGCAGAAAGTGAGTAATGGATAAAGAAGTTGTGGTACTTACGTACAATGCAATATCACTCAGCAATGAAATCTATGTCATCAGGCCCGTAGCAGCATAATGAGTGGATTCAGGTATGATGATTCTAACTGAAATAAGTCACACAGAAAAAGAAACATCATAAGATATCACTAATACACGGAATGTAAACTTGGCTACACAGGAACTGAATTACAAAACAGAACAGGGTCTCAAATTTAGAAAACCAACTTATGCTTGCTAAGGGGAAAGGTGAGTTGGGGTGCTGCCTAAAACCAGAGATTGAAATGAACACAGATAAAGTTCCTTAAGCCAAATATGGAATAGACAAGAGCTACTCCTTGCTCAACGAAATGGACTCAACACCCCATATTAAACGCCTAAGAATGTACCTGACTAGTAAGTATCTTAAAACCTATGGATTGCTATGTCTCCGAAAGAGAATCAAGCGTGTGTACAGGGGCATAAACGCAGCAGTGATAGGATTGGAGAGGTTCGGTGAGCAAATGAAGACCCTTTGAAGTCATATTGCATGGTACCCATTCCACGGGTCTCAACTCTCCAGGTTTAAGGGATTCTTCCTTCAGCTAAAACATGCATGTGGAACCCAGAGTATGATCCACCGTGTGATTGGGAGACGTGTTCAAATATGTCTCAGTTCTCGTCCCCTGGTACTCGGGTGCAACATTCCAGACGCTTTACTAACACTCTCCCGACTTGGAGAGTCAGTGCCTTTAACCTCCTGTTTGGCCCAGTTTGCAATTTCTGCGGAAGATGAACAGGAATAGGGAGAACCAATGAGAGACCAGCTGGAGGTGTCTGGATGGGCAAATTTAACTGTCATTTCCCACCAGGAAGAGGAATTAACCAAAGGCTCAGCGTGCCGTGCCGGAACCAGATTAGGGCCTGAAGCAATCCTGCGGTGTTGCGGCCAGCTCACAAGAAAGCGAGTTGAAGAAAGGAGCTCAGGGGCACTGTAATTCACAAACCTGCAGAGTTATAAATGACAGCTCTCGTCCAAAAATATACTGAAGTAAGGCTGCCAAGAGGACTTGAAAGCGGGGCAGAATTGCAGGAAACCGATTTCAGGAGGTAGACTGGAATTGCAGTTAAAGCATAGGAAAAGAGGCAGAACGTCCACAATGATGCACTTGGCCAAAAAGGGCGTATGCGTTTTTTCCTGAATATATTCAGGAAAAAACGCATACGCCCTTTTTGGCCAACCAAGCAAGCTTGCAAAGGAAATCTGCACTACAATGAAGTCTCACTTCCCCCCGGTCAAAAGGGCCATCTGAAAAAAGTGTAAAATCCAGAAGGTAGGACAGGCCATGGAGAACTGGGAGCCTTGTTATGCTGATGGGCGGGATGTAAATTGCCAACAGCCACTCGGGAGAAGTGTATGGTGTTTCCTGAAACATCTAAAAAACAAAGCAACAGAGCCTAGGGCACTTCCACTTATGGTCCTATAGCTTAGGGAAATTAAAATCAAAAAGACACAGCCACCCCAAAGTTTGGGACGGCTCTGTTTACAAGAACCTCGTTTACGGTACAAGTTCAATATCGCAGAAAGTGAGTAATGGATAAAGAAGTTGTGGTACTTACGTACAATGCAATATCACTCAGCAATGAAATCTATGTCATCAGGCCCGTAGCAGCATAATGAGTGGATTCAGGTATGATGATTCTAACTGAAATAAGTCACACAGAAAAAGAAACATCATAAGATATCACTAATACACGGAATGTAAACTTGGCTACACAGGAACTGAATTACAAAACAGAACAGGGTCTCAAATTTAGAAAACCAACTTATGCTTGCTAAGGGGAAAGGTGAGTTGGGGTGCTGCCTAAAACCAGAGATTGAAATGAACACAGATAAAGTTCCTTAAGCCAAATATGGAATAGACAAGAGCTACTCCTTGCTCAACGAAATGGACTCAACACCCCATATTAAACGCCTAAGAATGTACCTGACTAGTAAGTATCTTAAAACCTATGGATTGCTATGTCTCCGAAAGAGAATCAAGCGTGTGTACAGGGGCATAAACGCAGCAGTGATAGGATTGGAGAGGTTCGGTGAGCAAATGAAGACCCTTTGAAGTCATATTGCATGGTACCCATTCCACGGGTCTCAACTCTCCAGGTTTAAGGGATTCTTCCTTCAGCTAAAACATGCATGTGGAACCCAGAGTATGATCCACCGTGTGATCGGGAGACGTGTTCAAATATGTCTCAGTTCTCGTCCCCTGGTACTCGGGTGCAACATTCCAGACGCTTTACTAACACTCTCCCGACTTGGAGAGTCAGTGCCTTTAACCTCCTGTTTGGCCCAGTTTGCAATTTCTGCGGAAGATGAACAGGAATAGGGAGAACCAATGAGAGACCAGCTGGAGGTGTCTGGACGGGCAAATTTAACTCTCATTTCCCACCAGGAAGAGGAATTAACCAAAGGCTCAGCGTGCCGTGCCGGAACCAGATTAGGGCCTGAAGCAATCCTGCGGTGTTGCGGCCAGCTCACAAGAAAGCGAGTTGAAGAAAGGAGCTCAGGGGCACTGTAATTCACAAACCTGCAGAGTTATAAATGACAGCTCTCGTCCAAAAATATACTGAAGTAAGGCTGCCAAGAGGACTTGAAAGCGGGGCAGAATTGCAGGAAACCGATTTCAGGAGGTAGACTGGAATTGCAGTTAAAGCATAGGAAAAGAGGCAGAACGTCCACAATGATGCACTTGGCCAAAAAGGGCGTATGCGTTTTTTCCTGAATATATTCAGGAAAAAACGCATACGCCCTTTTTGGCCAACCAAGCAAGCTTGCAAAGGAAATCTGCACTACAATGAAGTCTCACTTCCCCCCGGTCAAAAGGGCCATCTGAAAAAACTGTAAAATCCAGAAGGCAGGACAGGCCATGGAGAACTGGGAGCCTTGTTATGCTGATGTGCGGGATGTAAATTGCCAACAGCCACTCGGGAGAAGTGTATGGTGTTTCCTGAAACATCTAAAAAACAAAGCAACAGAGCCTAGGGCACTTCCACTTATGGTCCTATAGCTTAGGGAAATTAAAATCAAAAAGACACAGCCACCCCAAAGTTTGGGATGGCTCTGTTTACAAGAACCTCGTTTACGGTACAAGTTCAATATCGCAGAAAGTGAGTAATGGATAAAGAAGTTGTGGTACTTACGTACAATGCAATATCACTCAGCAATGAAATCTATGTCATCAGGCCCGTAGCAGCATAATGAGTGGATTCAGGTATGATGATTCTAACTGAAATAAGTCACACAGAAAAAGAAACATCATAAGATATCACTAATACACGGAATGTAAACTTGGCTACACAGGAACTGAATTACAAAACAGAACAGGGTCTCAAATTTAGAAAACCAACTTATGCTTGCTAAGGGGAAAGGTGAGTTGGGGTGCTGCCTAAAACCAGAGATTGAAATGAACACAGATAAAGTTCCTTAAGCCAAATATGGAATAGACAAGAGCTACTCCTTGCTCAACGAAATGGACTCAACACCCCATATTAAACGCCTAAGAATGTACCTGACTAGTAAGTATCTTAAAACCTATGGATTGCTATGTCTCCGAAAGAGAATCAAGCGTGTGTACAGGGGCATAAACGCAGCAGTGATAGGATTGGAGAGGTTCGGTGAGCAAATGAAGACCCTTTGAAGTCATATTGCATGGTACCCATTCCACGGGTCTCAACTCTCCAGGTTTAAGGGATTCTTCCTTCAGCTAAAACATGCATGTGGAACCCAGAGTATGATCCACCGTGTGATCGGGAGACGTGTTCAAATATGTCTCAGTTCTCGTCCCCTGGTACTCGGGTGCAACATTCCAGACGCTTTACTAACACTCTCCCGACTTGGAGAGTCAGTGCCTTTAACCTCCTGTTTGGCCCAGTTTGCAATTTCTGCGGAAGATGAACAGGAATAGGGAGAACCAATGAGAGACCAGCTGGAGGTGTCTGGACGGGCAAATTTAACTCTCATTTCCCACCAGGAAGAGGAATTAACCAAAGGCTCAGCGTGCCGTGCCGGAACCAGATTAGGGCCTGAAGCAATCCTGCGGTGTTGCGGCCAGCTCACAAGAAAGCGAGTTGAAGAAAGGAGCTCAGGGGCACTGTAATTCACAAACCTGCAGAGTTATAAATGACAGCTCTCGTCCAAAAATATACTGAAGTAAGGCTGCCAAGAGGACTTGAAAGCGGGGCAGAATTGCAGGAAACCGATTTCAGGAGGTAGACTGGAATTGCAGTTAAAGCATAGGAAAAGAGGCAGAACGTCCACAATGATGCACTTGGCCAAAAAGGGCGTATGCGTTTTTTCCTGAATATATTCAGGAAAAAACGCATACGCCCTTTTTGGCCAACCAAGCAAGCTTGCAAAGGAAATCTGCACTACAATGAAGTCTCACTTCCCCCCGGTCAAAAGGGCCATCTGAAAAAAGTGTAAAATCCAGAAGGTAGGACAGGCCATGGAGAACTGGGAGCCTTGTTATGCTGATGGGCGGGATGTAAATTGCCAACAGCCACTCGGGAGAAGTGTATGGTGTTTCCTGAAACATCTAAAAAACAAAGCAACAGAGCCTAGGGCACTTCCACTTATGGTCCTATAGCTTAGGGAAATTAAAATCAAAAAGACACAGCCACCCCAAAGTTTGGGACGGCTCTGTTTACAAGAACCTCGTTTACGGTACAAGTTCAATATCGCAGAAAGTGAGTAATGGATAAAGAAGTTGTGGTACTTACGTACAATGCAATATCACTCAGCAATGAAATCTATGTCATCAGGCCCGTAGCAGCATAATGAGTGGATTCAGGTCTGATGATTCTAACTGAAATAAGTCACACAGAAAAAGAAACATCATAAGATATCACTAATACACGGAATGTAAACTTGGCTACACAGGAACTGAATTACAAAACAGAACAGGGTCTCAAATTTAGAAAACCAACTTATGCTTGCTAAGGGGAAAGGTGAGTTGGGGTGCTGCCTAAAACCAGAGATTGAAATGAACACAGATAAAGTTCCTTAAGCCAAATATGGAATAGACAAGAGCTACTCCTTGCTCAACGAAATGGACTCAACACCCCATATTAAACGCCTAAGAATGTACCTGACTAGTAAGTATCTTAAAACCTATGGATTGCTATGTCTCCGAAAGAGAATCAAGCGTGTGTACAGGGGCATAAACGCAGCAGTGATAGGATTGGAGAGGTTCGGTGAGCAAATGAAGACCCTTTGAAGTCATATTGCATGGTACCCATTCCACGGGTCTCAACTCTCCAGGTTTAAGGGATTCTTCCTTCAGCTAAAACATGCATGTGGAACCCAGAGTATGATCCACCGTGTGATCGGGAGACGTGTTCAAATATGTCTCAGTTCTCGTCCCCTGGTACTCGGGTGCAACATTCCAGACGCTTTACTAACACTCTCCCGACTTGGAGAGTCAGTGCCTTTAACCTCCTGTTTGGCCCAGTTTGCAATTTCTGCGGAAGATGAACAGGAATAGGGAGAACCAATGAGAGACCAGCTGGAGGTGTCTGGACGGGCAAATTTAACTCTCATTTCCCACCAGGAAGAGGAATTAACCAAAGGCTCAGCGTGCCGTGCCGGAACCAGATTAGGGCCTGAAGCAATCCTGCGGTGTTGCGGCCAGCGCACAAGAAAGCGAGTTGAAGAAAGGAGCTCAGGGGCACTGTAATTCACAAACCTGCAGAGTTATAAATGACAGCTCTCGTCCAAAAATATACTGAAGTAAGGCTGCCAAGAGGACTTGAAAGCGGGGCAGAATTGCAGGAAACCGATTTCAGGAGGTAGACTGGAATTGCAGTTAAAGCATAGGAAAAGAGGCAGAACGTCGACAATGATGCACTTGGCCAAAAAGGGAGTATGCGTTTTTTCCTGAATATATTCAGGAAAAAACGCATACGCCCTTTTTGGCCAACCAAGCAAGCTTGCAAAGGAAATCTGCACTACAATGAAGTCTCACTTCCCCCCGGTCAAAAGGGCCATCTGAAAAAACTGTAAAATCCAGAAGGCAGGACAGGCCATGGAGAACTGGGAGCCTTGTTATGCTGATGGGCGGGATGTAAATTGCCAACAGCCACTCGGGAGAAGTGTATGGTGTTTCCTGAAACATCTAAAAAACAAAGCAACAGAGCCTAGGGCACTTCCACTTATGGTCCTATAGCTTAGGGAAATTAAAATCAAAAAGACACAGCCACCCCAAAGTTTGGGATGGCTCTGTTTACAAGAACCTCGTTTACGGTACAAGTTCAATATCGCAGAAAGTGAGTAATGGATAAAGAAGTTGTGGTACTTACGTACAATGCAATATCACTCAGCAATGAAATCTATGTCATCAGGCCCGTAGCAGCATAATGAGTGGATTCAGGTATGATGATTCTAACTGAAATAAGTCACACAGAAAAAGAAACATCATAAGATATCACTAATACACGGAATGTAAACTTGGCTACACAGGAACTGAATTACAAAACAGAACAGGGTCTCAAATTTAGAAAACCAACTTATGCTTGCTAAGGGGAAAGGTGAGTTGGGGTGCTGCCTAAAACCAGAGATTGAAATGAACACAGATAAAGTTCCTTAAGCCAAATATGGAATAGACAAGAGCTACTCCTTGCTCAACGAAATGGACTCAACACCCCATATTAAACGCCTAAGAATGTACCTGACTAGTAAGTATCTTAAAACCTATGGATTGCTATGTCTCCGAAAGAGAATCAAGCGTGTGTACAGGGGCATAAACGCAGCAGTGATAGGATTGGAGAGGTTCGGTGAGCAAATGAAGACCCTTTGAAGTCATATTGCATGGTACCCATTCCACGGGTCTCAACTCTCCAGGTTTAAGGGATTCTTCCTTCAGCTAAAACATGCATGTGGAACCCAGAGTATGATCCACCGTGTGATCGGGAGACGTGTTCAAATATGTCTCAGTTCTCGTCCCCTGGTACTCGGGTGCAACATTCCAGACGCTTTACTAACACTCTCCCGACTTGGAGAGTCAGTGCCTTTAACCTCCTGTTTGGCCCAGTTTGCAATTTCTGCGGAAGATGAACAGGAATAGGGAGAACCAATGAGAGACCAGCTGGAGGTGTCTGGACGGGCAAATTTAACTCTCATTTCCCACCAGGAAGAGGAATTAACCAAAGGCTCAGCGTGCCGTGCCGGAACCAGATTAGGGCCTGAAGCAATCCTGCGGTGTTGCGGCCAGCTCACAAGAAAGCGAGTTGAAGAAAGGAGCTCAGGGGCACTGTAATTCACAAACCTGCAGAGTTATAAATGACAGCTCTCGTCCAAAAATATACTGAAGTAAGGCTGCCAAGAGGACTTGAAAGCGGGGCAGAATTGCAGGAAACCGATTTCAGGAGGTAGACTGGAATTGCAGTTAAAGCATAGGAAAAGAGGCAGAACGTCCACAATGATGCACTTGGCCAAAAAGGGCGTATGCGTTTTTTCCTGAATATATTCAGGAAAAAACGCATACGCCCTTTTTGGCCAACCAAGCAAGCTTGCAAAGGAAATCTGCACTACAATGAAGTCTCACTTCCCCCCGGTCAAAAGGGCCATCTGAAAAAAGTGTAAAATCCAGAAGGTAGGACAGGCCATGGAGAACTGGGAGCCTTGTTATGCTGATGGGCGGGATGTAAATTGCCAACAGCCACTCGGGAGAAGTGTATGGTGTTTCCTGAAACATCTAAAAAACAAAGCAACAGAGCCTAGGGCACTTCCACTTATGGTCCTATAGCTTAGGGAAATTAAAATCAAAAAGACACAGCCACCCCAAAGTTTGGGACGGCTCTGTTTACAAGAACCTCGTTTACGGTACAAGTTCAATATCGCAGAAAGTGAGTAATGGATAAAGAAGTTGTGGTACTTACGTACAATGCAATATCACTCAGCAATGAAATCTATGTCATCAGGCCCGTAGCAGCATAATGAGTGGATTCAGGTCTGATGATTCTAACTGAAATAAGTCACACAGAAAAAGAAACATCATAAGATATCACTAATACACGGAATGTAAACTTGGCTACACAGGAACTGAATTACAAAACAGAACAGGGTCTCAAATTTAGAAAACCAACTTATGCTTGCTAAGGGGAAAGGTGAGTTGGGGTGCTGCCTAAAACCAGAGATTGAAATGAACACAGATAAAGTTCCTTAAGCCAAATATGGAATAGACAAGAGCTACTCCTTGCTCAACGAAATGGACTCAACACCCCATATTAAACGCCTAAGAATGTACCTGACTAGTAAGTATCTTAAAACCTATGGATTGCTATGTCTCCGAAAGAGAATCAAGCGTGTGTACAGGGGCATAAACGCAGCAGTGATAGGATTGGAGAGGTTCGGTGAGCAAATGAAGACCCTTTGAAGTCATATTGCATGGTACCCATTCCACGGGTCTCAACTCTCCAGGTTTAAGGGATTCTTCCTTCAGCTAAAACATGCATGTGGAACCCAGAGTATGATCCACCGTGTGATCGGGAGACGTGTTCAAATATGTCTCAGTTCTCGTCCCCTGGTACTCGGGTGCAACATTCCAGACGCTTTACTAACACTCTCCCGACTTGGAGAGTCAGTGCCTTTAACCTCCTGTTTGGCCCAGTTTGCAATTTCTGCGGAAGATGAACAGGAATAGGGAGAACCAATGAGAGACTAGCTGGAGGTGTCTGGACGGGCAAATTTAACTCTCATTTCCCACCAGGAAGAGGAATTAACCAAAGGCTCAGCGTGCCGTGCCGGAACCAGATTAGGGCCTGAAGCAATCCTGCGGTGTTGCGGCCAGCGCACAAGAAAGCGAGTTGAAGAAAGGAGCTCAGGGGCACTGTAATTCACAAACCTGCAGAGTTATAAATGACAGCTCTCGTCCAAAAATATACTGAAGTAAGGCTGCCAAGAGGACTTGAAAGCAGGGCAGAATTGCAGGAAACCGATTTCAGGAGGTAGACTGGAATTGCAGTTAAATCATAGGAAAAGAGGCAGAACGTCGACAATGATGCACTTGGCCAAAAAGGGAGTATGCGTTTTTTCCTGAATATATTCAGGAAAAAACGCATACGCCCTTTTTGGCCAACCAAGCAAGCTTGCAAAGGAAATCTGCACTACAATGAAGTCTCACTTCCCCCCGGTCAAAAGGGCCATCTGAAAAAACTGTAAAATCCAGAAGGCAGGACAGGCCATGGAGAACTGGGAGCCTTGTTATGCTGATGGGCGGGATGTAAATTGCCAACAGCCACTCGGGAGAAGTGTATGGTGTTTCCTGAAACATCTAAAAAACAAAGCAACAGAGCCTAGGGCACTTCCACTTATGGTCCTATAGCTTAGGGAAATTAAAATCAAAAAGACACAGCCACCCCAAAGTTTGGGACGGCTCTGTTTACAAGAACCTCGTTTACGGTACAAGTTCAATATCGCAGAAAGTGAGTAATGGATAAAGAAGTTGTGGTACTTACGTACAATGCAATATCACTCAGCAATGAAATCTATGTCATCAGGCCCGTAGCAGCATAATGAGTGGATTCAGGTATGATGATTCTAACTGAAATAAGTCACACAGAAAAAGAAACATCATAAGATATCACTAATACACGGAATGTAAACTTGGCTACACAGGAACTGAATTACAAAACAGAACAGGGTCTCAAATTTAGAAAACCAACTTATGCTTGCTAAGGGGAAAGGTGAGTTGGGGTGCTGCCTAAAACCAGAGATTGAAATGAACACAGATAAAGTTCCTTAAGCCAAATATGGAATAGACAAGAGCTACTCCTTGCTCAACGAAATGGACTCAACACCCCATATTAAACGCCTAAGAATGTACCTGACTAGTAAGTATCTTAAAACCTATGGATTGCTATGTCTCCGAAAGAGAATCAAGCGTGTGTACAGGGGCATAAACGCAGCAGTGATAGGATTGGAGAGGTTCGGTGAGCAAATGAAGACCCTTTGAAGTCATATTGCATGGTACCCATTCCACGGGTCTCAACTCTCCAGGTTTAAGGGATTCTTCCTTCAGCTAAAACATGCATGTGGAACCCAGAGTATGATCCACCGTGTGATCGGGAGACGTGTTCAAATATGTCTCAGTTCTCGTCCCCTGGTACTCGGGTGCAACATTCCAGACGCTTTACTAACACTCTCCCGACTTGGAGAGTCAGTGCCTTTAACCTCCTGTTTGGCCCAGTTTGCAATTTCTGCGGAAGATGAACAGGAATAGGGAGAACCAATGAGAGACCAGCTGGAGGTGTCTGGACGGGCAAATTTAACTCTCATTTCCCACCAGGAAGAGGAATTAACCAAAGGCTCAGCGTGCCGTGCCGGAACCAGATTAGGGCCTGAAGCAATCCTGCGGTGTTGCGGCCAGCTCACAAGAAAGCAAGTTGAAGAAAGGAGCTCAGGGGCACTGTAATTCACAAACCTGCAGAGTTATAAATGACAGCTCTCGTCCAAAAATATACTGAAGTAAGGCTGCCAAGAGGACTTGAAAGCGGGGCAGAATTGCAGGAAACCGATTTCAGGAGGTAGACTGGAATTGCAGTTAAAGCATAGGAAAAGAGGCAGAACGTCCACAATGATGCACTTGGCCAAAAAGGGCGTATGCGTTTTTTCCTGAATATATTCAGGAAAAAACGCATACGCC
Organism: Grampus griseus; assembly: GCF_964374135.1. Lineage (NCBI taxonomy): Eukaryota > Metazoa > Chordata > Mammalia > Artiodactyla > Delphinidae > Grampus > Grampus griseus. The sequence continues at coordinate 840,443 of NW_028133368.1, forward strand.
CTTTTTGGCCAACCAAGCAAGCTTGCAAAGGAAATCTGCACTACAATGAAGTCTCACTTCCCCCCGGTCAAAAGGGCCATCTGAAAAAAGTGTAAAATCCAGAAGGTAGGACAGGCCATGGAGAACTGGGAGCCTTGTTATGCTGATGGGCGGGATGTAAATTGCCAACAGCCACTCGGGAGAAGTGTATGGTGTTTCCTGAAACATCTAAAAAACAAAGCAACAGAGCCTAGGGCACTTCCACTTATGGTCCTATAGCTTAGGGAAATTAAAATCAAAAAGACACAGCCACCCCAAAGTTTGGGACGGCTCTGTTTACAAGAACCTCGTTTACGGTACAAGTTCAATATCGCAGAAAGTGAGTAATGGATAAAGAAGTTGTGGTACTTACGTACAATGCAATATCACTCAGCAATGAAATCTATGTCATCAGGCCCGTAGCAGCATAATGAGTGGATTCAGGTCTGATGATTCTAACTGAAATAAGTCACACAGAAAAAGAAACATCATAAGATATCACTAATACACGGAATGTAAACTTGGCTACACAGGAACTGAATTACAAAACAGAACAGGGTCTCAAATTTAGAAAACCAACTTATGCTTGCTAAGGGGAAAGGTGAGTTGGGGTGCTGCCTAAAACCAGAGATTGAAATGAACACAGATAAAGTTCCTTAAGCCAAATATGGAATAGACAAGAGCTACTCCTTGCTCAACGAAATGGACTCAACACCCCATATTAAACGCCTAAGAATGTACCTGACTAGTAAGTATCTTAAAACCTATGGATTGCTATGTCTCCGAAAGAGAATCAAGCGTGTGTACAGGGGCATAAACGCAGCAGTGATAGGATTGGAGAGGTTCGGTGAGCAAATGAAGACCCTTTGAAGTCATATTGCATGGTACCCATTCCACGGGTCTCAACTCTCCAGGTTTAAGGGATTCTTCCTTCAGCTAAAACATGCATGTGGAACCCAGAGTATGATCCACCGTGTGATCGGGAGACGTGTTCAAATATGTCTCAGTTCTCGTCCCCTGGTACTCGGGTGCAACATTCCAGATGCTTTACTAACACTCTCCCGACTTGGAGAGTCAGTGCCTTTAACCTCCTGTTTGGCCCAGTTTGCAATTTCTGCGGAAGATGAACAGGAATAGGGAGAACCAATGAGAGACTAGCTGGAGGTGTCTGGACGGGCAAATTTAACTCTCATTTCCCACCAGGAAGAGGAATTAACCAAAGGCTCAGCGTGCCGTGCCGGAACCAGATTAGGGCCTGAAGCAATCCTGCGGTGTTGCGGCCAGCGCACAAGAAAGCGAGTTGAAGAAAGGAGCTCAGGGGCACTGTAATTCACAAACCTGCAGAGTTATAAATGACAGCTCTCGTCCAAAAATATACTGAAGTAAGGCTGCCAAGAGGACTTGAAAGCGGGGCAGAATTGCAGGAAACCGATTTCAGGAGGTAGACTGGAATTGCAGTTAAAGCATAGGAAAAGAGGCAGAACGTCGACAATGATGCACTTGGCCAAAAAGGGAGTATGCGTTTTTTCCTGAATATATTCAGGAAAAAACGCATACGCCCTTTTTGGCCAACCAAGCAAGCTTGCAAAGGAAATCTGCACTACAATGAAGTCTCACTTCCCCCCGGTCAAAAGGGCCATCTGAAAAAACTGTAAAATCCAGAAGGCAGGACAGGCCATGGAGAACTGGGAGCCTTGTTATGCTGATGGGTGGGATGTAAATTGCCAAGAGCCACTCGGGAGAAGTGTATGGTGTTTCCTGAAACATCTAAAAAACAAAGCAACAGAGCCTAGGGCACTTCCACTTATGGTCCTATAGCTTAGGGAAATTAAAATCAAAAAGACACAGCCACCCCAAAGTTTGGGACGGCTCTGTTTACAAGAACCTTGTTTACGGTACAAGTTCAATATCGCAGAAAGTGAGTAATGGATAAAGAAGTTGTGGTACTTACGTACAATGCAATATCACTCAGCAATGAAATCTATGTCATCAGGCCCGTAGCAGCATAATGAGTGGATTCAGGTCTGATGATTCTAACTGAAATAAGTCACACAGAAAAAGAAACATCATAAGATATCACTAATACACGGAATGTAAACTTGGCTACACAGGAACTGAATTACAAAACAGAACAGGGTCTCAAATTTAGAAAACCAACTTATGCTTGCTAAGGGGAAAGGTGAGTTGGGGTGCTGCCTAAAACCAGAGATTGAAATGAACACAGATAAAGTTCCTTAAGCCAAATATGGAATAGACAAGAGCTACTCCTTGCTCAACGAAATGGACTCAACACCCCATATTAAACGCCTAAGAATGTACCTGACTAGTAAGTACCTTAAAACCTATGGATTGCTATGTCTCCGAAAGAGAATCAAGCGTGTGTACAGGGGCATAAACGCAGCAGTGATAGGATTGGAGAGGTTCGGTGAGCAAATGAAGACCCTTTGAAGTCATATTGCATGGTACCCATTCCACGGGTCTCAACCCTCCAGGTTTAAGGGATTCTTCCTTCAGCTAAAACATGCATGTGGAACCCAGAGTATGATCCACCGTGTGATCGGGAGACGTGTTCAAATATGTCTCAGTTCTCGTCCCCTGGTACTCGGGTGCAACATTCCAGACGCTTTACTAACACTCTCCCGACTTGGAGAGTCAGTGCCTTTAACCTCCTGTTTGGCCCAGTTTGCAATTTCTGCGGAAGATGAACAGGAATAGGGAGAACCAATGAGAGACCAGCTGGAGGTGTCTGGACGGGCAAATTTAACTCTCATTTCCCACCAGGAAGAGGAATTAACCAAAGGCTCAGCGTGCCGTGCCGGAACCAGATTAGGGCCTGAAGCAATCCTGCGGTGTTGCGGCCAGCTCACAAGAAAGCGAGTTGAAGAAAGGAGCTCAGGGGCACTGTAATTCACAAACCTGCAGAGTTATAAATGACAGCTCTCGTCCAAAAATATACTGAAGTAAGGCTGCCAAGAGGACTTGAAAGCGGGGCAGAATTGCAGGAAACCGATTTCAGGAGGTAGACTGGAATTGCAGTTAAAGCATAGGAAAAGAGGCAGAACGTCCACAATGATGCACTTGGCCAAAAAGGGCGTATGCGTTTTTTCCTGAATATATTCAGGAAAAAACGCATACGCCCTTTTTGGCCAACCAAGCAAGCTTGCAAAGGAAATCTGCACTACAATGAAGTCTCACTTCCCCCCGGTCAAAAGGGCCATCTGAAAAAACTGTAAAATCCAGAAGGCAGGACAGGCCATGGAGAACTGGGAGCCTTGTTATGCTGATGGGCGGGATGTAAATTGCCAAGAGCCACTCGGGAGAAGTGTATGGTGTTTCCTGAAACATCTAAAAAACAAAGCAACAGAGCCTAGGGCACTTCCACTTATGGTCCTATAGCTTAGGGAAATTAAAATCAAAAAGACACAGCCACCCCAAAGTTTGGGACGGCTCTGTTTACAAGAACCTCGTTTACGGTACAAGTTCAATATCGCAGAAAGTGAGTAATGGATAAAGAAGTTGTGGTACTTACGTACAATGCAATATCACTCAGCAATGAAATCTATGTCATCAGGCCCGTAGCAGCATAATGAGTGGATTCAGGTATGATGATTCTAACTGAAATAAGTCACACAGAAAAAGAAACATCATAAGATATCACTAATACACGGAATGTAAACTTGGCTACACAGGAACTGAATTACAAAACAGAACAGGGTCTCAAATTTAGAAAACCAACTTATGCTTGCTAAGGGGAAAGGTGAGTTGGGGTGCTGCCTAAAACCAGAGATTGAAATGAACACAGATAAAGTTCCTTAAGCCAAATATGGAATAGACAAGAGCTACTCCTTGCTCAACGAAATGGACTCAACACCCCATATTAAACGCCTAAGAATGTACCTGACTAGTAAGTACCTTAAAACCTATGGATTGCTATGTCTCCGAAAGAGAATCAAGCGTGTGTACAGGGGCATAAACGCAGCAGTGATAGGATTGGAGAGGTTCGGTGAGCAAATGAAGACCCTTTGAAGTCATATTGCATGGTACCCATTCCACGGGTCTCAACTCTCCAGGTTTAAGGGATTCTTCCTTCAGCTAAAACATGCATGTGGAACCCAGAGTATGATCCACCGTGTGATCGGGAGACGTGTTCAAATATGTCTCAGTTCTCGTCCCCTGGTACTCGGGTGCAACATTCCAGACGCTTTACTAACACTCTCCCGACTTGGAGAGTCAGTGCCTTTAACCTCCTGTTTGGCCCAGTTTGCAATTTCTGCGGAAGATGAACAGGAATAGGGAGAACCAATGAGAGACCAGCTGGAGGTGTCTGGACGGGCAAATTTAACTCTCATTTCCCACCAGGAAGAGGAATTAACCAAAGGCTCAGCGTGCCGTGCCGGAACCAGATTAGGGCCTGAAGCAATCCTGCGGTGTTGCGGCCAGCTCACAAGAAAGCGAGTTGAAGAAAGGAGCTCAGGGGCACTGTAATTCACAAACCTGCAGAGTTATAAATGGCAGCTCTCGTCCAAAAATATACTGAAGTAAGGCTGCCAAGAGGACTTGAAAGCGGGGCAGAATTGCAGGAAACCGATTTCAGGAGGTAGACTGGAATTGCAGTTAAAGCATAGGAAAAGAGGCAGAACGTCCACAATGATGCACTTGGCCAAAAAGGGCGTATGCGTTTTTTCCAGGAAAAAACGCATACGCCCTTTTTGGCCAACCAAGCAAGCTTGCAAAGGAAATCTGCAGTACAATGAAGTCTCACTTCCCCCCGGTCAAAAGGGCCATCAGAAAAAAGTGTAAAATCCAGAAGGCAGGACAGGCCATGGAGAACTGGGAGCCTTGTTATGCTGATGGGCGGGATGTAAATTGCCAAGAGCCACTCGGGAGAAGTGTATGGTGTTTCCTGAAACATCTAAAAAACAAAGCAACAGAGCCTAGGGCACTTCCACTTATGGTCCTATAGCTTAGGGAAATTAAAATCAAAAAGACACAGCCACCCCAAAGTTTGGGACGGCTCTGTTTACAAGAACCTCGTTTACGGTACAAGTTCAATATCGCAGAAAGTGAGTAATGGATAAAGAAGTTGTGGTACTTACGTACAATGCAATATCACTCAGCAATGAAATCTATGTCATCAGGCCCGTAGCAGCATAATGAGTGGATTCAGGTATGATGATTCTAACTGAAATAAGTCACACAGAAAAAGAAACATCATAAGATATCACTAATACACGGAATGTAAACTTGGCTACACAGGAACTGAATTACAAAACAGAACAGGGTCTCAAATTTAGAAAACCAACTTATGCTTGCTAAGGGGAAAGGTGAGTTGGGGTGCTGCCTAAAACCAGAGATTGAAATGAACACAGATAAAGTTCCTTAAGCCAAATATGGAATAGACAAGAGCTACTCCTTGCTCAACGAAATGGACTCAACACCCCATATTAAACGCCTAAGAATGTACCTGACTAGTAAGTATCTTAAAACCTATGGATTGCTATGTCTCCGAAAGAGAATCAAGCGTGTGTACAGGGGCATAAACGCAGCAGTGATAGGATTGGAGAGGTTCGGTGAGCAAATGAAGACCCTTTGAAGTCATATTGCATGGTACCCATTCCACGGGTCTCAACTCTCCAGGTTTAAGGGATTCTTCCTTCAGCTAAAACATGCATGTGGAACCCAGAGTATGATCCACCGTGTGATCGGGAGACGTGTTCAAATATGTCTCAGTTCTCGTCCCCTGGTACTCGGGTGCAACATTCCAGACGCTTTACTAACACTCTCCCGACTTGGAGAGTCAGTGCCTTTAACCTCCTGTTTGGCCCAGTTTGCAATTTCTGCGGAAGATGAACAGGAATAGGGAGAACCAAAGAGAGACTAGCTGGAGGTGTCTGGACGGGCAAATTTAACTCTCATTTCCCACCAGGAAGAGGAATTAACCAAAGGCTCAGCGTGCCGTGCCGGAACCAGATTAGGGCCTGAAGCAATCCTGCGGTGTTGCGGCCAGCGCACAAGAAAGCGAGTTGAAGAAAGGAGCTCAGGGGCACTGTAATTCACAAACCTGCAGAGTTATAAATGACAGCTCTCGTCCAAAAATATACTGAAGTAAGGCTGCCAAGAGGACTTGACAGCGGGGCAGAATTGCAAGAAACCGATTTCAGGAGGTAGACTGGAATTGCAGTTAAAGCATAGGAAAAGAGGCAGAACGTCCACAATGATGCACTTGGCCAAAAAGGGCGTATGCGTTTTTTCCAGGAAAAAACGCATACGCCCTTTTTGGCCAACCAAGCAAGCTTGCAAAGGAAATCTGCACTACAATGAAGTCTCACTTCCCCCCGGTCAAAAGGGCCATCTGAAAAAACTGTAAAATCCAGAAGGCAGGACAGGCCATGGAGAACTGGGAGCCTTGTTATGCTGATGGGCGGGATGTAAATTGCCAAGAGCCACTCGGGAGAAGTGTATGGTGTTTCCTGAAACATCTAAAAAACAAAGCAACAGAGCCTAGGGCACTTCCACTTATGGTCCTATAGCTTAGGGAAATTAAAATCAAAAAGACACAGCCACCCCAAAGTTTGGGACGGCTCTGTTTACAAGAACCTCGTTTACGGTACAAGTTCAATATCGCAGAAAGTGAGTAATGGATAAAGAAGTTGTGGTACTTACGTACAATGCAATATCACTCAGCAATGAAATCTATGTCATCAGGCCCGTAGCAGCATAATGAGTGGATTCAGGTATGATGATTCTAACTGAAATAAGTCACACAGAAAAAGAAACATCATAAGATATCACTAATACACGGAATGTAAACTTGGCTACACAGGAACTGAATTACAAAACAGAACAGGGTCTCAAATTTAGAAAACCAACTTATGCTTGCTAAGGGGAAAGGTGAGTTGGGGTGCTGCCTAAAACCAGAGATTGAAATGAACACAGATAAAGTTCCTTAAGCCAAATATGGAATAGACAAGAGCTACTCCTTGCTCAACGAAATGGACTCAACACCCCATATTAAACGCCTAAGAATGTACCTGACTAGTAAGTACCTTAAAACCTATGGATTGCTATGTCTCCGAAAGAGAATCAAGCGTGTGTACAGGGGCATAAACGCAGCAGTGATAGGATTGGAGAGGTTCGGTGAGCAAATGAAGACCCTTTGAAGTCATATTGCATGGTACCCATTCCACGGGTCTCAACTCTCCAGGTTTAAGGGATTCTTCCTTCAGCTAAAACATGCATGTGGAACCCAGAGTATGATCCACCGTGTGATCGGGAGACGTGTTCAAATATGTCTCAGTTCTCGTCCCCTGGTACTCGGGTGCAACATTCCAGACGCTTTACTAACACTCTCCCGACTTGGAGAGTCAGTGCCTTTAACCTCCTGTTTGGCCCAGTTTGCAATTTCTGCGGAAGATGAACAGGAATAGGGAGAACCAATGAGAGACCAGCTGGAGGTGTCTGGACGGGCAAATTTAACTCTCATTTCCCACCAGGAAGAGGAATTAACCAAAGGCTCAGCGTGCCGTGCCGGAACCAGATTAGGGCCTGAAGCAATCCTGCGGTGTTGCGGCCAGCTCACAAGAAAGCGAGTTGAAGAAAGGAGCTCAGGGGCACTGTAATTCACAAACCTGCAGAGTTATAAATGGCAGCTCTCGTCCAAAAATATACTGAAGTAAGGCTGCCAAGAGGACTTGAAAGCGGGGCAGAATTGCAGGAAACCGATTTCAGGAGGTAGACTGGAATTGCAGTTAAAGCATAGGAAAAGAGGCAGAACGTCCACAATGATGCACTTGGCCAAAAAGGGCGTATGCGTTTTTTCCAGGAAAAAACGCATACGCCCTTTTTGGCCAACCAAGCAAGCTTGCAAAGGAAATCTGCAGTACAATGAAGTCTCACTTCCCCCCGGTCAAAAGGGCCATCAGAAAAAAGTGTAAAATCCAGAAGGCAGGACAGGCCATGGAGAACTGGGAGCCTTGTTATGCTGATGGGCGGGATGTAAATTGCCAAGAGCCACTCGGGAGAAGTGTATGGTGTTTCCTGAAACATCTAAAAAACAAAGCAACAGAGCCTAGGGCACTTCCACTTATGGTCCTATAGCTTAGGGAAATTAAAATCAAAAAGACACAGCCACCCCAAAGTTTGGGACGGCTCTGTTTACAAGAACCTCGTTTACGGTACAAGTTCAATATCGCAGAAAGTGAGTAATGGATAAAGAAGTTGTGGTACTTACGTACAATGCAATATCACTCAGCAATGAAATCTATGTCATCAGGCCCGTAGCAGCATAATGAGTGGATTCAGGTATGATGATTCTAACTGAAATAAGTCACACAGAAAAAGAAACATCATAAGATATCACTAATACACGGAATGTAAACTTGGCTACACAGGAACTGAATTACAAAACAGAACAGGGTCTCAAATTTAGAAAACCAACTTATGCTTGCTAAGGGGAAAGGTGAGTTGGGGTGCTGCCTAAAACCAGAGATTGAAATGAACACAGATAAAGTTCCTTAAGCCAAATATGGAATAGACAAGAGCTACTCCTTGCTCAACGAAATGGACTCAACACCCCATATTAAACGCCTAAGAATGTACCTGACTAGTAAGTATCTTAAAACCTATGGATTGCTATGTCTCCGAAAGAGAATCAAGCGTGTGTACAGGGGCATAAACGCAGCAGTGATAGGATTGGAGAGGTTCGGTGAGCAAATGAAGACCCTTTGAAGTCATATTGCATGGTACCCATTCCACGGGTCTCAACTCTCCAGGTTTAAGGGATTCTTCCTTCAGCTAAAACATGCATGTGGAACCCAGAGTATGATCCACCGTGTGATCGGGAGACGTGTTCAAATATGTCTCAGTTCTCGTCCCCTGGTACTCGGGTGCAACATTCCAGACGCTTTACTAACACTCTCCCGACTTGGAGAGTCAGTGCCTTTAACCTCCTGTTTGGCCCAGTTTGCAATTTCTGCGGAAGATGAACAGGAATAGGGAGAACCAAAGAGAGACTACCTGGAGGTGTCTGGACGGGCAAATTTAACTCTCATTTCCCACCAGGAAGAGGAATTAACCAAAGGCTCAGCGTGCCGTGCCGGAACCAGATTAGGGCCTGAAGCAATCCTGCGGTGTTGCGGCCAGCTCACAAGAAAGCGAGTTGAAGAAAGGAGCTCAGGGGCACTGTAATTCACAAACCTGCAGAGTTATAAATGACAGCTCTCGTCCAAAAATATACTGAAGTAAGGCTGCCAAGAGGACTTGACAGCGGGGCAGAATTGCAAGAAACCGATTTCAGGAGGTAGACTGGAATTGCAGTTAAAGCATAGGAAAAGAGGCAGAACGTCCACAATGATGCACTTGGCCAAAAAGGGCGTATGCGTTTTTTCCAGGAAAAAACGCATACGCCCTTTTTGGCCAACCAAGCAAGCTTGCAAAGGAAATCTGCACTACAATGAAGTCTCACTTCCCCCCGGTCAAAAGGGCCATCTGAAAAAACTGTAAAATCCAGAAGGCAGGACAGGCCATGGAGAACTGGGAGCCTTGTTATGCTGATGGGCGGGATGTAAATTGCCAAGAGCCACTCGGGAGAAGTGTATGGTGTTTCCTGAAACATCTAAAAAACAAAGCAACAGAGCCTAGGGCACTTCCACTTATGGTCCTATAGCTTAGGGAAATTAAAATCAAAAAGACACAGCCACCCCAAAGTTTGGGACGGCTCTGTTTACAAGAACCTCGTTTACGGTACAAGTTCAATATCGCAGAAAGTGAGTAATGGATAAAGAAGTTGTGGTACTTACGTACAATGCAATATCACTCAGCAATGAAATCTATGTCATCAGGCCCGTAGCAGCATAATGAGTGGATTCAGGTATGATGATTCTAACTGAAATAAGTCACACAGAAAAAGAAACATCATAAGATATCACTAATACACGGAATGTAAACTTGGCTACACAGGAACTGAATTACAAAACAGAACAGGGTCTCAAATTTAGAAAACCAACTTATGCTTGCTAAGGGGAAAGGTGAGTTGGGGTGCTGCCTAAAACCAGAGATTGAAATGAACACAGATAAAGTTCCTTAAGCCAAATATGGAATAGACAAGAGCTACTCCTTGCTCAACGAAATGGACTCAACACCCCATATTAAACGCCTAAGAATGTACCTGACTAGTAAGTATCTTAAAACCTATGGATTGCTATGTCTCCGAAAGAGAATCAAGCGTGTGTACAGGGGCATAAACGCAGCAGTGATAGGATTGGAGAGGTTCGGTGAGCAAATGAAGACCCTTTGAAGTCATATTGCATGGTACCCATTCCACGGGTCTCAACTCTCCAGGTTTAAGGGATTCTTCCTTCAGCTAAAACATGCATGTGGAACCCAGAGTATGATCCACCGTGTGATCGGGAGACGTGTTCAAATATGTCTCAGTTCTCGTCCCCTGGTACTCGGGTGCAACATTCCAGACGCTTTACTAACACTCTCCCGACTTGGAGAGTCAGTGCCTTTAACCTCCTGTTTGGCCCAGTTTGCAATTTCTGCGGAAGATGAACAGGAATAGGGAGAACCAATGAGAGACCAGCTGGAGGTGTCTGGACGGGCAAATTTAACTCTCATTTCCCACCAGGAAGAGGAATTAACCAAAGGCTCAGCGTGCCGTGCCGGAACCAGATTAGGGCCTGAAGCAATCCTGCGGTGTTGCGGCCAGCGCACAAGAAAGCGAGTTGAAGAAAGGAGCTCAGGGGCACTGTAATTCACAAACCTGCAGAGTTATAAATGACAGCTCTCGTCCAAAAATATACTGAAGTAAGGCTGCCAAGAGGACTTGAAAGCGGGGCAGAATTGCAGGAAACCGATTTCAGGAGGTAGACTGGAATTGCAGTTAAAGCATAGGAAAAGAGGCAGAACGTCCACAATGATGCACTTGGCCAAAAAGGGCGTATGCGTTTTTTCCTGAATATATTCAGGAAAAAACGCATACGCCCTTTTTGGCCAACCAAGCAAGCTTGCAAAGGAAATCTGCACTACAATGAAGTCTCACTTCCCCCCGGTCAAAAGGGCCATCAGAAAAAAGTGTAAAATCCAGAAGGCAGGACAGGCCATGGAGAACTGGGAGCCTTGTTATGCTGATGGGCGGGATGTAAATTGCCAAGAGCCACTCGGGAGAAGTGTATGGTGTTTCCTGAAACATCTAAAAAACAAAGCAACAGAGCCTAGGGCACTTCCACTTATGGTCCTATAGCTTAGGGAAATTAAAATCAAAAAGACACAGCCACCCCAAAGTTTGGGACGGCTCTGTTTACAAGAACCTCGTTTACGGTACAAGTTCAATATCGCAGAAAGTGAGTAATGGATAAAGAAGTTGTGGTACTTACGTACAATGCAATATCACTCAGCAATGAAATCTATGTCATCAGGCCCGTAGCAGCATAATGAGTGGATTCAGGTATGATGATTCTAACTGAAATAAGTCACACAGAAAAAGAAACATCATAAGATATCACTAATACACGGAATGTAAACTTGGCTACACAGGAACTGAATTACAAAACAGAACAGGGTCTCAAATTTAGAAAACCAACTTATGCTTGCTAAGGGGAAAGGTGAGTTGGGGTGCTGCCTAAAACCAGAGATTGAAATGAACACAGATAAAGTTCCTTAAGCCAAATATGGAATAGACAAGAGCTACTCCTTGCTCAACGAAATGGACTCAACACCCCATATTAAACGCCTAAGAATGTACCTGACTAGTAAGTATCTTAAAACCTATGGATTGCTATGTCTCCGAAAGAGAATCAAGCGTGTGTACAGGGGCATAAACGCAGCAGTGATAGGATTGGAGAGGTTCGGTGAGCAAATGAAGACCCTTTGAAGTCATATTGCATGGTACCCATTCCACGGGTCTCAACTCTCCAGGTTTAAGGGATTCTTCCTTCAGCTAAAACATGCATGTGGAACCCAGAGTATGATCCACCGTGTGATCGGGAGACGTGTTCAAATATGTCTCAGTTCTCGTCCCCTGGTACTCGGGTGCAACATTCCAGACGCTTTACTAACACTCTCCCGACTTGGAGAGTCAGTGCCTTTAACCTCCTGTTTGGCCCAGTTTGCAATTTCTGCGGAAGATGAACAGGAATAGGGAGAACCAATGAGAGACCAGCTGGAGGTGTCTGGACGGGCAAATTTAACTCTCATTTCCCACCAGGAAGAGGAATTAACCAAAGGCTCAGCGTGCCGTGCCGGAACCAGATTAGGGCCTGAAGCAATCCTGCGGTGTTGCGGCCAGCGCACAAGAAAGCGAGTTGAAGAAAGGAGCTCAGGGGCACTGTAATTCACAAACCTGCAGAGTTATAAATGACAGCTCTCGTCCAAAAATATACTGAAGTAAGGCTGCCAAGAGGACTTGAAAGCGGGGCAGAATTGCAGGAAACCGATTTCAGGAGGTAGACTGGAATTGCAGTTAAAGCATAGGAAAAGAGGCAGAACGTCCACAATGATGCACTTGGCCAAAAAGGGCGTATGCGTTTTTTCCTGAATATATTCAGGAAAAAACGCATACGCCCTTTTTGGCCAACCAAGCAAGCTTGCAAAGGAAATCTGCACTACAATGAAGTCTCACTTCCCCCCGGTCAAAAGGGCCATCAGAAAAAAGTGTAAAATCCAGAAGGCAGGACAGGCCATGGAGAACTGGGAGCCTTGTTATGCTGATGGGCGGGATGTAAATTGCCAAGAGCCACTCGGGAGAAGTGTATGGTGTTTCCTGAAACATCTAAAAAACAAAGCAACAGAGCCTAGGGCACTTCCACTTATGGTCCTATAGCTTAGGGAAATTAAAATCAAAAAGACACAGCCACCCCAAAGTTTGGGACGGCTCTGTTTACAAGAACCTCGTTTACGGTACAAGTTCAATATCGCAGAAAGTGAGTAATGGATAAAGAAGTTGTGGTACTTACGTACAATGCAATATCACTCAGCAATGAAATCTATGTCATCAGGCCCGTAGCAGCATAATGAGTGGATTCAGGTATGATGATTCTAACTGAAATAAGTCACACAGAAAAAGAAACATCATAAGATATCACTAATACACGGAATGTAAACTTGGCTACACAGGAACTGAATTACAAAACAGAACAGGGTCTCAAATTTAGAAAACCAACTTATGCTTGCTAAGGGGAAAGGTGAGTTGGGGTGCTGCCTAAAACCAGAGATTGAAATGAACACAGATAAAGTTCCTTAAGCCAAATATGGAATAGACAAGAGCTACTCCTTGCTCAACGAAATGGACTCAACACCCCATATTAAACGCCTAAGAATGTACCTGACTAGTAAGTATCTTAAAACCTATGGATTGCTATGTCTCCGAAAGAGAATCAAGCGTGTGTACAGGGGCATAAACGCAGCAGTGATAGGATTGGAGAGGTTCGGTGAGCAAATGAAGACCCTTTGAAGTCATATTGCATGGTACCCATTCCACGGGTCTCAACTCTCCAGGTTTAAGGGATTCTTCCTTCAGCTAAAACATGCATGTGGAACCCAGAGTATGATCCACCGTGTGATTGGGAGACGTGTTCAAATATGTCTCAGTTCTTGTCCCCTGGTACTCGGGTGCAACATTCCAGACGCTTTACTAACACTCTCCCGACTTGGAGAGTCAGTGCCTTTAACCTCCTGTTTGGCCCAGTTTGCAATTTCTGTGGAAGATGAACAGGAATAGGGAGAACCAATGAGAGACTAGCTGGAGGTGTCTGGACGGGCAAATTTAACTCTCATTTCCGACCAGGAAGAGGAATTAACCAAAGGCTCAGCGTGCCGTGCCGGAACCAGATTAGGGCCTGAAGCAATCCTGCGGTGTTGCGGCCAGCTCACAAGAAAGCGAGTTGAAGAAAGGAGCTCAGGGGCACTGTAATTCACAAACCTGCAGAGTTATAAATGACAGCTCTCGTCCAAAAATATACTGAAGTAAGGCTGCCAAGAGGACTTGAAAGCGGGGCAGAATTGCAGGAAACCGATTTCAGGAGGTAGACTGGAATTGCAGTTAAAGCATAGGAAAAGAGGCAGAACGTCCACAATGATGCACTTGGCCAAAAAGGGCGTATGCGTTTTTTCCTGAATATATTCAGGAAAAAACGCATACGCCCTTTTTGGCCAACCAAGCAAGCTTGCAAAGGAAATCTGCACTACAATGAAGTCTCACTTCCCCCCGGTCAAAAGGGCCATCAGAAAAAAGTGTAAAATCCAGAAGGTAGGACAGGCCATGGAGAACTGGGTGCCTTGTTATGCTGATGGGCGGGATGTAAATTGCCAACAGCCACTCGGGAGAAGTGTATGGTGTTTCCTGAAACATCTAAAAAACAAAGCAACAGAGCCTAGGGCACTTCCACTTATGGTCCTATAGCTTAGGGAAATTAAAATCAAAAAGACACAGCCACCCCAAAGTTTGGGACGGCTCTGTTTACAAGAACCTCATTTACGGTACAAGTTCAATATCGCAGAAAGTGAGTAATGGATAAAGAAGTTGTGGTACTTACGTACAATGCAATATCACTCAGCAATGAAATCTATGTCATCAGGCCCGTAGCAGCATAATGAGTGGATTCAGGTATGATGATTCTAACTGAAATAAGTCACACAGAAAAAGAAACATCATAAGATATCACTAATACACGGAATGTAAACTTGGCTACACAGGAACTGAATTACAAAACAGAACAGGGTCTCAAATTTAGAAAACCAACTTATGCTTGCTAAGGGGAAAGGTGAGTTGGGGTGCTGCCTAAAACCAGAGATTGAAATGAACACAGATAAAGTTCCTTAAGCCAAATATGGAATAGACAAGAGCTACTCCTTGCTCAACGAAATGGACTCAACACCCCATATTAAACGCCTAAGAATGTACCTGACTAGTAAGTATCTTAAAACCTATGGATTGCTATGTCTCCGAAAGAGAATCAAGCGTGTGTACAGGGGCATAAACGCAGCAGTGATAGGATTGGAGAGGTTCGGTGAGCAAATGAAGACCCTTTGAAGTCATATTGCATGGTACCCATTCCACGGGTCTCAACTCTCCAGGTTTAAGGGATTCTTCCTTCAGCTAAAACATGCATGTGGAACCCAGAGTATGATCCACCGTGTGATCGGGAGACGTGTTCAAATATGTCTCAGTTCTCGTCCCCTGGTACTCGGGTGCAACATTCCAGACGCTTTACTAACACTCTCCCGACTTGGAGAGTCAGTGCCTTTAACCTCCTGTTTGGCCCAGTTTGCAATTTCTGCGGAAGATGAACAGGAATAGGGAGAACCAATGAGAGACCAGCTGGAGGTGTCTGGACGGGCAAATTTAACTCTCATTTCCCACCAGGAAGAGGAATTAACCAAAGGCTCAGCGTGCCGTGCCGGAACCAGATTAGGGCCTGAAGCAATCCTGCGGTGTTGCGGCCAGCTCACAAGAAAGCGAGTTGAAGAAAGGAGCTCAGGGGCACTGTAATTCACAAACCTGCAGAGTTATAAATGACAGCTCTCGTCCAAAAATATACTGAAGTAAGGCTGCCAAGAGGACTTGAAAGCGGGGCAGAATTGCAGGAAACCGATTTCAGGAGGTAGACTGGAATTGCAGTTAAAGCATAGGAAAAGAGGCAGAACGTCCACAATGATGCACTTGGCCAAAAAGGGCGTATGCGTTATTTCCAGGAAAAAATGCATACGCCCTTTTTGGCCAACCAAGCAAGCTTGCAAAGGAAATCTGCAGTACAATGAAGTCTCACTTCCCCCCGGTCAAAAGGGCCATCAGAAAAAAGTGTAAAATCCAGAAGGCAGGACAGGCCATGGAGAACTGGGAGCCTTGTTATGCTGATGGGCGGGATGTAAATTGCCAACAGCCACTCGGGAGAAGTGTATGGTGTTTCCTGAAACATCTAAAAAACAAAGCAACAGAGCCTAGGGCACTTCCACTTATGGTCCTATAGCTTAGGGAAATTAAAATCAAAAAGACACAGCCACCCCAAAGTTTGGGATGGCTCTGTTTACAAGAACCTCGTTTACGGTACAAGTTCAATATCGCAGAAAGTGAGTAATGGATAAAGAAGTTGTGGTACTTACGTACAATGCAATATCACTCAGCAATGAAATCTATGTCATCAGGCCCGTAGCAGCATAATGAGTGGATTCAGGTATGATGATTCTAACTGAAATAAGTCACACAGAAAAAGAAACATCATAAGATATCACTAATACACGGAATGTAAACTTGGCTACACAGGAACTGAATTACAAAACAGAACAGGGTCTCAAATTTAGAAAACCAACTTATGCTTGCTAAGGGGAAAGGTGAGTTGGGGTGCTGCCTAAAACCAGAGATTGAAATGAACACAGATAAAGTTCCTTAAGCCAAATATGGAATAGACAAGAGCTACTCCTTGCTCAACGAAATGGACTCAACACCCCATATTAAACGCCTAAGAATGTACCTGACTAGTAAGTATCTTAAAACCTATGGATTGCTATGTCTCCGAAAGAGAATCAAGCGTGTGTACAGGGGCATAAACGCAGCAGTGATAGGATTGGAGAGGTTCGGTGAGCAAATGAAGACCCTTTGAAGTCATATTGCATGGTACCCATTCCACGGGTCTCAACTCTCCAGGTTTAAGGGATTCTTCCTTCAGCTAAAACATGCATGTGGAACCCAGAGTATGATCCACCGTGTGATCGGGAGACGTGTTCAAATATGTTTCAGTTCTCGTCCCCTGGTACTCGGGTGCAACATTCCAGACGCTTTACTAACACTCTCCCGACTTGGAGAGTCAGTGCCTTTAACCTCCTGTTTGGCCCAGTTTGCAATTTCTGCGGAAGATGAACAGGAATAGGGAGAACCAATGAGAGACCAGCTGGAGGTGTCTGGACGGGCAAATTTAACTCTCATTTCCCACCAGGAAGAGGAATTAACCAAAGGCTCAGCGTGCCGTGCCGGAACCAGATTAGGGCCTGAAGCAATCCTGCGGTGTTGCGGCCAGCTCACAAGAAAGCGAGTTGAAGAAAGGAGCTCAGGGGCACTGTAATTCACAAACCTGCAGAGTTATAAATGACAGCTCTCGTCCAAAAATATACTGAAGTAAGGCTGCCAAGAGGACTTGAAAGCGGGGCAGAATTGCAGGAAACCGATTTCAGGAGGTAGACTGGAATTGCAGTTAAAGCATAGGAAAAGAGGCAGAACGTCCACAATGATGCACTTGGCCAAAAAGGGCGTATGCGTTTTTTCCTGAATATATTCAGGAAAAAACGCATACGCCCTTTTTGGCCAACCAAGCAAGCTTGCAAAGGAAATCTGCAGTACAATGAAGTGTCACTTCCCCCCGGTCAAAAGGGCCATCAGAAATAAGTGTAAAATCCAGAAGGCAGGACAGGCCATGGAGAACTGGGAGCCTTGTTATGCTGATGGGCGGGATGTAAATTGCCAACAGCCACTCGGGAGAAGTGTATGGTGTTTCCTGAAACATCTAAAAAACAAAGCAACAGAGCCTAGGGCACTTCCACTTATGGTCCTATAGCTTAGGGAAATTAAAATCAAAAAGACACAGCCACCCCAAAGTTTGGGACGGCTCTGTTTACAAGAACCTCGTTTACGGTACAAGTTCAATATCGCAGAAAGTGAGTAATGGATAAAGAAGTTGTGGTACTTACGTACAATGCAATATCACTCAGCAATGAAATCTATGTTATCAGGCCCGTAGCAGCATAATGAGTGGATTCAGGTATGATGATTCTAACTGAAATAAGTCACACAGAAAAAGAAACATCATAAGATATCACTAATACACGGAATGTAAACTTGGCTACACAGGAACTGAATTACAAAACAGAACAGGGTCTCAAATTTAGAAAACCAACTTATGCTTGCTAAGGGGAAAGGTGAGTTGGGGTGCTGCCTAAAACCAGAGATTGAAATGAACACAGATAAAGTTCCTTAAGCCAAATATGGAATAGACAAGAGCTACTCCTTGCTCAACGAAATGGACTCAACACCCCATATTAAACGCCTAAGAATGTACCTGACTAGTAAGTATCTTAAAACCTATGGATTGCTATGTCTCCGAAAGAGAATCAAGCGTGTGTACAGGGGCATAAACGCAGCAGTGATAGGATTGGAGAGGTTCGGTGAGCAAATGAAGACCCTTTGATGTCATATTGCATGGTACCCATTCCACGGGTCTCAACTCTCCAGGTTTAAGGGATTCTTCCTTCAGCTAAAACATGCATGTGGAACCCAGAGTATGATCCACCGTGTGATCGGGAGACGTGTTCAAATATGTTTCAGTTCTCGTCCCCTGGTACTCGGGTGCAACATTCCAGACGCTTTACTAACACTCTCCCGACTTGGAGAGTCAGTGCCTTTAACCTCCTGTTTGGCCCAGTTTGCAATTTCTGCGGAAGATGAACAGGAATAGGGAGAACCAATGAGAGACCAGCTGGAGGTGTCTGGACGGGCAAATTTAACTCTCATTTCCCACCAGGAAGAGGAATTAACCAAAGGCTCAGCGTGCCGTGCCGGAACCAGATTAGGGCCTGAAGCAATCCTGCGGTGTTGCGGCCAGCTCACAAGAAAGCGAGTTGAAGAAAGGAGCTCAGGGGCACTGTAATTCACAAACCTGCAGAGTTATAAATGACAGCTCTCGTCCAAAAATATACTGAAGTAAGGCTGCCAAGAGGACTTGAAAGCGGGGCAGAATTGCAGGAAACCGATTTCAGGAGGTAGACTGGAATTGCAGTTAAAGCATAGGAAAAGAGGCAGAACGTCCACAATGATGCACTTGGCCAAAAAGGGCGTATGCGTTTTTTCCTGAATATATTCAGGAAAAAACGCATACGCCCTTTTTGGCCAACCAAGCAAGCTTGCAAAGGAAATCTGCAGTACAATGAAGTCTCACTTCCCCCCGGTCAAAAGGGCCATCAGAAATAAGTGTAAAATCCAGAAGGCAGGACAGGCCATGGAGAACTGGGAGCCTTGTTATGCTGATGGGCGGGATGTAAATTGCCAACAGCCACTCGGGAGAAGTGTATGGTGTTTCCTGAAACATCTAAAAAACAAAGCAACAGAGCCTAGGGCACTTCCACTTATGGTCCTATAGCTTAGGGAAATTAAAATCAAAAAGACACAGCCACCCCAAAGTTTGGGACGGCTCTGTTTACAAGAACCTCGTTTACGGTACAAGTTCAATATCGCAGAAAGTGAGTAATGGATAAAGAAGTTGTGGTACTTACGTACAATGCAATATCACTCAGCAATGAAATCTATGTTATCAGGCCCGTAGCAGCATAATGAGTGGATTCAGGTATGATGATTCTAACTGAAATAAGTCACACAGAAAAAGAAACATCATAAGATATCACTAATACACGGAATGTAAACTTGGCTACACAGGAACTGAATTACAAAACAGAACAGGGTCTCAAATTTAGAAAACCAACTTATGCTTGCTAAGGGGAAAGGTGAGTTGGGGTGCTGCCTAAAACCAGAGATTGAAATGAACACAGATAAAGTTCCTTAAGCCAAATATGGAATAGACAAGAGCTACTCCTTGCTCAACGAAATGGACTCAACACCCCATATTAAACGCCTAAGAATGTACCTGACTAGTAAGTATCTTAAAACCTATGGATTGCTATGTCTCCGAAAGAGAATCAAGCGTGTGTACAGGGGCATAAACGCAGCAGTGATAGGATTGGAGAGGTTCGGTGAGCAAATGAAGACCCTTTGAAGTCATATTGCATGGTACCCATTCCACGGGTCTCAACTCTCCAGGTTTAAGGGATTCTTCCTTCAGCTAAAACATGCATGTGGAACCCAGAGTATGATCCACCGTGTGATCGGGAGACGTGTTCAAATATGTCTCAGTTCTCGTCCCCTGGTACTCGGGTGCAACATTCCAGACGCTTTACTAACACTCTCCCGACTTGGAGAGTCAGTGCCTTTAACCTCCTGTTTGGCCCAGTTTGCAATTTCTGCGGAAGATGAACAGGAATAGGGAGAACCAATGAGAGACCAGCTGGAGGTGTCTGGACGGGCAAATTTAACTCTCATTTCCCACCAGGAAGAGGAATTAACCAAAGGCTCAGCGTGCCGTGCCGGAACCAGATTAGGGCCTGAAGCAATCCTGCGGTGTTGCGGCCAGCTCACAAGAAAGCGAGTTGAAGAAAGGAGCTCAGGGGCACTGTAATTCACAAACCTGCAGAGTTATAAATGACAGCTCTCGTCCAAAAATATACTGAAGTAAGGCTGCCAAGAGGACTTGAAAGCGGGGCAGAATTGCAGGAAACCGATTTCAGGAGGTAGACTGGAATTGCAGTTAAAGCATAGGAAAAGAGGCAGAACGTCCACAATGATGCACTTGGCCAAAAAGGGCGTATGCGTTTTTTCCTGAATATATTCAGGAAAAAACGCATACGCCCTTTTTGGCCAACCAAGCAAGCTTGCAAAGGAAATCTGTACTACAATGAAGTCTCACTTCCCCCCGGTCAAAAGGGCCATCAGAAAAAAGTGTAAAATCCAGAAGGCAGGACAGGCCATGGAGAACTGGGAGCCTTGTTATGCTGATGGGCGGGATGTAAATTGCCAACAGCCACTCGGGAGAAGTGTATGGTGTTTCCTGAAACATCTAAAAAACAAAGCAACAGAGCCTAGGGCACTTCCACTTATGGTCCTATAGCTTAGGGAAATTAAAATCAAAAAGACACAGCCACCCCAAAGTTTGGGACGGCTCTGTTTACAAGAACCTCGTTTACGGTACAAGTTCAATATCGCAGAAAGTGAGTAATGGATAAAGAAGTTGTGGTACTTACGTACAATGCAATATCACTCAGCAATGAAAACTATGTCATCAGGCCCGTAGCAGCATAATGAGTGGATTCAGGTATGATGATTCTAACTGAAATAAGTCACACAGAAAAAGAAACATCATAAGATATCACTAATACACGGAATGTAAACTTGGCTACACAGGAACTGAATTACAAAACAGAACAGGGTCTCAAATTTAGAAAACCAACTTATGCTTGCTAAGGGGAAAGGTGAGTTGGGGTGCTGCCTAAAACCAGAGATTGAAATGAACACAGATAAAGTTCCTTAAGCCAAATATGGAATAGACAAGAGCTACTCCTTGCTCAACGAAATGGACTCAACACCCCATATTAAACGCCTAAGAATGTACCTGACTAGTAAGTATCTTAAAACCTATGGATTGCTATGTCTCCGAAAGAGAATCAAGCGTGTGTACAGGGGCATAAACGCAGCAGTGATAGGATTGGAGAGGTTCGGTGAGCAAATGAAGACCCTTTGAAGTCATATTGCATGGTACCCATTCCACGGGTCTCAACTCTCCAGGTTTAAGGGATTCTTCCTTCAGCTAAAACATGCATGTGGAACCCAGAGTATGATCCACCGTGTGATCGGGAGACGTGTTCAAATATGTCTCAGTTCTCGTCCCCTGGTACTCGGGTGCAACATTCCAGACGCTTTACTAACACTCTCCCGACTTGGAGAGTCAGTGCCTTTAACCTCCTGTTTGACCCAGTTTGCAATTTCTGTGGAAGATGAACAGGAATAGGGAGAACCAATGAGAGACCAGCTGGAGGTGTCTGGACGGGCAAATTTAACTCTCATTTCCCACCAGGAAGAGGAATTAACCAAAGGCTCAGCGTGCCGTGCCGGAACCAGATTAGGGCCTGAAGCAATCCTGCGGTGTTGCGGCCAGCTCACAAGAAAGCGAGTTGAAGAAAGGAGCTCAGGGGCACTGTAATTCACAAACCTGCAGAGTTATAAATGACAGCTCTCGTCCAAAAATATACTGAAGTAAGGCTGCCAAGAGGACTTGAAAGCGGGGCAGAATTGCAGGAAACCGATTTCAGGAGGTAGACTGGAATTGCAGTTAAAGCATAGGAAAAGAGGCAGAACGTCCACAATGATGCACTTGGCCAAAAAGGGCGTATGCGTTTTTTCCTGAATATATTCAGGAAAAAACGCATACGCCCTTTTTGGCCAACCAAGCAAGCTTGCAAAGGAAATCTGCACTACAATGAAGTCTCACTTCCCCCTGGTCAAAAGGGCCATCAGAAAAAAATGTAAAATCCAGAAGGCAGGACAGGCCATGGAGAACTGGGAGCCTTGTTATGCTGATGGGCGGGATGTAAATTGCCAACAGCCACTCGGGAGAAGTGTATGGTGTTTCCTGAAACATCTAAAAAACAAAGCAACAGAGCCTAGGGCACTTCCACTTATGGTCCTATAGCTTAGGGAAATTAAAATCAAAAAGACACAGCCACCCCAAAGTTTGGGACGGCTCTGTTTACAAGAACCTCGTTTACGGTACAAGTTCAATATCGCAGAAAGTGAGTAATGGATAAAGAAGTTGTGGTACTTACGTACAATGCAATATCACTCAGCAATGATATCTATGTCATCAGGCCCGTAGCAGCATAATGAGTGGATTCAGGTATGATGATTCTAACTGAAATAAGTCACACAGAAAAAGAAACATCATAAGATATCACTAATACACGGAATGTAAACTTGGCTACACAGGAACTGAATTACAAAACAGAACAGGGTCTCAAATTTAGAAAACCAACTTATGCTTGCTAAGGGGAAAGGTGAGTTGGGGTGCTGCCTAAAACCAGAGATTGAAATGAACACAGATAAAGTTCCTTAAGCCAAATATGGAATAGACAAGAGCTACTCCTTGCTCAACGAAATGGACTCAACACCCCATATTAAACGCCTAAGAATGTACCTGACTAGTAAGTACCTTAAAACCTATGGATTGCTATGTCTCCGAAAGAGAATCAAGCGTGTGTACAGGGGCATAAACGCAGCAGTGATAGGATTGGAGAGGTTCGGTGAGCAAATGAAGACCCTTTGAAGTCATATTGCATGGTACCCATTCCACGGGTCTCAACTCTCCAGGTTTAAGGGATTCTTCCTTCAGCTAAAACATGCATGTGGAACCCAGAGTATGATCCACCGTGTGATCGGGAGACGTGTTCAAATATGTCTCAGTTCTCGTCCCCTGGTACTCGGGTGCAACATTCCAGACGCTTTACTAACACTCTCCCGACTTGGAGAGTCAGTGCCTTTAACCTCCTGTTTGGCCCAGTTTGCAATTTCTGTGGAAGATGAACAGGAATAGGGAGAACCAATGAGAGACCAGCTGGAGGTGTCTGGACGGGCAAATTTAACTCTCATTTCCCACCAGGAAGAGGAATTAACCAAAGGCTCAGCGTGCCGTGCCGGAACCAGATTAGGGCCTGAAGCAATCCTGCGGTGTTGCGGCCAGCTCACAAGAAAGCGAGTTGAAGAAAGGAGCTCAGGGGCACTGTAATTCACAAACCTGCAGAGTTATAAATGACAGCTCTCGTCCAAAAATATACTGAAGTAAGGCTGCCAAGAGGACTTGAAAGCGGGGCAGAATTGCAGGAAACCGATTTCAGGAGGTAGACTGGAATTGCAGTTAAAGCATAGGAAAAGAGGCAGAACGTCCACAATGATGCACTTGGCCAAAAAGGGCGTATGCGTTTTTTCCTGAATATATTCAGGAAAAAACGCATACGCCCTTTTTGGCCAACCAAGCAAGCTTGCAAAGGAAATCTGCACTACAATGAAGTCTCACTTCCCCCCGGTCAAAAGGGCCATCAGAAAAAAGTGTAAAATCCAGAAGGCAGGACAGGCCATGGAGAACTGGGAGCCTTGTTATGCTGATGGGCGGGATGTAAATTGCCAACAGCCACTCGGGAGAAGTGTATGGTGTTTCCTGAAACATCTAAAAAACAAAGCAACAGAGCCTAGGGCACTTCCACTTATGGTCCTATAGCTTAGGGAAATTAAAATCAAAAAGACACAGCCACCCCAAAGTTTGGGACGGCTCTGTTTACAAGAACCTCGTTTACGGTACAAGTTCAATATCGCAGAAAGTGAGTAATGGATAAAGAAGTTGTGGTACTTACGTACAATGCAATATCACTCAGCAATGATATCTATGTCATCAGGCCCGTAGCAGCATAATGAGTGGATTCAGGTATGATGATTCTAACTGAAATAAGTCACACAGAAAAAGAAACATCATAAGATATCACTAATACACGGAATGTAAACTTGGCTACACAGGAACTGAATTACAAAACAGAACAGGGTCTCAAATTTAGAAAACCAACTTATGCTTGCTAAGGGGAAAGGTGAGTTGGGGTGCTGCCTAAAACCAGAGATTGAAATGAACACAGATAAAGTTCCTTAAGCCAAATATGGAATAGACAAGAGCTACTCCTTGCTCAACGAAATGGACTCAACACCCCATATTAAACGCCTAAGAATGTACCTGACTAGTAAGTACCTTAAAACCTATGGATTGCTATGTCTCCGAAAGAGAATCAAGCGTGTGTACAGGGGCATAAACGCAGCAGTGATAGGATTGGAGAGGTTCGGTGAGCAAATGAAGACCCTTTGAAGTCATATTGCATGGTACCCATTCCACGGGTCTCAACTCTCCAGGTTTAAGGGATTCTTCCTTCAGCTAAAACATGCATGTGGAACCCAGAGTATGATCCACCGTGTGATCGGGAGACGTGTTCAAATATGTCTCAGTTCTCGTCCCCTGGTACTCGGGTGCAACATTCCAGACGCTTTACTAACACTCTCCCGACTTGGAGAGTCAGTGCCTTTAACCTCCTGTTTGGCCCAGTTTGCAATTTCTGTGGAAGATGAACAGGAATAGGGAGAACCAATGAGAGACCAGCTGGAGGTGTCTGGACGGGCAAATTTAACTCTCATTTCCCACCAGGAAGAGGAATTAACCAAAGGCTCAGTGTGCCGTGCCGGAACCAGATTAGGGCCTGAAGCAATCCTGCGGTGTTGCGGCCAGCTCACAAGAAAGCGAGTTGAAGAAAGGAGCTCAGGGGCACTGTAATTCACAAACCTGCAGAGTTATAAATGACAGCTCTCGTCCAAAAATATACTGAAGTAAGGCTGCCAAGAGGACTTGAAAGCGGGGCAGAATTGCAGGAAACCGATTTCAGGAGGTAGACTGGAATTGCAGTTAAAGCATAGGAAAAGAGGCAGAACGTCCACAATGATGCACTTGGCCAAAAAGGGCGTATGCGTTTTTTCCTGAATATATTCAAGAAAAAACGCATACGCCCTTTTTGGCCAACCAAGCAAGCTTGCAAAGGAAATCTGCACTACAATGAAGTCTCACTTCCCCCCGGTCAAAAGGGCCATCAGAAAAAAGTGTAAAATCCAGAAGGCAGGACAGGCCATGGAGAACTGGGAGCCTTGTTATGCTGATGGGCGGGATGTAAATTGCCAACAGCCACTCGGGAGAAGTGTATGGTGTTTCCTGAAACATCTAAAAAACAAAGCAACAGAGCCTAGGGCACTTCCACTTATGGTCCTATAGCTTAGGGAAATTAAAATCAAAAAGACACAGCCACCCCAAAGTTTGGGACGGCTCTGTTTACAAGAACCTCGTTTACGGTACAAGTTCAATATCGCAGAAAGTGAGTAATGGATAAAGAAGTTGTGGTACTTACGTACAATGCAATATCACTCAGCAATGAAATCTATGTCATCAGGCCCGTAGCAGCATAATGAGTGGATTCAGGTATGATGATTCTAACTGAAATAAGTCACACAGAAAAAGAAACATCATAAGATATCACTAATACACGGAATGTAAACTTGGCTACACAGGAACTGAATTACAAAACAGAACAGGGTCTCAAATTTAGAAAACCAACTTATGCTTGCTAAGGGGAAAGGTGAGTTGGGGTGCTGCCTAAAACCAGAGATTGAAATGAACACAGATAAAGTTCCTTAAGCCAAATATGGAATAGACAAGAGCTACTCCTTGCTCAACGAAATGGACTCAACACCCCATATTAAACGCCTAAGAATGTACCTGACTAGTAAGTATCTTAAAACCTATGGATTGTTATGTCTCCGAAAGAGAATCAAGCGTGTGTACACGGGCATAAACGCAGCAGTGATAGGATTGGAGAGGTTCGGTGAGCAAATGAAGACCCTTTGAAGTCATATTGCATGGTACCCATTCCACGGGTCTCAACTCTCCAGGTTTAAGGGATTCTTCCTTCAGCTAAAACATGCATGTGGAACCCAGAGTATGATCCACCGTGTGATCGGGAGACGTGTTCAAGTATGTCTCAGTTCTCGTCCCCTGGTACTCGGGTGCAACATTCCAGACGCTTTACTAACACTCTCCCGACTTGGAGAGTCAGTGCCTTTAACCTCCTGTTTGGCCCAGTTTGCAATTTCTGTGGAAGATGAACAGGAATAGGGAGAACCAATGAGAGACCAGCTGGAGGTGTCTGGACGGGCAAATTTAACTCTCATTTCCCACCAGGAAGAGGAATTAACCAAAGGCTCAGCGTGCCGTGCCGGAACCAGATTAGGGCCTGAAGCAATCCTGCGGTGTTGCGGCCAGCTCACAAGAAAGCGAGTTGAAGAAAGGAGCTCAGGGGCACTGTAATTCACAAACCTGCAGAGTTATAAATGACAGCTCTCGTCCAAAAATATACTGAAGTAAGGCTGCCAAGAGGACTTGAAAGCGGGGCAGAATTGCAGGAAACCGATTTCAGGAGGTAGACTGGAATTGCAGTTAAAGCATAGGAAAAGAGGCAGAACGTCCACAATGATGCACTTGGCCAAAAAGGGCGTATGCGTTTTTTCCTGAATATATTCAGGAAAAAACGCATACGCCCTTTTTGGCCAACCAAGCAAGCTTGCAAAGGAAATCTGCACTACAATGAAGTCTCACTTCCCCCCGGTCAAAAGGGCCATCAGAAAAAAGTGTAAAATCCAGAAGGCAGGACAGGCCATGGAGACCTGGGAGCCTTGTTATGCTGATGGGCGGGATGTAAATTGCCAACAGCCACTCGGGAGAAGTGTATGGTGTTTCCTGAAACATCTAAAAAACAAAGCAACAGAGCCTAGGGCACTTCCACTTATGGTCCTATAGCTTAGGGAAATTAAAATCAAAAAGACACAGCCACCCCAAAGTTTGGGACGGCTCTGTTTACAAGAACCTCGTTTACGGTACAAGTTCAATATCGCAGAAAGTGAGTAATGGATAAAGAAGTTGTGGTACTTACGTACAATGCAATATCACTCAGCAATGAAATCTATGTCATCAGGCCCGTAGCAGCATAATGAGTGGATTCAGGTATGATGATTCTAACTGAAATAAGTCACACAGAAAAAGAAACATCATAAGATATCACTAATACACGGAATGTAAACTTGGCTACACAGGAACTGAATTACAAAACAGAACAGGGTCTCAAATTTAGAAAACCAACTTATGCTTGCTAAGGGGAAAGGTGAGTTGGGGTGCTGCCTAAAACCAGAGTTGAAATGAACACAGATAAAGTTCCTTAAGCCAAATATGGAATAGACAAGAGCTACTCCTTGCTCAACGAAATGGACTCAACACCCCATATTAAACGCCTAAGAATGTACCTGACTAGTAAGTATCTTAAAACCTATGGATTGCTATGTCTCCGAAAGAGAATCAAGCGTGTGTACAGGGGCATAAACGCAGCAGTGATAGGATTGGAGAGGTTCGGTGAGCAAATGAAGACCCTTTGAAGTCATATTGCATGGTACCCATTCCACGGGTCTCAACTCTCCAGGTTTAAGGGATTCTTCCTTCAGCTAAAACATGCATGTGGAACCCAGAGTATGATCCACCGTGTGATCGGGAGACGTGTTCAAATATGTCTCAGTTCTCGTCCCCTGGTACTCGGGTGCAACATTCCAGACGCTTTACTAACACTCTCCCGACTTGGAGAGTCAGTGCCTTTAACCTCCTGTTTGGCCCAGTTTTCAATTTCTGTGGAAGATGAACAGGAATAGGGAGAACCAATGAGAGACCAGCTGGAGGTGTCTGGACGGGCAAATTTAACTCTCATTTCCCACCAGGAAGAGGAATTAACCAAAGGCTCAGCGTGCCGTGCCGGAACCAGACTAGGGCCTGAAGCAATCCTGCGGTGTTGCGGCCAGCTCACAAGAAAGCGAGTTGAAGAAAGGAGCTCAGGGGCACTGTAATTCACAAACCTGCAGAGTTATAAATGACAGCTCTCGTCCAAAAATATACTGAAGTAAGGCTGCCAAGAGGACTTGAAAGCGGGGCAGAATTGCAGGAAACCGATTTCAGGAGGTAGACTGGAATTGCAGTTAAAGCATAGGAAAAGAGGCAGAACGTCCACAATGATGCACTTGGCCAAAAAGGGCGTATGCGTTTTTTCCTGAATATATTCAGGAAAAAACGCATACGCCCTTTTTGGCCAACCAAGCAAGCTTGCAAAGGAAATCTGCACTACAATGAAGTCTCACTTCCCCCCGGTCAAAAGGGCCATCTGAAAAAAGTGTAAAATCCAGAAGGCAGGACAGGCCATGGAGAACTGGGAGCCTTGTTATGCTGATGGGCGGGATGTAAATTGCCAACAGCCACTCGGGAGAAGTGTATGGTGTTTCCTGAAACATCTAAAAAACAAAGCAACAGAGCCTAGGGCACTTCCACTTATGGTCCTATAGCTTAGGGAAATTAAAATCAAAAAGACACAGCCACCCCAAAGTTTGGGACGGCTCTGTTTACAAGAACCTCGTTTACGGTACAAGTTCAATATCGCAGAAAGTGAGTAATGGATAAAGAAGTTGTGGTACTTACGTACAATGCAATATCACTCAGCAATGAAATCTATGTCATCAGGCCCGTAGCAGCATAATGAGTGGATTCAGGTATGATGATTCTAACTGAAATAAGTCACACAGAAAAAGAAACATCATAAGATATCACTAATACACGGAATGTAAACTTGGCTACACAGGAACTGAATTACAAAACAGAACAGGGTCTCAAATTTAGAAAACCAACTTATGCTTGCTAAGGGGAAAGGTGAGTTGGGGTGCTGCCTAAAACCAGAGATTGAAATGAACACAGATAAAGTTCCTTAAGCCAAATATGGAATAGACAAGAGCTACTCCTTGCTCAACGAAATGGACTCAACACCCCATATTAAACGCCTAAGAATGTACCTGACTAGTAAGTATCTTAAAACCTATGGATTGCTATGTCTCCGAAAGAGAATCAAGCGTGTGTACAGGGGCATAAACGCAGCAGTGATAGGATTGGAGAGGTTCGGTGAGCAAATGAAGACCCTTTGAAGTCATATTGCATGGTACCCATTCCACGGGTCTCAACTCTCCAGGTTTAAGGGATTCTTCCTTCAGCTAAAACATGCATGTGGAACCCAGAGTATGATCCACCGTGTGATCGGGAGACGTGTTCAAATATGTCTCAGTTCTCGTCCCCTGGTACTCGGGTGCAACATTCCAGACGCTTTACTAACACTCTCCCGACTTGGAGAGTCAGTGCCTTTAACCTCCTGTTTGGCCCAGTTTGCAATTTCTGCGGAAGATGAACAGGAATAGGGAGAACCAATGAGAGACCAGCTGGAGGTGTCTGGACGGGCAAATTTAACTCTCATTTCCCACCAGGAAGAGGAATTAACCAAAGGCTCAGCGTGCCGTGCCGGAACCAGATTAGGGCCTGAAGCAATCCTGCGGTGTTGCGGCCAGCTCACAAGAAAGCGAGTTGAAGAAAGGAGCTCAGGGGCACTGTAATTCACAAACCTGCAGAGTTATAAATGACAGCTCTCGTCCAAAAATATACTGAAGTAAGGCTGCCAAGAGGACTTGAAAGCGGGGCAGAATTGCAGGAAACCGATTTCAGGAGGTTAGACTGGAATTGCAGTTAAAGCATAGGAAAAGAGGCAGAACGTCCACAATGATGCACTTGGCCAAAAAGGGCGTATGCGTTTTTTCCTGAATATATTCAGGAAAAAACGCATACGCCCTTTTTGGCCAACCAAGCAAGCTTGCAAAGGAAATCTGCACTACAATGAAGTCTCACTTCCCCCGGTCAAAAGGGCCATCTGAAAAAAGTGTAAAATCCAGAAGGCAGGACAGGCCATGGAGAACTGGGAGCCTTGTTATGCTGATGGGCGGGATGTAAATTGCCAAGAGCCACTCGGGAGAAGTGTATGGTGTTTCCTGAAACATCTAAAAAACAAAGCAACAGAGCCTAGGGCACTTCCACTTATGGTCCTATAGCTTAGGGAAATTAAAATCAAAAAGACACAGCCACCCCAAAGTTTGGGACGGCTCTGTTTACAAGAACCTCGTTTACGGTACAAGTTCAATATCGCAGAAAGTGAGTAATGGATAAAGAAGTTGTGGTACTTACGTACAATGCAATATCACTCAGCAATGAAATCTATGTCATCAGGCCCGTAGCAGCATAATGAGTGGATTCAGGTATGATGATTCTAACTGAAATAAGTCACACAGAAAAAGAAACATCATAAGATATCACTAATACACGGAATGTAAACTTGGTTACACAGGAACTGAATTACAAAACAGAACAGGGTCTCAAATTTAGAAAACCAACTTATGCTTGCTAAGGGGAAAGGTGAGTTGGGGTGCTGCCTAAAACCAGAGATTGAAATGAACACAGATAAAGTTCCTTAAGCCAAATATGGAATAGACAAGAGCTACTCCTTGCTCAACGAAATGGACTCAACACCCCATATTAAACGCCTAAGAATGTACCTGACTAGTAAGTATCTTAAAACCTATGGATTGCTATGTCTCCGAAAGAGAATCAAGCGTGTGTACAGGGGCATAAACGCAGCAGTGATAGGATTGGAGAGGTTCGGTGAGCAAATGAAGACCCTTTGAAGTCATATTGCATGGTACCCATTCCACGGGTCTCAACTCTCCAGGTTTAAGGGATTCTTCCTTCAGCTAAAACATGCATGTGGAACCCAGAGTATGATCCACCGTGTGATCGGGAGACG
Organism: Grampus griseus; assembly: GCF_964374135.1. Classification (NCBI taxonomy): domain Eukaryota; kingdom Metazoa; phylum Chordata; class Mammalia; order Artiodactyla; family Delphinidae; genus Grampus; species Grampus griseus. The sequence continues at coordinate 871,376 of NW_028133368.1, forward strand.
TGTTCAAATATGTCTCAGTTCTCGTCCCCTGGTACTCGGGTGCAACATTCCAGACGCTTTACTAACACTCTCCCGACTTGGAGAGTCAGTGCCTTTAACCTCCTGTTTGGCCCAGTTTGCAATTTCTGCGGAAGATGAACAGGAATAGGGAGAACCAATGAGAGACTAGCTGGAGGTGTCTGGACGGGCAAATTTAACTCTCATTTCCCACCAGGAAGAGGAATTAACCAAAGGCTCAGCGTGCCGTGCCAGAACCAGATTAGGGCCTGAAGCAATCCTGCGGTGTTGCGGCCAGCTCACAAGAAAGCGAGTTGAAGAAAGGAGCTCAGGGGCACTGTAATTCACAAACCTGCAGAGTTATAAATGACAGCTCTCGTCCAAAAATATACTGAAGTAAGGCTGCCAAGAGGACTTGAAAGCGGGGCAGAATTGCAGGAAACCGATTTCAGGAGGTAGACTGGAATTGCAGTTAAAGCATAGGAAAAGAGGCAGAACGTCCACAATGATGCACTTGGCCAAAAAGGGCGTATGCGTTTTTTCCTGAATATATTCAGGAAAAAACGCATACGCCCTTTTTGGCCAACCAAGCAAGCTTGCAAAGGAAATCTGCACTACAATGAAGTCTCACTTCCCCCCGGTCAAAAGGGCCATCAGAAAAAAGTGTAAAATCCAGAAGGCAGGACAGGCCATGGAGAACTGGGAGCCTTGTTATGCTGATGGGCGGGATGTAAATTGGCAACAGCCACTCGGGAGAAGTGTATGGTGTTTCCTGAAACATCTAAAAAACAAAGCAACAGAGCCTAGGGCACTTCCACTTATGGTCCTATAGCTTAGGGAAATTAAAATCAAAAAGACACAGCCACCCCAAAGTTTGGGACGGCTCTGTTTACAAGAACCTCGTTTACGGTACAAGTTCAATATCGCAGAAAGTGAGTAATGGATAAAGAAGTTGTGGTACTTACGTACAATGCAATATCACTCAGCAATGAAATCTATGTCATCAGGCCCGTAGCAGCATAATGAGTGGATTCAGGTATGATGATTCTAACTGAAATAAGTCACACAGAAAAAGAAACATCATAAGATATCACTAATACACGGAATGTAAACTTGGCTACACAGGAACTGAATTACAAAACAGAACAGGGTCTCAAATTTAGAAAACCAACTTATGCTTGCTAAGGGGAAAGGTGAGTTGGGGTGCTGCCTAAAACCAGAGATTGAAATGAACACAGATAAAGTTCCTTAAGCCAAATATGGAATAGACAAGAGCTACTCCTTGCTCAACGAAATGGACTCAACACCCCATATTAAACGCCTAAGAATGTACCTGACTAGTAAGTATCTTAAAACCTATGGATTGCTATGTCTCCGAAAGAGAATCAAGCGTGTGTACAGGGGCATAAACGCAGCAGTGATAGGATTGGAGAGGTTCAGTGAGCAAATGAAGACCCTTTGAAGTCATATTGCATGGTACCCATTCCACGGGTCTCAAATCTCCAGGTTTAAGGGATTCTTCCTTCAGCTAAAACATGCATGTGGAACCCAGAGTATGATCCACCGTGTGATCGGGAGACGTGTTCAAATATGTTTCAGTTCTCGTCCCCTGGTACTCGGGTGCAACATTCCAGACGCTTTACTAACACTCTCCCGACTTGGAGAGTCAGTGCCTTTAACCTCCTGTTTGGCCCAGTTTGCAATTTCTGCGGAAGATGAACAGGAATAGGGAGAACCAATGAGAGACTAGCTGGAGGTGTCTGGACGGGCAAATTTAACTCTCATTTCCCACCAGGAAGAGGAATTAACCAAAGGCTCAGCGTGCCGTGCCGGAACCAGATTAGGGCCTGAAGCAATCCTACGGTGTTGCGGCCAGCTCACAAGAAAGCGAGTTGAAGGAAGGAGCTCAGGGGCACTGTAATTCACAAACCTGCAGAGTTATAAATGACAGCTATCGTCCAAAAATATACTGAAGTAAGGCTGCCAAGAGGACTTGAAAGCGGGGCAGAATTGCAGGAAACCGATTTCAGGAGGTAGACTGGAATTGCATTGAAAGCATAGGAAAAGAGGCAGAACGTCCACAATGATGCACTTGGCCAAAAAGGGTGTATGCGTTTTTTCCTGCAGGAAAAAACGCATACGCCCTTTTTGGCCAACCAAGCAAGCTTGCAAAGGAAATCTGCACTACAATGAAGTCTCACTTCCCCCCAGTAAAAAGGGCCATCAGAAAAAAGTGTAAAATCCAGAAGGCAGGACAGGCCATGGAGAACTGGGAGCCTTGTTATGCTGATGGGCGGGATGTAAATTGCCAAGAGCCACTCGGGAGAAGTGTATGGTGTTTCCTGAAACATCTAAAAAACAAAGCAACAGAGCCTAGGGCACTTCCACTTATGGTCCTATAGCTTAGGGAAATTAAAATCAAAAAGACACAGCCACCCCAAAGTTTGGGATGGCTCTGTTTACAAGAACCTCGTTTACGGTACAAGTTCAATATCGCAGAAAGTGAGTAATGGATAAAGAAGTTGTGGTACTTACGTACAATGCAATATCACTCAGCAATGAAATCTATGTCATCAGGCCCGTAGCAGCATAATGAGTGGATTCAGGTATGATGATTCTAACTGAAATAAGTCACACAGAAAAAGAAACATCATAAGATATCACTAATACACGGAATGTAAACTTGGCTACACAGGAACTGAATTACAAAACAGAACAGGGTCTCAAATTTAGAAAACCAACTTATGCTTGCTAAGGGGAAAGGTGAGTTGGGGTGCTGCCTAAAACCAGAGATTGAAATGAACACAGATAAAGTTCCTTAAGCCAAATATGGAATAGACAAGAGCTACTCCTTGCTCAACGAAATGGACTCAACACCCCATATTAAACGCCTAAGAATGTACCTGACTAGTAAGTATCTTAAAACCTATGGATTGCTATGTCTCCGAAAGAGAATCAAGCGTGTGTACAGGGGCATAAACGCAGCAGTGATAGGATTGGAGAGGTTCGGTGAGCAAATGAAGACCCTTTGAAGTCATATTGCATGGTACCCATTCCACGGGTCTCAACTCTCCAGGTTTAAGGGATTCTTCCTTCAGCTAAAATATGCATGTGGAACCCAGAGTATGATCCACCGTGTGATCGGGAGACGTGTTCAAATATGTCTCAGTTCTCGTCCCCTGGTACTCGGGTGCAACATTCCAGACGCTTTACTAACACTCTCCCGACTTGGAGAGTCAGTGCCTTTAACCTCCTGTTTGGCCCAGTTTGCAATTTCTGCGGAAGATGAACAGGAATAGGGAGAACCAATGAGAGACTAGCTGGAGGTGTCTGGACGGGCAAATTTAACTCTCATTTCCCACCAGGAAGAGGAATTAACCAAAGGCTCAGCGTGCCGTGCCGGAACCAGATTAGGGCCTGAAGCAATCCTGCGGTGTTGCGGCCAGCTCACAAGAAAGCGAGTTGAAGGAAGGAGCTCAGGGGCACTGTAATTCACAAACCTGCAGAGTTATAAATGACAGCTCTCGTCCAAAAATATACTGAAGTAAGGCTGCCAAGAGGACTTGAAAGCGGGGCAGAATTGCAGGAAACCGATTTCAGGAGGTAGACTGGAATTGCAGTTAAAGCATAGGAAAAGAGGCAGAACGTCCACAATGATGCACTTGGCCAAAAAGGGCGTATGCGTTTTTTCCAGGAAAAAACGCATACGCCCTTTTTGGCCAACCAAGCAAGCTTGCAAAGGAAATCTGCACTACAATGAAGTCTCACTTCCCCCCGGTCAAAAGGGCCATCAGAAAAAAGTGTAAAATCCAGAAGGCAGGACAGGCCATGGAGAACTGGGAGCCTTGTTATGCTGATGGGCGGGATGTAAATTGCCAACAGCCACTCGGGAGAAGTGTATGGTGTTTCCTGAAACATCTAAAAAACAAAGCAACAGAGCCTAGGGCACTTCCACTTATGGTCCTATAGCTTAGGGAAATTAAAATCAAAAAGACACAGCCACCACAAAGTTTGGGATGGCTCTGTTTACAAGAACCTCGTTTACGGTACAAGTTCAATATCGCAGAAAGTGAGTAATGGATAAAGAAGTTGTGGTACTTACGTACAATGCAATATCACTCAGCAATGAAATCTATGTCATCAGGCCCGTAGCAGCATAATGAGTGGATTCAGGTATGATGATTCTAACTGAAATAAGTCACACAGAAAAAGAAACATCATAAGATATCACTAATACACGGAATGTAAACTTGGCTACACAGGAACTGAATTACAAAACAGAACAGGGTCTCAAATTTAGAAAACCAACTTATGCTTGCTAAGGGGAAAGGTGAGTTGGGGTGCTGCCTAAAACCAGAGATTGAAATGAACACAGATAAAGTTCCTTAAGCCAAATATGGAATAGACAAGAGCTACTCCTTGCTCAACGAAATGGACTCAACACCCCATATTAAACGCCTAAGAATGTACCTGACTAGTAAGTATCTTAAAACCTATGGATTGCTATGTCTCCGAAAGAGAATCAAGCGTGTGTACAGGGGCATAAACGCAGCAGTGATAGGATTGGAGAGGTTCGGTGAGCAAATGAAGACCCTTTGAAGTCATATTGCATGGTACCCATTCCACGGGTCTCAACTCTCCAGGTTTAAGGGATTCTTCCTTCAGCTAAAACATGCATGTGGAACCCAGAGTATGATCCACCGTGTGATCGGGAGACGTGTTCAAATATGTCTCAGTTCTCGTCCCCTGGTACTCGGGTGCAACATTCCAGACGCTTTACTAACACTCTCCCGACTTGGAGAGTCAGTGCCTTTAACCTCCTGTTTGGCCCAGTTTGCAATTTCTGCGGAAGATGAACAGGAATAGGGAGAACCAATGAGAGACTAGCTGGAGGTGTCTGGACGGGCAAATTTAACTCTCATTTCCCACCAGGAAGAGGAATTAACCAAAGGCTCAGCGTACCGTGCCAGAACCAGATTAGGGCCTGAAGCAATCCTGCGGTGTTGCGACCAGCTCACAAGAAAGCGAGTTGAAGAAAGGAGCTCAGGGGCACTGTAATTCACAAACCTGCAGAGTTATAAATGACAGCTCTCGTCCAAAAATATACTGAAGTAAGGCTGCCAAGAGGACTTGAAAGCGGGGCAGAATTGCAGGAAACCGATTTCAGGAGGTAGACTGGAATTGCATTGAAAGCATAGGAAAAGAGGCAGAACGTCCACAATGATGCACTTGGCCAAAAAGGGCGTATGCGTTTTTTCCTGAATATATTCAGGAAAAAACGCATACGCCCTTTTTGGCCAACCAAGCAAGCTTGCAAAGGAAATCTGCACTACAATGAAGTCTCACTTCCCCCCCGGTCAAAAGGGCCATCTGAAAAAAGTGTAAAATCCAGAAGTTAGGACAGGCCATGGAGAACTGGTAGCCTTGTTATGCTGATGGGCGGGGTGTAAATTGCCAACAGCCACTCGGGAGAAGTGTATGGTGTTTCCTGAAACATCTAAAAAACAAAGCAACAGAGCCTAGGGCACTTCCACTTATGGTCCTATAGTTTAGGGAAATTAAAATCAAAAAGACACAGCCACCCCAAAGTTTGGGACGGCTCTGTTTACAAGAACCTCGTTTACGGTACAAGTTCAATATCGCAGAAAGTGAGTAATGGATAAAGAAGTTGTGGTACTTACGTACAATGCAATATCACTCAGCAATGAAATCTATGTCATCAGGCCCGTAGCAGCATAATGAGTGGATTCAGGTATGATGATTCTAACTGAAATAAGTCACACAGAAAAAGAAACATCATAAGATATCACTAATACACGGAATGTAAACTTGGCTACACAGGAACTGAATTACAAAACAGAACAGGGTCTCAAATTTAGAAAACCAACTTATGCTTGCTAAGGGGAAAGGTGAGTTGGGGTGCTGCCTAAAACCAGAGATTGAAATGAACACAGATAAAGTTCCTTAAGCCAAATATGGAATAGACAAGAGCTACTCCTTGCTCAACGAAATGGACTCAACACCCCATATTAAACGCCTAAGAATGTACCTGACTAGTAAGTATCTTAAAACCTATGGATTGCTATGTCTCCGAAAGAGAATCAAGCGTGTGTACAGGGGCATAAACGCAGCAGTGATAGGATTGGAGAGGTTCGGTGAGCAAATGAAGACCCTTTGAAGTCATATTGCATGGTACCCATTCCACGGGTCTCAACTCTCCAGGTTTAAGGGATTCTTCCTTCAGCTAAAACATGCATGTGGAACCCAGAGTATGATCCACCGTGTGATCGGGAGACGTGTTCCAATATGTTTCAGTTCTCGTCCCCTGGTACTCGGGTGCAACATTCCAGACGCTTTACTAACACTCTCCCGACTTGGAGAGTCAGTGCCTTTAACCTCCTGTTTGGCCCAGTTTGCAATTTCTGCGGAAGATGAACAGGAATAGGGAGAACCAATGAGAGACTAGCTGGAGGTGTCTGGACGGGCAAATTTAACTCTCATTTCCCACCAGGAAGAGGAATTAACCAAAGGCTCAGCGTGCCGTGCCGGAACCAGATTAGGGCCTGAAGCAATCCTGCGGTGTTGCGGCCAGCTCACAAGAAAGCGAGTTGAAGGAAGGAGCTCAGGGGCACTGTAATTCACAAACCTGCAGAGTTATAAATGACAGCTCTCGTCCAAAAATATACTGAAGTAAGGCTGCCAAGAGGACTTGAAAGCGGGGCAGAATTGCAGGAAACCGATTTCAGGAGGTAGACTGGAATTGCATTGAAAGCATAGGAAAAGAGGCAGAACGTCCACAATGATGCACTTGGCCAAAAAGGGCGTATGCGTTTTTTCCTGAATATATTCAGGAAAAAACGCATACGCCCTTTTTGGCCAACCAAGCAAGCTTGCAAAGGAAATCTGCACTACAATGAAGTCTCACTTCCCCCCCGGTCAAAAGGGCCATCTGAAAAAAGTGTAAAATCCAGAAGTTAGGACAGGCCATGGAGAACTGGTAGCCTTGTTATGCTGATGGGCGGGGTGTAAATTGCCAACAGCCACTCGGGAGAAGTGTATGGTGTTTCCTGAAACATCTAAAAAACAAAGCAACAGAGCCTAGGGCACTTCCACTTATGGTCCTATAGTTTAGGGAAATTAAAATCAAAAAGACACAGCCACCCCAAAGTTTGGGATGGCTCTGTTTACAAGAACCTCGTTTACGGTACAAGTTCAATATCGCAGAAAGTGTGTAATGGATAAAGAAGTTGTGGTACTTACGTACAATGCAATATCACTCAGCAATGAAATCTATGTCATCAGGCCCGTAGCAGCATAATGAGTGGATTCAGGTATGATGATTCTAACTGAAATAAGTCACACAGAAAAAGAAACATCATAAGATATCACTAATACACGGAATGTAAACTTGGTTACACAGGAACTGAATTACAAAACAGAACAGGGTCTCAAATTTAGAAAACCAACTTATGCTTGCTAAGGGGAAAGGTGAGTTGGGGTGCTGCCTAAAACCAGAGATTGAAATGAACACAGATAAAGTTCCTTAAGCCAAATATGGAATAGACAAGAGCTACTCCTTGCTCAACGAAATGGACTCAACACCCCATATTAAACGCCTAAGAATGTACCTGACTAGTAAGTATCTTAAAACCTATGGATTGCTATGTCTCCGAAAGAGAATCAAGCGTGTGTACAGGGGCATAAACGCAGCAGTGATAGGATTGGAGAGGTTCGGTGAGCAAATGAAGACCCTTTGAAGTCATATTGCATGGTACCCATTCCACGGGTCTCAACTCTCCAGGTTTAAGGGATTCTTCCTTCAGCTAAAACATGCATGTGGAACCCAGAGTATGATCCACCATGTGATCGGGAGACGTGTTCAAATATGTCTCAGTTCTCGTTCCCTGGTACTCGGGTGCAACATTCCAGACGCTTTACTAACACTCTCCCGACTTGGAGAGTCAGTGCCTTTAACCTCCTGTTTGGCCCAGTTTGCAATTTCTGCGGAAGATGAACAGGAATAGGGAGAACCAATGAGAGACTAGCTGGAGGTGTCTGGACGGGCAAATTTAACTCTCATTTCCCACCAGGAAGAGGAATTAACCAAAGGCTCAGCGTACCGTGCCAGAACCAGATTAGGGCCTGAAGCAATCCTGCGGTGTTGCGACCAGCTCACAAGAAAGCGAGTTGAAGAAAGGAGCTCAGGGGCACTGTAATTCACAAACCTGCAGAGTTATAAATGACAGCTATCGTCCAAAAATATACTGAAGTAAGGCTGCCAAGAGGACTTGAAAGCGGGGCAGAATTGCAGGAAACCGATTTCAGGAGGTAGACTGGAATTGCATTGAAAGCATAGGAAAAGAGGCAGAACGTCCACAATGATGCACTTGGCCAAAAAGGGCGTATGCGTTTTTTCCTGCAGGAAAAAACGCATACGCCCTTTTTGGCCAACCAAGCAAGCTTGCAAAGGAAATCTGCAGTACAATGAAGTCTCACTTCCCCCCGGTCAAAAGGGCCATCAGAAAAAAGTGTAAAATCCAGAAGGCAGGACAGGCCATGGAGAACTGGGAGCCTTGTTATGCTGATGGGCGGGATGTAAATTGCCAACAGCCACTCGGGAGAAGTGTATGGTGTTTCCTGAAACATCTAAAAAACAAAGCAACAGAGCCTAGGGCACTTCCACTTATGGTCCTATAGCTTAGGGAAATTAAAATCAAAAAGACACAGCCACCCCAAAGTTTGGGACGGCTCTGTTTACAAGAACCTCGTTTACGGTACAAGTTCAATATCGCAGAAAGTGAGTAATGGATAAAGAAGTTGTGGTACTTACGTACAATGCAATATCACTCAGCAATGAAATCTATGTCATCAGGCCCGTAGCAGCATAATGAGTGGATTCAGGTATGATGATTCTAACTGAAATAAGTCACACAGAAAAAGAAACATCATAAGATATCACTAATACACGGAATGTAAACTTGGCTACACAGGAACTGAATTACAAAACAGAACAGGGTCTCAAATTTAGAAAACCAACTTATGCTTGCTAAGGGGAAAGGTGAGTTGGGGTGCTGCCTAAAACCAGAGATTGAAATGAACACAGATAAAGTTCCTTAAGCCAAATATGGAATAGACAAGAGCTACTCCTTGCTCAACGAAATGGACTCAACACCCCATATTAAACGCCTAAGAATGTACCTGACTAGTAAGTATCTTAAAACCTATGGATTGCTATGTCTCCGAAAGAGAATCAAGCGTGTGTACAGGGGCATAAACGCAGCAGTGATAGGATTGGAGAGGTTCGGTGAGCAAATGAAGACCCTTTGAAGTCATATTGCATGGTACCCATTCCACGGGTCTCAACTCTCCAGGTTTAAGGGATTCTTCCTTCAGCTAAAACATGCATGTGGAACCCAGAGTATGATCCACCGTGTGATCGGGAGACGTGTTCAAATATGTCTCAGTTCTCGTCCCCTGGTACTCGGGTGCAACATTCCAGACGCTTTACTAACACTCTCCCGACTTGGAGAGTCAGTGCCTTTAACCTCCTGTTTGGCCCAGTTTGCAATTTCTGCGGAAGATGAACAGGAATAGGGAGAACCAATGAGAGACTAGCTGGAGGTGTCTGGACGGGCAAATTTAACTCTCATTTCCCACCAGGAAGAGGAATTAACCAAAGGCTCAGCGTGCCGTGCCGGAACCAGATTAGGGCCTGAAGCAGTCCTGCGGTGTTGCGACCAGCTCACAAGAAAGCGAGTTGAAGAAAGGAGCTCAGGGGCACTGTAATTCACAAACCTGCAGAGTTATAAATGACAGCTCTCGTCCAAAAATATACTGAAGTAAGGCTGCCAAGAGGACTTGAAAGCGGGGCAGAATTTCAGGAAACCGATTTCAGGAGGTAGACTGGAATTGCATTGAAAGCATAGGAAAAGAGGCAGAACGTCCACAATGATGCACTTGGCCAAAAAGGGCGTATGCGTTTTTTCCTGCAGGAAAAAAAGCATACGCCCTTTTTGGCCAACCAAGCAAGCTTGCAAAGGAAATCTGCAGTACAATGAAGTCTCACTTCCCCCCGGTCAAAAGGGCCATCTGAAAAAAGTGTAAAATCCAGAAGGCAGGACAGGCCATGGAGAACTGGGAGCCTTGTTATGCTGATGGGCGGGATGTAAATTGCCAACAGCCACTCGGGAGAAGTGTATGGTGTTTCCTGAAACATCTAAAAAACAAAGCAACAGAGCCTAGGGCACTTCCACTTATGGTCCTATAGTTTAGGGAAATTAAAATCAAAAAGACACAGCCACCCCAAAGTTTGGGACGGCTCTGTTTACAAGAACCTCGTTTACGGTACAAGTTCAATATCGCAGAAAGTGAGTAATGGATAAAGAAGTTGTGGTACTTACGTACAATGCAATATCACTCAGCAATGAAATCTATGTCATCAGGCCCGTAGCAGCATAATGAGTGGATTCAGGTATGATGATTCTAACTGAAATAAGTCACACAGAAAAAGAAACATCATAAGATATCACTAATACACGGAATGTAAACTTGGCTACACAGGAACTGAATTACAAAACAGAACAGGGTCTCAAATTTAGAAAACCAACTTATGCTTGCTAAGGGGAAAGGTGAGTTGGGGTGCTGCCTAAAACCAGAGATTGAAATGAACACAGATAAAGTTCCTTAAGCCAAATATGGAATAGACAAGAGCTACACCTTGCTCAACGAAATGGACTCAACACCTCATATTAAATGCCTAAGAATGTACCTGACTAGTAAGTATCTTAAAACCTATGGATTGCTATGTCTCCGAAACAGAATCAAGCGTGTGTACAGGGGCATAAACGCAGCAGTGATAGGATTGGAGAGGTTCGGTGAGCAAATGAAGACCCTTTGAAGTCATATTGCATGGTACCCATTCCACGGGTCTCAACTCTCCAGGTTTAAGGGATTCTTCCTTCAGCTAAAACATGCATGTGGAACCCAGAGTATGATCCACCGTGTGATCGGGAGACGTGTTCAAATATGTCTCAGTTCTCGTCCCCTGGTACTCGGGTGCAACATTCCAGACGCTTTACTAACACTCTCCCGACTTGGAGAGTCAGTGCCTTTAACCTCCTGTTTGGCCCAGTTTGCAATTTCTGCGGAAGATGAACAGGAATAGGGAGAACCAATGAGAGACTAGCTGGAGGTGTCTGGACGGGCAAATTTAACTCTCATTTCCCACCAGGAAGAGGAATTAACCAAAGGCTCAGCGTGCCGTGCCAGAACCAGATTAGGGCCTGAAGCAATCCTGCGGTGTTGCGGCCAGCTCACAAGAAAGCGAGTTGAAGAAAGGAGCTCAGGGGCACTGTAATTCACAAACCTGCAGAGTTATAAATGACAGCTATCGTCCAAAAATATACTGAAGTAAGGCTGCCAAGAGGACTTGAAAGCGGGGCAGAATTGTAGGAAACCGATTTCAGGAGGTAGACTGGAATTGCAGTTAAAGCATAGGAAAAGAGGCAGAACGTCCACAATGATGCACTTGGCCAAAAAAGGGCGTATGCGTTTTTTCCTGCAGGAAAAAACGCGTATGCCCTTTTTGGCCAACCAAGCAAGCTTGCAAAGGAAATCTGCACTACAATGAAGTCTCACTTCCCCCCGGTCAAAAGGGCCATCTGAAAAAAGTGTAAAATCCAGAAGGCAGGACAGGCCATGGAGAACTGGGAGCCTTGTTATGCTGATGGGCGGGATGTAAATTGCCAACAGCCACTCGGGAGAAGTGTATGGTGTTTCCTGAAACATCTAAAAAACAAAGCAACAGAGCCTAGGGCACTTCCACTTATGGTCCTATAGTTTAGGGAAATTAAAATCAAAAAGACACAGCCACCCCAAAGTTTGGGACGGCTCTGTTTACAAGAACCTCGTTTACGGTACAAGTTCAATATCGCAGAAAGTGAGTAATGGATAAAGAAGTTGTGGTACTTACGTACAATGCAATATCACTCAGCAATGAAATCTATGTCATCAGGCCCGTAGCAGCATAATGAGTGGATTCAGGTATGATGATTCTAACTGAAATAAGTCACACAGAAAAAGAAACATCATAAGATATCACTAATACACGGAATGTAAACTTGGCTACACAGGAACTGAATTACAAAACAGAACAGGGTCTCAAATTTAGAAAACCAACTTATGCTTGCTAAGGGGAAAGGTGAGTTGGGGTGCTGCCTAAAACCAGAGATTGAAATGAACACAGATAAAGTTCCTTAAGCCAAATATGGAATAGACAAGAGCTACTCCTTGCTCAACGAAATGGACTCAACACCCCATATTAAACGCCTAAGAATGTACCTGACTAGTAAGTATCTTAAAACCTATGGATTGCTATGTCTCCGAAAGAGAATCAAGCGTGTGTACAGGGGCATAAACGCAGCAGTGATAGGATTGGAGAGGTTCGGTGAGCAAATGAAGACCCTTTGAAGTCATATTGCATGGTACCCATTCCACGGGTCTCAACTCTCCAGGTTTAAGGGATTCTTCCTTCAGCTAAAACATGCATGTGGAACCCAGAGTATGATCCACCGTGTGATCGGGAGACGTGTTCAAATATGTCTCAGTTCTCGTCCCCTGGTACTCGGGTGCAACATTCCAGACGCTTTACTAACACTCTCCCGACTTGGAGAGTCAGTGCCTTTAACCTCCTGTTTGGCCCAGTTTGCAATTTCTGCGGAAGATGAACAGGAATAGGGAGAACCAATGAGAGACTAGCTGGAGGTGTCTGGACGGGCAAATTTAACTCTCATTTCCCACCAGGAAGAGGAATTAACCAAAGGCTCAGCGTGCCGTGCCAGAACCAGATTAGGGCCTGAAGCAATCCTGCGGTGTTGCGACCAGCTCACAAGAAAGCGAGTTGAAGAAAGGAGCTCAGGGGCACTGTAATTCACAAACCTGCAGAGTTATAAATGACAGCTATCGTCCAAAAATATACTGAAGTAAGGCTGCCAAGAGGACTTGAAAGCGGGGCAGAATTGCAGGAAACCGATTTCAGGAGGTAGACTGGAATTGCATTGAAAGCATAGGAAAAGAGGCAGAACGTCCACAATGATGCACTTGGCCAAAAAGGGCGTATGCGTTTTTTCCTGCAGGAAAAAATGCATACGCCCTTTTTGGCCAACCAAGCAAGCTTGCAAAGGAAATCTGCACTACAATGAAGTCTCACTTCCCCCCGGTCAAAAGGGGCATCAGAAAAAAGTGTAAAATCCAGAAGGCAGGACAGGCCATGGAGAACTGGGAGCCTTGTTATGCTGATGGGCGGGATGTAAATTGCCAACAGCCACTCGGGAGAAGTGTATGGTGTTTCCTGAAACATCTAAAAAACAAAGCAACAGAGCCTAGGGCACTTCCACTTATGGTCCTATAGCGTAGGGAAATTAAAATCAAAAAGACACAGCCACCCCAAAGTTTGGGACGGCTCTGTTTACAAGAACCTCGTTTACGGTACAAGTTCAATATCGCAGAAAGTGAGTAATGGATAAAGAAGTTGTGGTACTTACGTACAATGCAATATCACTCAGCAATGAAATCTATGTCATCAGGCCCGTAGCAGCATAATGAGTGGATTCAGGTATGATGATTCTAACTGAAATAAGTCACACAGAAAAAGAAACATCATAAGATATCACTAATACACGGAATGTAAACTTGGCTACACAGGAACTGAATTACAAAACAGAACAGGGTCTCAAATTTAGAAAACCAACTTATGCTTGCTAAGGGGAAAGGTGAGTTGGGGTGCTGCCTAAAACCAGAGTTGAAATGAACACAGATAAAGTTCCTTAAGCCAAATATGGAATAGACAAGAGCTACTCCTTGCTCAACGAAATGGACTCAACACCCCATATTAAACGTCTAAGAATGTACCTGACTAGTAAGTATCTTAAAACCTATGGATTGCTATGTCTCCGAAAGAGAATCAAGCGTGTGTACAGGGGCATAAACGCAGCAGTGATAGGATTGGAGAGGTTCGGTGAGCAAATGAAGACCCTTTGAAGTCATATTGCATGGTACCCATTCCACGGGTCTCAACTCTCCAGGTTTAAGGGATTCTTCCTTCAGCTAAAACATGCATGTGGAACCCAGAGTATGATCCACCGTGTGATCGGGAGACATGTTCAAATATGTCTCAGTTCTCGTCCCCTGGTACTCGGGTGCAACATTCCAGACGCTTTACTAACACTCTCCCGACTTGGAGAGTCAGTGCCTTTAACCTCCTGTTTGGCCCAGTTTGCAATTTCTGCGGAAGATGAACAGGAATAGGGAGAACCAATGAGAGACTAGCTGGAGGTGTCTGGACGGGCAAATTTAACTCTCATTTCCCACCAGGAAGAGGAATTAACCAAAGGCTCAGCGTGCCGTGCCAGAAGCAGATTAGGGCCTGAAGTAATCCTGCGGTGTTGCGACCAGCTCACAAGAAAGCGAGTTGAAGAAAGGAGCTCAGGGGCACTGTAATTCTCAAACCTGCAGAGTTATAAATGACAGCTATCGTCCAAAAATATACTGAAGTAAGGCTGCCAAGAGGACTTGAAAGCGGGGCAGAATTGCAGGAAACCGATTTCAGGAGGTAGACTGGAATTGCATTGAAAGCATAGGAAAAGAGGCAGAACGTCCACAATGATGCACTTGGCCAAAAAGGGCGTATGCGTTTTTTCCTGCAGGAAAAAACGCATACGCCCTTCTTGGCCAACCAAGCAAGCTTGCAAAGGAAATCTGCACTACAATGAAGTCTCACTTCCCCCCGGTCAAAAGGGGCATCAGAAAAAAGTGTAAAATCCAGAAGGCAGGACAGGCCATGGAGAACTGGGAGCCTTGTTATGCTGATGAGCGGGATGTAAATTGCCAACAGCCACTCGGGAGAAGTGTATGGTGTTTCCTGAAACATCTAAAAAACAAAGCAACAGAGCCTAGGGCACTTCCACTTATGGTCCTATAGCTTAGGGAAATTAAAATCAAAAAGACACAGCCACCCCAAAGTTTGGGACGACTCTGTTTACAAGAACCTCGTTTACGGTACAAGTTCAATATCGCAGAAAGTGAGTAATGGATAAAGAAGTTGTGGTACTTACGTACAATGCAATATCACTCAGCAATGAAATCTATGTCATCAGGCCCGTAGCAGCATAATGAGTGGATTCAGGTATGATGATTCTAACTGAAATAAGTCACACAGAAAAAGAAACATCATAAGATATCACTAATACACGGAATGTAAACTTGGCTACACAGGAACTGAATTACAAAACAGAACAGGGTCTCAAATTTAGAAAACCAACTTATGCTTGCTAAGGGGAAAGGTGAGTTGGGGTGCTGCCTAAAACCAGAGTTGAAATGAACACAGATAAAGTTCCTTAAGCCAAATATGGAATAGACAAGAGCTACTCCTTGCTCAACGAAATGGACTCAACACCCCATATTAAACGCCTAAGAATGTACCTGACTAGTAAGTATCTTAAAACCTATGGATTGCTATGTCTCCGAAAGAGAATCAAGCGTGTGTACAGGGGCATAAACGCAGCAGTGATAGGATTGGAGAGGTTCGGTGAGCAAATGAAGACCCTTTGAAGTCATATTGCATGGTACCCATTCCACGGGTCTCAACTCTCCAGGTTTAAGGGATTCTTCCTTCAGCTAAAACATGCATGTGGAACCCAGAGTATGATCCACCGTGTGATCGGGAGACGTGTTCAAATATGTCTCAGTTCTCGTCCCCTGGTACTCGGGTGCAACATTCCAGACGCTTTACTAACACTCTCCCGACTTGGAGAGTCAGTGCCTTTAACCTCCTGTTTGGCCCAGTTTGCAATTTCTGCGGAAGATGAACAGGAATAGGGAGAACCAATGAGAGACTAGCTGGAGGTGTCTGGACGGGCAAATTTAACTCTCATTTCCCACCAGGAAGAGGAATTAACCAAAGGCTCAGCGTGCCGTGCCAGAACCAGATTAGGGCCTGAAGCAATCCTGCGGTGTTGCGACCAGCTCACAAGAAAGCGAGTTGAAGAAAGGAGCTCAGGGGCACTGTAATTCACAAACCTGCAGAGTTATAAATGACAGCTATCGTCCAAAAATATACTGAAGTAAGGCTGCCAAGAGGACTTGAAAGCGGGGCAGAATTGCAGGAAACCGATTTCAGGAGGTAGACTGGAATTGCAGTTAAAGCATAGGAAAAGAGGCAGAACGTCCACAATGATGCACTTGGCCAAAAAGGGCGTATGCGTTTTTTCCTGAATATATTCAGGAAAAAACGCATACGCCCTTTTTGGCCAACCAAGCAAGCTTGCAAAGGAAATCTGCACTACAATGAAGTCTCACTTCCCCCCGGTCAAAAGGGCCATCTGAAAAAAGTGTAAAATCCACAAGTTAGGACAGGCCATGGAGAACTGGTAGCCTTGTTATGCTGATGGGCGGGATGTAAATTGCCAACAGCCACTCGGGAGAAGTGTATGGTGTTTCCTGAAACATCTAAAAAACAAAGCAACAGAGCCTAGGGCACTTCCACTTATGGTCCTATAGTTTAGGGAAATTAAAATCAAAAAGACACAGCCACCCCAAAGTTTGGGACGGCTCTGTTTACAAGAACCTTGTTTATGGTACAAGTTCAATATCGCAGAAAGTGAGTAATGGATAAAGAAGTTGTGGTACTTACGTACAATGCAATATCACTCAGCAATGAAATCTATGTCATCAGGCCCGTAGCAGCATAATGAGTGGATTCAGGTATGATGATTCTAACTGAAATAAGTCACACAGAAAAAGAAACATCATAAGATATCACTAATACACGGAATGTAAACTTGGCTACACAGGAACTGAATTACAAAACAGAACAGGGTCTCAAATTTAGAAAACCAACTTATGCTTGCTAAGGGGAAAGGTGAGTTGGGGTGCTGCCTAAAACCAGAGATTGAAATGAACACAGATAAAGTTCCTTAAGCCAAATATGGAATAGACAAGAGCTACACCTTGCTCAACGAAATGGACTCAACACCTCATATTAAATGCCTAAGAATGTACCTGACTAGTAAGTATCTTAAAACCTATGGATTGCTATGTCTCCGAAAGAGAATCAAGCGTGTGTACAGGGGCATAAACGCAGCAGTGATAGGATTGGAGAGGTTCGGTGAGCAAATGAAGACCCTTTGAAGTCATATTGCATGGTACCCATTCCACGGGTCTCAACTCTCCAGGTTTAAGGGATTCTTCCTTCAGCTAAAACATGCATGTGGAACCCAGAGTATGATCCACCGTGTGATCGGGAGACGTGTTCAAATATGTCTCAGTTCTCGTCCCCTGGTACTCAGGTGCAACATTCCAGACGCTTTACTAACACTCTCCCGACTTGGAGAGTCAGTGCCTTTAACCTCCTGTTTGGCCCAGTTTGCAATTTCTGCGGAAGATGAACAGGAATAGGGAGAACCAATGAGAGACTAGCTGGAGGTGTCTGGACGGGCAAATTTAACTCTCATTTCCCACCAGGAAGAGGAATTAACCAAAGGCTCAGCGTGCCGTGCCAGAACCAGATTAGGGCCTGAAGCAATCCTGCGGTGTTGCGGCCAGCTCACAAGAAAGCGAGTTGAAGAAAGGAGCTCAGGGGCACTGTAATTCACAAACCTGCAGAGTTATAAATGACAGCTATCGTCCAAAAATATACTGAAGTAAGGCTGCCAAGAGGACTTGAAAGCGGGGCAGAATTGCAGGAAATCGATTTCAGGAGGTAGACTGGAATTGCAGTTGAAGCATAGGAAAAGAGGCAGAACGTCCACAATGATGCACTTGGCCAAAAAGGGCGTATGCGTTTTTTCCTGCAGGAAAAAACGCATACGCCCTTTTTGGCCAACCAAGCAAGCTTGCAAAGGAAATCTGCACTACAATGAAGTCTCACTTCCCCCCGGTCAAAAGGGCCATCTGAAAAAAGTGTAAAATCCAGAAGGCAGGACAGGCCATGGAGAACTGGGAGCCTTGTTATGCTGATGGGCGGGATGTAAATTGCCAACAGCCACTCGGGAGAAGTGTATGGTGTTTCCTGAAACATCTAAAAAACAAAGCAACAGAGCCTAGGGCACTTCCACTTATGGTCCTATAGTTTAGGGAAATTAAAATCAAAAAGACACAGCCACCCCAAAGTTTGGGACGGCTCTGTTTACAAGAACCTCGTTTACGGTACAAGTTCAATATCGCAGAAAGTGAGTAATGGATAAAGAAGTTGTGGTACTTACGTACAATGCAATATCACTCAGCAATGAAATCTATGTCATCAGGCCCGTAGCAGCATAATGAGTGGATTCAGGTATGATGATTCTAACTGAAATAAGTCACACAGAAAAAGAAACATCATAAGATATCACTAATACACGGAATGTAAACTTGGCTACACAGGAACTGAATTACAAAACAGAACAGGGTCTCAAATTTAGAAAACCAACTTATGCTTGCTAAGGGGAAAGGTGAGTTGGGGTGCTGCCTAAAACCAGAGTTGAAATGAACACAGATAAAGTTCCTTAAGCCAAATATGGAATAGACAAGAGCTACTCCTTGCTCAACGAAATGGACTCAACACCCCATATTAAACGCCTAAGAATGTACCTGACTAGTAAGTATCTTAAAACCTATGGATTGCTATGTCTCCGAAAGAGAATCAAGCGTGCGTACAGGGGCATAAACGCAGCAGTGATAGGATTGGAGAGGTTCGGTGAGCAAATGAAGACCCTTTGAAATCATATTGCATGGTACCCATTCCACGGGTCTCAACTCTCCAGGTTTAAGGGATTCTTCCTTCAGCTAAAACATGCATGTGGAACCCAGAGTATGATCCACCGTGTGATCGGGAGACGTGTTCAAATATGTCTCAGTTCTCGTCCCCTGGTACTCGGGTGCAACATTCCAGACGCTTTACTAACACTCTCCCGACTTGGAGAGTCAGTGCCTTTAACCTCCTGTTTGGCCCAGTTTGCAATTTCTGCGGAAGATGAACAGGAATAGGGAGAACCAATGAGAGACTAGCTGGAGGTGTCTGGACGGGCAAATTTAACTCTCATTTCCCACCAGGAAGAGGAATTAACCAAAGGCTCAGCGTGCCGTGCCAGAACCAGATTAGGGCCTGAAGCAATCCTGCGGTGTTGCGACCAGCTCACAAGAAAGCGAGTTGAGGAAAGGAGCTCAGGGGCACTGTAATTCACAAACCTGCAGAGTTATAAATGACAGCTATCGTCCAAAAATATACTGAAGTAAGGCTGCCAAGAGGACTTGAAAGCGGGGCAGAATTGCAGGAAACCGATTTCAGGAGGTAGACTGGAATTGCAGTTAAAGCATAGGAAAAGAGGCAGAACGTCCACAATGATGCACTTGGCCAAAAAGGGCGTATGCGTTTTTTCCTGAATATATTCAGGAAAAAACGCATACGCCCTTTTTGGCCAACCAAGCAAGCTTGCAAAGGAAATCTGCACTACAATGAAGTCTCACTTCCCCCCGGTCAAAAGGGCCATCTGAAAAAAGTGTAAAATCCACAAGTTAGGACAGGCCATGGAGAACTGGTAGCCTTGTTATGCTGATGGGCGGGATGTAAATTGCCAACAGCCACTCGGGAGAAGTGTATGGTGTTTCCTGAAACATCTAAAAAACAAAGCAACAGAGCCTAGGGCACTTCCACTTATGGTCCTATAGTTTAGGGAAATTAAAATCAAAAAGACACAGCCACCCCAAAGTTTGGGACGGCTCTGTTTACAAGAACCTTGTTTACGGTACAAGTTCAATATCGCAGAAAGTGAGTAATGGATAAAGAAGTTGTGGTACTTACGTACAATGCAATATCACTCAGCAATGAAATCTATGTCATCAGGCCCGTAGCAGCATAATGAGTGGATTCAGGTATGATGATTCTAACTGAAATAAGTCACACAGAAAAAGAAACATCATAAGATATCACTAATACACGGAATGTAAACTTGGCTACACAGGAACTGAATTACAAAACAGAACAGGGTCTCAAATTTAGAAAACCAACTTATGCTTGCTAAGGGGAAAGGTGAGTTGGGGTGCTGCCTAAAACCAGAGATTGAAATGAACACAGATAAAGTTCCTTAAGCCAAATATGGAATAGACAAGAGCTACACCTTGCTCAACGAAATGGACTCAACACCTCATATTAAACGCCTAAGAATGTACCTGACTAGTAAGTATCTTAAAACCTATGGATTGCTATGTCTCCGAAAGAGAATCAAGCATGTGTACAGGGGCATAAACGCAGCAGTGATAGGATTGGAGAGGTTCGGTGAGCAAATGAAGACCCTTTGAAGTCATATTGCATGGTACCCATTCCACGGGTCTCAACTCTCCAGGTTTAAGGGATTCTTCCTTCAGCTAAAACATGCATGTGGAACCCAGAGTATGATCCACCGTGTGATCGGGAGACGTGTTCAAATATGTCTCAGTTCTCGTCCCCTGGTACTCGGGTGCAACATTCCAGACGCTTTACTAACACTCTCCCGACTTGGAGAGTCAGTGCCTTTAACCTCCTGTTTGGCCCAGTTTGCAATTTCTGCGGAAGATGAACAGGAATAGGGAGAACCAATGAGAGACTAGCTGGAGGTGTCTGGACGGGCAAATTTAACTCTCATTTCCCACCAGGAAGAGGAATTAACCAAAGGCTCAGCATGCCGTGCCAGAACCAGATTAGGGCCTGAAGCAATCCTGCGGTGTTGCGGCCAGCTCACAAGAAAGCGAGTTGAAGAAAGGAGCTCAGGGGCACTGTAATTCACAAACCTGCAGAGTTATAAATGACAGCTATCGTCCAAAAATATACTGAAGTAAGGCTGCCAAGAGGACTTGAAAGCGGGGCAGAATTGCAGGAAACCGATTTCAGGAGGTAGACTGGAATTGCAGTTAAAGCATAGGAAAAGAGGCAGAACGTCCACAATGATGCACTTGGCCAAAAAGGGCGTATGCGTTTTTTCCTGCAGGAAAAAACGCATACGCCCTTTTTGGCCAACCAAGCAAGCTTCCAAAGGAAATCTGCACTACAATGAAGTCTCACTTCCCCCCGGTCAAAAGGGCCATCTGAAAAAAGTGTAAAATCCAGAAGGCAGGACAGGCCATGGAGAACTGGGAGCCTTGTTATGCTGATGGGCGGGATGTAAATTGCCAACAGCCACTCGGGAGAAGTGTATGGTGTTTCCTGAAACATCTAAAAAACAAAGCAACAGAGCCTAGGGCACTTCCACTTATGGTCCTATAGTTTAGGGAAATTAAAATCAAAAAGACACAGCCACCCCAAAGTTTGGGACAGCTCTGTTTACAAGAACCTCGTTTACGGTACAAGTTCAATATCGCAGAAAGTGAGTAATGGATAAAGAAGTTGTGGTACTTACGTACAATGCAATATCACTCAGCAATGAAATCTATGTCATCAGGCCCGTAGCAGCATAATGAGTGGATTCAGGTATGATGATTCTAACTGAAATAAGTCACACAGAAAAAGAAACATCATAAGATATCACTAATACACGGAATGTAAACTTGGCTACACAGGAACTGAATTACAAAACAGAACAGGGTCTCAAATTTAGAAAACCAACTTATGCTTGCTAAGGGGAAAGGTGAGTTGGGGTGCTGCCTAAAACCAGAGTTGAAATGAACACAGATAAAGTTCCTTAAGCCAAATATGGAATAGACAAGAGCTACTCCTTGCTCAACGAAATGGACTCAACACCCCATATTAAACGCCTAAGAATGTACCTGACTAGTAAGTATCTTAAAACCTATGGATTGCTATGTCTCCGAAAGAGAATCAAGCGTGTGTACAGGGGCATAAACGCAGCAGTGATAGGATTGGAGAGGTTCGGTGAGCAAATGAAGACCCTTTGAAGTCATATTGCATGGTACCCATTCCACGGGTCTCAACTCTCCAGGTTTAAGGGATTCTTCCTTCAGCTAAAACATGCATGTGGAACCCAGAGTATGATCCACCGTGTGATCGGGAGACGTGTTCAAATATGTCTCAGTTCTCGTCCCCTGGTACTCGGGTGCAACATTCCAGACGCTTTACTAACACTCTCCCGACTTGGAGAGTCAGTGCCTTTAACCTCCTGTTTGGCCCAGTTTGCAATTTCTGCGGAAGATGAACAGGAATAGGGAGAACCAATGAGAGACTAGCTGGAGGTGTCTGGACGGGCAAATTTAACTCTCATTTCCCACCAGGAAGAGGAATTAACCAAAGGCTCAGCGTGCCGTGCCAGAACCAGATTAGGGCCTGAAGCAATCCTGCGGTGTTGCGGCCAGCTCACAAGAAAGCGAGTTGAAGAAAGGAGCTCAGGGGCACTGTAATTCACAAACCTGCAGAGTTATAAATGACAGCTATCGTCCAAAAATATACTGAAGTAAGGCTGCCAAGAGGACTTGAAAGCGGGGCAGAATTGCAGGAAACCGATTTCAGGAGGTAGACTGGAATTGCAGTTAAAGCATAGGAAAAGAGGCAGAACGTCCACAATGATGCACTTGGCCAAAAAGGGCGTATGCGTTTTTTCCTGCAGGAAAAAACGCATACGCCCTTTTTGGCCAACCAAGAAAGCTTGCAAAGGAAATCTGCACTACAATGAAGTCTCACTTCCCCCCGGTCAAAAGGGCCATCTGAAAAAAGTGTAAAATCCAGAAGGCAGGACAGGCCATGGAGAACTGGGAGCCTTGTTATGCTGATGGGCGGGATGTAAATTGGCAACAGCCACTCGGGAGAAGTGTATGGTGTTTCCTGAAACATCTAAAAAACAAAGCAACAGAGCCTAGGGCACTTCCACTTATGGTCCTATAGTTTAGGGAAATTAAAATCAAAAAGACACAGCCACCCCAAAGTTTGGGACAGCTCTGTTTACAAGAACCTCGTTTACGGTACAAGTTCAATATCGCAGAAAGTGAGTAATGGATAAAGAAGTTGTGGTACTTACGTACAATGCAATATCACTCAGCAATGAAATCTATGTCATCAGGCCCGTAGCAGCATAATGAGTGGATTCAGGTATGATGATTCTAACTGAAATAAGTCACACAGAAAAAGAAACATCATAAGATATCACTAATACACGGAATGTAAACTTGGCTACACAGGAACTGAATTACAAAACAGAACAGGGTCTCAAATTTAGAAAACCAACTTATGCTTGCTAAGGGGAAAGGTGAGTTGGGGTGCTGCCTAAAACCAGAGTTGAAATGAACACAGATAAAGTTCCTTAAGCCAAATATGGAATAGACAAGAGCTACTCCTTGCTCAACGAAATGGACTCAACACCCCATATTAAACGCCTAAGAATGTACCTGACTAGTAAGTATCTTAAAACCTATGGATTGCTATGTCTCCGAAAGAGAATCAAGCGTGTGTACAGGGGCATAAACGCAGCAGTGATAGGATTGGAGAGGTTCGGTGAGCAAATGAAGACCCTTTGAAATCATATTGCATGGTACCCATTCCACGGGTCTCAACTCTCCAGGTTTAAGGGATTCTTCCTTCAGCTAAAACATGCATGTGGAACCCAGAGTATGATCCACCGTGTGATCGGGAGACGTGTTCAAATATGTCTCAGTTCTCGTCCCCTGGTACTCGGGTGCAACATTCCAGACGCTTTACTAACACTCTCCCGACTTGGAGAGTCAGTGCCTTTAACCTCCTGTTTGGCCCAGTTTGCAATTTCTGCGGAAGATGAACAGGAATAGGGAGAACCAATGAGAGACTAGCTGGAGGTGTCTGGACGGGCAAATTTAACTCTCATTTCCCACCAGGAAGAGGAATTAACCAAAGGCTCAGCGTGCCGTGCCAGAACCAGATTAGGGCCTGAAGCAATCCTGCGGTGTTGCGACCAGCTCACAAGAAAGCGAGTTGAGGAAAGGAGCTCAGGGGCACTGTAATTCACAAACCTGCAGAGTTATAAATGACAGCTATCGTCCAAAAATATACTGAAGTAAGGCTGCCAAGAGGACTTGAAAGCGGGGCAGAATTGCAGGAAACCGATTTCAGGAGGTAGACTGGAATTGCAGTTAAAGCATAGGAAAAGAGGCAGAACGTCCACAATGATGCACTTGGCCAAAAAGGGCGTATGCGTTTTTTCCTGAATATATTCAGGAAAAAACGCATACGCCCTTTTTGGCCAACCAAGCAAGCTTGCAAAGGAAATCTGCACTACAATGAAGTCTCACTTCCCCCCGGTCAAAAGGGCCATCTGAAAAAAGTGTAAAATCCAGAAGGCAGGACAGGCCATGGAGAACTGGGAGCCTTGTTATGCTGATGGGCGGGATGTAAATTGCCAACAGCCACTCGGGAGAAGTGTATGGTGTTTCCTGAAACATCTAAAAAACAAAGCAACAGAGCCTAGGGCACTTCCACTTATGGTCCTATAGTTTAGGGAAATTAAAATCAAAAAGACACAGCCACCCCAAAGTTTGGGACGGCTCTGTTTACAAGAACCTCGTTTACGGTACAAGTTCAATATCGCAGAAAGTGAGTAATGGATAAAGAAGTTGTGGTACTTACGTACAATGCAATATCACTCAGCAATGAAATCTATGTCATCAGGCCCGTAGCAGCATAATGAGTGGATTCAGGTATGATGATTCTAACTTAAATAAGTCACACAGAAAAAGAAACATCATAAGATATCACTAATACACGGAATGTAAACTTGGCTACACAGGAACTGAATTACAAAACAGAACAGGGTCTCAAATTTAGAAAACCAACTTATGCTTGCTAAGGGGAAAGGTGAGTTGGCGTGCTGCCTAAAACCAGAGTTGAAATGAACACAGATAAAGTTCCTTAAGCCAAATATGGAATAGACAAGAGCTACTCCTTGCTCAACGAAATGGACTCAACACCCCATATTAAACGCCTAAGAATGTACCTGACTAGTAAGTATCTTAAAACCTATGGATTGCTATGTCTCCGAAAGAGAATCAAGCGTGTGTACAGGGGCATAAACGCAGCAGTGATAGGATTGGAGAGGTTCGGTGAGCAAATGAAGACCCTTTGAAATCATATTGCATGGTACCCATTCCACGGGTCTCAACTCTCCAGGTTTAAGGGATTCTTCCTTCAGCTAAAACATGCATGTGGAACCCAGAGTATGATCCACCGTGTGATTGGGAGACGTGTTCAAATATGTCTCAGTTCTCGTCCCCTGGTACTCGGGTGCAACATTCCAGACGCTTTACTAACACTCTCCCGACTTGGAGAGTCAGTGCCTTTAACCTCCTGTTTGGCCCAGTTTGCAATTTCTGCGGAAGATGAACAGGAATAGGGAGAACCAATGAGAGACTAGCTGGAGGTGTCTGGACGGGCAAATTTAACTCTCATTTCCCACCAGGAAGAGGAATTAACCAAAGGCTCAGCGTGCCGTGCCAGAACCAGATTAGGGCCTGAAGCAATCCTGCGGTGTTGCGACCAGCTCACAAGAAAGCGAGTTGAAGAAAGGAGCTCAGGGGCACTGTAATTCACAAACCTGCAGAGTTATAAATGACAGCTATCGTCCAAAAATATACTGAAGTAAGGCTGCCAAGAGGACTTGAAAGCGGGGCAGAATTGCAGGAAACCGATTTCAGGAGGTAGACTGGAATTGCAGTTAAAGCATAGGAAAAGAGGCAGAACGTCCACAATGATGCACTTGGCCAAAAAGGGCGTATGCGTTTTTTCCTGAATATATTCAGGAAAAAACGCATACGCCCTTTTTGGCCAACCAAGCAAGCTTGCAAAGGAAATCTGCACTACAATGAAGTCTCACTTCCCCCCGGTCAAAAGGGCCATCTGAAAAAAGTGTAAAATCCAGAAGTTAGGACAGGCCATGGAGAACTGGTAGCCTTGTTATGCTGATGGGCGGGATGTAAATTGCCAACAGCCACTCGGGAGAAGTGTATGGTGTTTCCTGAAACATCTAAAAAACAAAGCAACAGAGCCTAGGGCACTTCCACTTATGGTCCTATAGTTTAGGGAAATTAAAATCAAAAAGACACAGCCACCCCAAAGTTTGGGACGGCTCTGTTTACAAGAACCTCGTTTACGGTACAAGTTCAATATCGCAGAAAGTGAGTAATGGATAAAGAAGTTGTGGTACTTACGTACAATGCAATATCACTCAGCAATGAAATCTATGTCATCAGGCCCGTAGCAGCATAATGAGTGGATTCAGGTATGATGATTCTAACTGAAATAAGTCACACAGAAAAAGAAACATCATAAGATATCACTAATACACGGAATGTAAACTTGGCTACACAGGAACTGAATTACAAAACAGAACAGGGTCTCAAATTTAGAAAACCAACTTATGCTTGCTAAGGGGAAAGGTGAGTTGGGGTGCTGCCTAAAACCAGAGTTGAAATGAACACAGATAAAGTTCCTTAAGCCAAATATGGAATAGACAAGAGCTACTCCTTGCTCAACGAAATGGACTCAACACCCCATATTAAACGCCTAAGAATGTACCTGACTAGTAAGTATCTTAAAACCTATGGATTGCTATGTCTCCGAAAGAGAATCAAGCGTGTGTACAGGGGCATAAACGCAGCAGTGATAGGATTGGAGAGGTTCGGTGAGCAAATGAAGACCCTTTGAAGTCATATTGCATGGTACCCATTCCACGGGTCTCAACTCTCCAGGTTTAAGGGATTCTTCCTTCAGCTAAAACATGCATGTGGAACCCAGAGTATGATCCACCGTGTGATCGGGAGACGTGTTCAAATATGTCTCAGTTCTCGTCCCCTGGTACTCGGGTGCAACATTCCAGACGCTTTACTAACACTCTCCCGACTTGGAGAGTCAGTGCCTTTAACCTCCTGTTTGGCCCAGTTTGCAATTTCTGCGGAAGATGAACAGGAATAGGGAGAACCAATGAGAGACTAGCTGGAGGTGTCTGGACGGGCAAATTTAACTCTCATTTCCCACCAGGAAGAGGAATTAACCAAAGGCTCAGCGTGCCGTGCCAGAACCAGATTAGGGCCTGAAGCAATCCTGCGGTGTTGCGACCAGCTCACAAGAAAGCGAGTTGAGGAAAGGAGCTCAGGGGCACTGTAATTCACAAACCTGCAGAGTTATAAATGACAGCTATCGTCCAAAAATATACTGAAGTAAGGCTGCCAAGAGGACTTGAAAGCGGGGCAGAATTGCAGGAAACCGATTTCAGGAGGTAGACTGGAATTGCAGTTAAAGCATAGGAAAAGAGGCAGAACGTCCACAATGATGCACTTGGCCAAAAAGGGCGTATGCGTTTTTTCCTGAATATATTCAGGAAAAAACGCATACGCCCTTTTTGGCCAACCAAGCAAGCTTGCAAAGGAAATCTGCACTACAATGAAGTCTCACTTCCCCCCGGTCAAAAGGGCCATCTGAAAAAAGTGTAAAATCCAGAAGTTAGGACAGGCCATGGAGAACTGGTAGCCTTGTTATGCTGATGGGCGGGATGTAAATTGCCAACAGCCACTCGGGAGAAGTGTATGGTGTTTCCTGAAACATCTAAAAAACAAAGCAACAGAGCCTAGGGCACTTCCACTTATGGTCCTATAGTTTAGGGAAATTAAAATCAAAAAGACACAGCCACCCCAAAGTTTGGGACGGCTCTGTTTACAAGAACCTCGTTTATGGTACAAGTTCAATATCGCAGAAAGTGAGTAATGGATAAAGAAGTTGTGGTACTTACGTACAATGCAATATCACTCAGCAATGAAATCTATGTCATCAGGCCCGTAGCAGCATAATGAGTGGATTCAGGTATGATGATTCTAACTGAAATAAGTCACACAGAAAAAGAAACATCATAAGATATCACTAATACACGGAATGTAAACTTGGCTACACAGGAACTGAATTACAAAACAGAACAGGGTCTCAAATTTAGAAAACCAACTTATGCTTGCTAAGGGGAAAGGTGAGTTGGGGTGCTGCCTAAAACCAGAGATTGAAATGAACACAGATAAAGTTCCTTAAGCCAAATATGGAATAGACAAGAGCTACACCTTGCTCAACGAAATGGACTCAACACCTCATATTAAATGCCTAAGAATGTACCTGACTAGTAAGTATCTTAAAACCTATGGATTGCTATGTCTCCGAAAGAGAATCAAGCGTGTGTACAGGGGCATAAACGCAGCAGTGATAGGATTGGAGAGGTTCGGTGAGCAAATGAAGACCCTTTGAAGTCATATTGCATGGTACCCATTCCACGGGTCTCAACTCTCCAGGTTTAAGGGATTCTTCCTTCAGCTAAAACATGCATGTGGAACCCAGAGTATGATCCACCGTGTGATCGGGAGACGTGTTCAAATATGTCTCAGTTCTCGTCCCCTGGTACTCGGGTGCAACATTCCAGACGCTTTACTAACACTCTCCCGACTTGGAGAGTCAGTGCCTTTAACCTCCTGTTTGGCCCAGTTTGCAATTTCTGCGGAAGATGAACAGGAATAGGGAGAACCAATGAGAGACTAGCTGGAGGTGTCTGGACGGGCAAATTTAACTCTCATTTCCCACCAGGAAGAGGAATTAACCAAAGGCTCAGCGTGCCGTGCCAGAACCAGATTAGGGCCTGAAGCAATCCTGCGGTGTTGCGGCCAGCTCACAAGAAAGCGAGTTGAAGAAAGGAGCTCAGGGGCACTGTAATTCACAAACCTGCAGAGTTATAAATGACAGCTATCGTCCAAAAATATACTGAAGTAAGGCTGCCAAGAGGACTTGAAAGCGGGGCAGAATTGCAGGAAACCGATTTCAGGAGGTAGACTGGAATTGCAGTTAAAGCATAGGAAAAGAGGCAGAACGTCCACAATGATGCACTTGGCCAAAAAGGGCGTATGCGTTTTTTCCTGCAGGAAAAAACGCATGCGCCCTTTTTGGCCAACCAAGCAAGCTTGCAAAGGAAATCTGCACTACAATGAAGTCTCACTTCCCCCCGGTCAAAAGGGCCATCTGAAAAAAGTGTAAAATCCAGAAGGCAGGACAGGCCATGGAGAACTGGGAGCCTTGTTATGCTGATGGGCGGGATGTAAATTGCCAACAGCCACTCGGGAGAAGTGTATGGTGTTTCCTGAAACATCTAAAAAACAAAGCAACAGAGCCTAGGGCACTTCCACTTATGGTCCTATAGTTTAGGGAAATTAAAATCAAAAAGACACAGCCACCCCAAAGTTTGGGACGGCTCTGTTTACAAGAACCTCGTTTACGGTACAAGTTCAATATCGCAGAAAGTGAGTAATGGATAAAGAAGTTGTGGTACTTACGTACAATGCAATATCACTCAGCAATGAAATCTATGTCATCAGGCCCGTAGCAGCATAATGAGTGGATTCAGGTATGATGATTCTAACTTAAATAAGTCACACAGAAAAAGAAACATCATAAGATATCACTAATACACGGAATGTAAACTTGGCTACACAGGAACTGAATTACAAAACAGAACAGGGTCTCAAATTTAGAAAACCAACTTATGCTTGCTAAGGGGAAAGGTGAGTTGGCGTGCTGCCTAAAACCAGAGTTGAAATGAACACAGATAAAGTTCCTTAAGCCAAATATGGAATAGACAAGAGCTACTCCTTGCTCAACGAAATGGACTCAACACCCCATATTAAACGCCTAAGAATGTACCTGACTAGTAAGTATCTTAAAACCTATGGATTGCTATGTCTCCGAAAGAGAATCAAGCGTGTGTACAGGGGCATAAACGCAGCAGTGATAGGATTGGAGAGGTTCGGTGAGCAAATGAAGACCCTTTGAAGTCATATTGCATGGTACCCATTCCACGGGTCTCAACTCTCCAGGTTTAAGGGATTCTTCCTTCAGCTAAAACATGCATGTGGAACCCAGAGTATGATCCACCGTGTGATCGGGAGACGTGTTCAAATATGTCTCAGTTCTCGTCCCCTGGTACTCGGGTGCAACATTCCAGACGCTTTACTAACACTCTCCCGACTTGGAGAGTCAGTGCCTTTAACCTCCTGTTTGGCCCAGTTTGCAATTTCTGCGGAAGATGAACAGGAATAGGGAGAACCAATGAGAGACTAGCTGGAGGTGTCTGGACGGGCAAATTTAACTCTCATTTCCCACCAGGAAGAGGAATTAACCAAAGGCTCAGCGTGCCGTGCCAGAACCAGATTAGGGCCTGAAGCAATCCTGCGGTGTTGCGACCAGCTCACAAGAAAGCGAGTTGAAGAAAGGAGCTCAGGGGCACTGTAATTCACAAACCTGCAGAGTTATAAATGACAGCTATCGTCCAAAAATATACTGAAGTAAGGCTGCCAAGAGGACTTGAAAGCGGGGCAGAATTGCAGGAAACCGATTTCAGGAGGTAGACTGGAATTGCAGTTAAAGCATAGGAAAAGAGGCAGAACGTCCACAATGATGCACTTGGCCAAAAAGGGCGTATGCGTTTTTTCCTGAATATATTCAGGAAAAAACGCATACGCCCTTTATGGCCAACCAAGCAAGCTTGCAAAGGAAATCTGCACTACAATGAAGTCTCACTTCCCCCCGGTCAAAAGGGCCATCTGAAAAAAGTGTAAAATCCAGAAGGTAGGACAGGCCATGGAGAACTGGGAGCCTTGTTATGCTGATGGGCGGGATGTAAATTGCCAACAGCCACTCGGGAGAAGTGTATGGTGTTTCCTGAAACATCTAAAAAACAAAGCAACAGAGCCTAGGGCACTTCCACTTATGGTCCTATAGCTTAGGGAAATTAAAATCAAAAAGACACAGCCACCCCAAAGTTTGGGACGGCTCTGTTTACAAGAACCTCGTTTACGGTACAAGTTCAATATCGCAGAAAGTGAGTAATGGATAAAGAAGTTGTGGTACTTACGTACAATGCAATATCACTCAGCAATGAAATCTATGTCATCAGGCCCGTAGCAGCATAATGAGTGGATTCAGGTATGATGATTCTAACTGAAATAAGTCACACAGAAAAAGAAACATCATAAGATATCACTAATACACGGAATGTAAACTTGGCTACACAGGAACTGAATTACAAAACAGAACAGGGTCTCAAATTTAGAAAACCAACTTATGCTTGCTAAGGGGAAAGGTGAGTTGGGGTGCTGCCTAAAACCAGAGATTGAAATGAACACAGATAAAGTTCCTTAAGCCAAATATGGAATAGACAAGAGCTACACCTTGCTCAACGAAATGGACTCAACACCTCATATTAAATGCCTAAGAATGTACCTGACTAGTAAGTATCTTAAAACCTATGGATTGCTATGTCTCCGAAAGAGAATCAAGCGTGTGTACAGGGGCATAAACGCAGCAGTGATAGGATTGGAGAGGTTCGGTGAGCAAATGAAGACCCTTTGAAGTCATATTGCATGGTACCCATTCCACGGGTCTCAACTCTCCAGGTTTAAGGGATTCTTCCTTCAGCTAAAACATGCATGTGGAACCCAGAGTATGATCCACCGTGTGATCGGGAGACGTGTTCAAATATGTCTCAGTTCTCGTCCCCTGGTACTCGGGTGCAACATTCCAGACGCTTTACTAACACTCTCCCGACTTGGAGAGTCAGTGCCTTTAACCTCCTGTTTGGCCCAGTTTGCAATTTCTGCGGAAGATGAACAGGAATAGGGAGAACCAATGAGAGACTAGCTGGAGGTGTCTGGACGGGCAAATTTAACTCTCATTTCCCACCAGGAAGAGGAATTAACCAAAGGCTCAGCGTGCCGTGCCAGAACCAGATTAGGGCCTGAAGCAATCCTGCGGTGTTGCGGCCAGCTCACAAGAAAGCGAGTTGAAGAAAGGAGCTCAGGGGCACTGTAATTCACAAACCTGCAGAGTTATAAATGACAGCTATCGTCCAAAAATATACTGAAGTAAGGCTGCCAAGAGGACTTGAAAGCGGGGCAGAATTGCAGGAAACCGATTTCAGGAGGTAGACTGGAATTGCAGTTAAAGCATAGGAAAAGAGGCAGAACGTCCACAATGATGCACTTGGCCAAAAAGGGCGTATGCGTTTTTTCCTGCAGGAAAAAACGCATACGCCCTTTTTGGCCAACCAAGCAAGCTTGCAAAGGAAATCTGCACTACAATGAAGTCTCACTTCCCCCCGGTCAAAAGGGCCATCTGAAAAAAGTGTAAAATCCAGAAGGCAGGACAGGCCATGGAGAACTGGGAGCCTTGTTATGCTGATGGGCGGGATGTAAATTGCCAACAGCCACTCGGGAGAAGTGTATGGTGTTTCCTGAAACATCTAAAAAACAAAGCAACAGAGCCTAGGGCACTTCCACTTATGGTCCTATAGTTTAGGGAAATTAAAATCAAAAAGACACAGCCACCCCAAAGTTTGGGACGGCTCTGTTTACAAGAACCTCGTTTACGGTACAAGTTCAATATCGCAGAAAGTGAGTAATGGATAAAGAAGTTGTGGTACTTACGTACAATGCAATATCACTCAGCAATGAAATCTATGTCATCAGGCCCGTAGCAGCATAATGAGTGGATTCAGGTATGATGATTCTAACTTAAATAAGTCACACAGAAAAAGAAACATCATAAGATATCACTAATACACGGAATGTAAACTTGGCTACACAGGAACTGAATTACAAAACAGAACAGGGTCTCAAATTTAGAAAACCAACTTATGCTTGCTAAGGGGAAAGGTGAGTTGGCGTGCTGCCTAAAACCAGAGTTGAAATGAACACAGATAAAGTTCCTTAAGCCAAATATGGAATAGACAAGAGCTACTCCTTGCTCAACGAAATGGACTCAACACCCCATATTAAACGCCTAAGAATGTACCTGACTAGTAAGTATCTTAAAACCTATGGATTGCTATGTCTCCGAAAGAGAATCAAGCGTGTGTACAGGGGCATAAACGCAGCAGTGATAGGATTGGAGAGGTTCGGTGAGCAAATGAAGACCCTTTGAAATCATATTGCATGGTACCCATTCCACGGGTCTCAACTCTCCAGGTTTAAGGGATTCTTCCTTCAGCTAAAACATGCATGTGGAACCCAGAGTATGATCCACCGTGTGATTGGGAGACGTGTTCAAATATGTCTCAGTTCTCGTCCCCTGGTACTCGGGTGCAACATTCCAGACGCTTTACTAACACTCTCCCGACTTGGAGAGTCAGTGCCTTTAACCTCCTGTTTGGCCCAGTTTGCAATTTCTGCGGAAGATGAACAGGAATAGGGAGAACCAATGAGAGACTAGCTGGAGGTGTCTGGACGGGCAAATTTAACTCTCATTTCCCACCAGGAAGAGGAATTAACCAAAGGCTCAGCGTGCCGTGCCAGAACCAGATTAGGGCCTGAAGCAATCCTGCGGTGTTGCGACCAGCTCACAAGAAAGCGAGTTGAAGAAAGGAGCTCAGGGGCACTGTAATTCACAAACCTGCAGAGTTATAAATGACAGCTATCGTCCAAAAATATACTGAAGTAAGGCTGCCAAGAGGACTTGAAAGCGGGGCAGAATTGCAGGAAACCGATTTCAGGAGGTAGACTGGAATTGCAGTTAAAGCATAGGAAAAGAGGCAGAACGTCCACAATGATGCACTTGGCCAAAAAGGGCGTATGCGTTTTTTCCTGAATATATTCAGGAAAAAACGCATACGCCCTTTTTGGCCAACCAAGCAAGCTTGCAAAGGAAATCTGCACTACAATGAAGTCTCACTTCCCCCCGGTCAAAAGGGCCATCTGAAAAAAGTGTAAAATCCAGAAGTTAGGACAGGCCATGGAGAACTGGTAGCCTTGTTATGCTGATGGGCGGGATGTAAATTGCCAACAGCCACTCGGGAGAAGTGTATGGTGTTTCCTGAAACATCTAAAAAACAAAGCAACAGAGCCTAGGGCACTTCCACTTATGGTCCTATAGTTTAGGGAAATTAAAATCAAAAAGACACAGCCACCCCAAAGTTTGGGACGGCTCTGTTTACAAGAACCTCGTTTACGGTACAAGTTCAATATCGCAGAAAGTGAGTAATGGATAAAGAAGTTGTGGTACTTACGTACAATGCAATATCACTCAGCAATGAAATCTATGTCATCAGGCCCGTAGCAGCATAATGAGTGGATTCAGGTATGATGATTCTAACTGAAATAAGTCACACAGAAAAAGAAACATCATAAGATATCACTAATACACGGAATGTAAACTTGGCTACACAGGAACTGAATTACAAAACAGAACAGGGTCTCAAATTTAGAAAACCAACTTATGCTTGCTAAGGGGAAAGGTGAGTTGGGGTGCTGCCTAAAACCAGAGATTGAAATGAACACAGATAAAGTTCCTTAAGCCAAATATGTAATAGACAAGAGCTACACCTTGCTCAACGAAATGGACTCAACACCTCATATTAAATGCCTAAGAATGTACCTGACTAGTAAGTATCTTAAAACCTATGGATTGCTATGTCTCCGAAAGAGAATCAAGCATGTGTACAGGGGCATAAACGCAGCAGTGATAGGATTGGAGAGGTTCGGTGAGCAAATGAAGACCCTTTGAAGTCATATTGCATGGTACCCATTCCACGGGTCTCAACTCTCCAGGTTTAAGGGATTCTTCCTTCAGCTAAAACATGCATGTGGAACCCAGAGTATGATCCACCGTGTGATCGGGAGACGTGTTCAAATATGTCTCAGTTCTCGTCCCCTGGTACTCGGGTGCAACATTCCAGACACTTTATTAACACTCTCCCGACTTGGAGAGTCAGTGCCTTTAACCTCCTGTTTGGCCCAGTTTGCAATTTCTGCGGAAGATGAACAGGAATAGGGAGAACCAATGAGAGACTAGCTGGAGGTGTCTGGACGGGCAAATTTAACTCTCATTTCCCACCAGGAAGAGGAATTAACCAAAGGCTCAGCGTGCCGTGCCAGAACCAGATTAGGGCCTGAAGCAATCCTGCGGTGTTGCGACCAGCTCACAAGAAAGCGAGTTGAAGAAAGGAGCTCAGGGGCACTGTAATTCACAAACCTGCAGAGTTATAAATGACAGCTATCGTCCAAAAATATACTGAAGTAAGGCTGCCAAGAGGACTTGAAAGCGGGGCAGAATTGCAGGAAACCGATTTCAGGAGGTAGACTGGAATTGCAGTTAAAGCATAGGAAAAGAGGCAGAACGTCCACAATGATGCACTTGGCCAAAAAGGGCGTATGCGTTTTTTCCTGAATATATTCAGGAAAAAACGCATACGCCCTTTTTGGCCAACCAAGCAAGCTTGCAAAGGAAATCTGCACTACAATGAAGTCTCACTTCCCCCCGGTCAAAAGGGCCATCTGAAAAAAGTGTAAAATCCAGAAGTTAGGACAGGCCATGGAGAACTGGTAGCCTTGTTATGCTGATGGGCGGGATGTAAATTGCCAACAGCCACTCGGGAGAAGTGTATGGTGTTTCCTGAAACATCTAAAAAACAAAGCAACAGAGCCTAGGGCACTTCCACTTATGGTCCTATAGTTTAGGGAAATTAAAATCAAAAAGACACAGCCACCCCAAAGTTTGGGACGGCTCTGTTTACAAGAACCTCGTTTACGGTACAAGTTCAATATCGCAGAAAGTGAGTAATGGATAAAGAAGTTGTGGTACTTACGTACAATGCAATATCACTCAGCAATGAAATCTATGTCATCAGGCCCGTAGCAGCATAATGAGTGGATTCAGGTATGATGATTCTAACTGAAATAAGTCACACAGAAAAAGAAACATCATAAGATATCACTAATACACGGAATGTAAACTTGGCTACACAGGAACTGAATTACAAAACAGAACAGGGTCTCAAATTTAGAAAACCAACTTATGCTTGCTAAGGGGAAAGGTGAGTTGGGGTGCTGCCTAAAACCAGAGATTGAAATGAACACAGATAAAGTTCCTTAAGCCAAATATGTAATAGACAAGAGCTACACCTTGCTCAACGAAATGGACTCAACACCTCATATTAAATGCCTAAGAATGTACCTGACTAGTAAGTATCTTAAAACCTATGGATTGCTATGTCTCCGAAAGAGAATCAAGCATGTGTACAGGGGCATAAACGCAGCAGTGATAGGATTGGAGAGGTTCGGTGAGCAAATGAAGACCCTTTGAAGTCATATTGCATGGTACCCATTCCACGGGTCTCAACTCTCCAGGTTTAAGGGATTCTTCCTTCAGCTAAAACATGCATGTGGAACCCAGAGTATGATCCACCGTGTGATCGGGAGACGTGTTCAAATATGTCTCAGTTCTCGTCCCCTGGTACTCGGGTGCAACATTCCAGACACTTTATTAACACTCTCCCGACTTGGAGAGTCAGTGCCTTTAACCTCCTGTTTGGCCCAGTTTGCAATTTCTGCGGAAGATGAACAGGAATAGGGAGAACCAATGAGAGACTAGCTGGAGGTGTCTGGACGGGCAAATTTAACTCTCATTTCCCACCAGGAAGAGGAATTAACCAAAGGCTCAGTGTGCCGTGCCAGAACCAGATTAGGGCCTGAAGCAATCCTGCGGTGTTGCGGCCAGCTCACAAGAAAGCGAGTTGAAGAAAGGAGCTCAGGGGCACTGTAATTCACAAACCTGCAGAGTTATAAATGACAGCTATCGTCCAAAAATATACTGAAGTAAGGCTGCCAAGAGGACTTGAAAGCGGGGCAGAATTGCAGGAAACCGATTTCAGGAGGTAGACTGGAATTGCAGTTAAAGCATAGGAAAAGAGGCAGAACGTCCACAATGATGCACTTGGCCAAAAAAGGGCGTATGCGTTTTTTCCTGCAGGAAAAAACGCATACGCCCTTTTTGGCCAACGAAGCAAGCTTGCAAAGGAAATCTGCACTACAATGAAGTCTCACTTCCCCCCGGTCAAAAGGGCCATCTGAAAAAAGTGTAAAATCCAGAAGGCAGGACAGGCCATGGAGAACTGGGAGCCTTGTTATGCTGATGGGCGGGATGTAAATTGGCAACAGCCACTCGGGAGAAGTGTATGGTGTTTCCTGAAACATCTAAAAAACAAAGCAACAGAGCCTAGGGCACTTCCACTTATGGTCCTATAGTTTAGGGAAATTAAAATCAAAAAGACACAGCCACCCCAAAGTTTGGGACGGCTCTGTTTACAAGAACCTCGTTTACGGTACAAGTTCAATATCGCAGAAAGTGAGTAATGGATAAAGAAGTTGTGGTACTTACGTACAATGCAATATCACTCAGCAATGAAATCTATGTCATCAGGCCCGTAGCAGCATAATGAGTGGATTCAGGTATGATGATTCTAACTGAAATAAGTCACACAGAAAAAGAAACATCATAAGATATCACTAATACACGGAATGTAAACTTGGCTACACAGGAACTGAATTACAAAACAGAACAGGGTCTCAAATTTAGAAAACCAACTTATGCTTGCTAAGGGGAAAGGTGAGTTGGGGTGCTGCCTAAAACCAGAGTTGAAATGAACACAGATAAAGTTCCTTAAGCCAAATATGGAATAGACAAGAGCTACTCCTTGCTCAACGAAACGGACTCAACACCCCATATTAAACGCCTAAGAATGTACCTGACTAGTAAGTATCTTAAAACCTATGGATTGCTATGTCTCCGAAAGAGAATCAAGCGTGTGTACAGGGGCATAAACGCAGCAGTGATAGGATTGGAGAGGTTCGGTGAGCAAATGAAGACCCTTTGAAATCATATTGCATGGTACCCATTCCACGGGTCTCAACTCTCCAGGTTTAAGGGATTCTTCCTTCAGCTAAAACATGCATGTGGAACCCAGAGTATGATCCACCGTGTGATCGGGAGACGTGTTCAAATATGTCTCAGTTCTCGTCCCCTGGTACTCGGGTGCAACATTCCAGACGCTTTACTAACACTCTCCCGACT
Source organism: Grampus griseus (assembly GCF_964374135.1). Taxonomy (NCBI): domain Eukaryota; kingdom Metazoa; phylum Chordata; class Mammalia; order Artiodactyla; family Delphinidae; genus Grampus; species Grampus griseus. The sequence goes on from NW_028133368.1 coordinate 909,213, forward strand.
TGGAGAGTCAGTGCCTTTAACCTCCTGTTTGGCCCAGTTTGCAATTTCTGCGGAAGATGAACAGGAATAGGGAGAACCAATGAGAGACTAGCTGGAGGTGTCTGGACGGGCAAATTTAACTCTCATTTCCCACCAGGAAGAGGAATTAACCAAAGGCTCAGCGTGCCGTGCCAGAACCAGATTAGGGCCTGAAGCAATCCTGCGGTGTTGCGACCAGCTCACAAGAAAGCGAGTTGAGGAAAGGAGCTCAGGGGCACTGTAATTCACAAACCTGCAGAGTTATAAATGACAGCTATCGTCCAAAAATATACTGAAGTAAGGCTGCCAAGAGGACTTGAAAGCGGGGCAGAATTGCAGGAAACCGATTTCAGGAGGTAGACTGGAATTGCAGTTAAAGCATAGGAAAAGAGGCAGAACGTCCACAATGATGCACTTGGCCAAAAAGGGCGTATGCGTTTTTTCCTGAATATATTCAGGAAAAAACGCATACGCCCTTTTTGGCCAACCAAGCAAGCTTGCAAAGGAAATCTGCACTACAATGAAGTCTCACTTCCCCCCGGTCAAAAGGGCCATCTGAAAAAAGTGTAAAATCCACAAGTTAGGACAGGCCATGGAGAACTGGTAGCCTTGTTATGCTGATGGGCGGGATGTAAATTGCCAACAGCCACTCGGGAGAAGTGTATGGTGTTTCCTGAAACATCTAAAAAACAAAGCAACAGAGCCTAGGGCACTTCCACTTATGGTCCTATAGTTTAGGGAAATTAAAATCAAAAAGACACAGCCACCCCAAAGTTTGGGACGGCTCTGTTTACAAGAACCTCGTTTATGGTACAAGTTCAATATCGCAGAAAGTGAGTAATGGATAAAGAAGTTGTGGTACTTACGTACAATGCAATATCACTCAGCAATGAAATCTATGTCATCAGGCCCGTAGCAGCATAATGAGTGGATTCAGGTATGATGATTCTAACTGAAATAAGTCACACAGAAAAAGAAACATCATAAGATATCACTAATACACGGAATGTAAACTTGGCTACACAGGAACTGAATTACAAAACAGAACAGGGTCTCAAATTTAGAAAACCAACTTATGCTTGCTAAGGGGAAAGGTGAGTTGGGGTGCTGCCTAAAACCAGAGATTGAAATGAACACAGATAAAGTTCCTTAAGCCAAATATGGAATAGACAAGAGCTACACCTTGCTCAACGAAATGGACTCAACACCTCATATTAAATGCCTAAGAATGTACCTGACTAGTAAGTATCTTAAAACCTATGGATTGCTATGTCTCCGAAAGAGAATCAAGCGTGTGTACAGGGGCATAAACGCAGCAGTGATAGGATTGGAGAGGTTCGGTGAGCAAATGAAGACCCTTTGAAGTCATATTGCATGGTACCCATTCCACGGGTCTCAACTCTCCAGGTTTAAGGGATTCTTCCTTCAGCTAAAACATGCATGTGGAACCCAGAGTATGATCCACCGTGTGATCGGGAGACGTGTTCAAATATGTCTCAGTTCTCGTCCCCTGGTACTCGGGTGCAACATTCCAGACGCTTTACTAACACTCTCCCGACTTGGAGAGTCAGTGCCTTTAACCTCCTGTTTGGCCCAGTTTGCAATTTCTGCGGAAGATGAACAGGAATAGGGAGAACCAATGAGAGACTAGCTGGAGGTGTCTGGACGGGCAAATTTAACTCTCATTTCCCACCAGGAAGAGGAATTAACCAAAGGCTCAGCGTGCCGTGCCAGAACCAGATTAGGGCCTGAAGCAATCCTGCGGTGTTGCGGCCAGCTCACAAGAAAGCGAGTTGAAGAAAGGAGCTCAGGGGCACTGTAATTCACAAACCTGCAGAGTTATAAATGACAGCTATCGTCCAAAAATATACTGAAGTAAGGCTGCCAAGAGGACTTGAAAGCGGGGCAGAATTGCAGGAAACCGATTTCAGGAGGTAGACTGGAATTGCAGTTAAAGCATAGGAAAAGAGGCAGAACGTCCACAATGATGCACTTGGCCAAAAAGGGCGTATGCGTTTTTTCCTGCAGGAAAAAACGCATACGCCCTTTTTGGCCAACCAAGCAAGCTTGCAAAGGAAATCTGCACTACAATGAAGTCTCACTTCCCCCCGGTCAAAAGGGCCATCTGAAAAAAGTGTAAAATCCAGAAGGCAGGACAGGCCATGGAGAACTGGGAGCCTTGTTATGCTGATGGGCGGGATGTAAATTGCCAACAGCCACTCGGGAGAAGTGTATGGTGTTTCCTGAAACATCTAAAAAACAAAGCAACAGAGCCTAGGGCACTTCCACTTATGGTCCTATAGTTTAGGGAAATTAAAATCAAAAAGACACAGCCACCCCAAAGTTTGGGACGGCTCTGTTTACAAGAACCTCGTTTACGGTACAAGTTCAATATCGCAGAAAGTGAGTAATGGATAAAGAAGTTGTGGTACTTACGTACAATGCAATATCACTCAGCAATGAAATCTATGTCATCAGGCCCGTAGCAGCATAATGAGTGGATTCAGGTATGATGATTCTAACTTAAATAAGTCACACAGAAAAAGAAACATCATAAGATATCACTAATACACGGAATGTAAACTTGGCTACACAGGAACTGAATTACAAAACAGAACAGGGTCTCAAATTTAGAAAACCAACTTATGCTTGCTAAGGGGAAAGGTGAGTTGGCGTGCTGCCTAAAACCAGAGTTGAAATGAACACAGATAAAGTTCCTTAAGCCAAATATGGAATAGACAAGAGCTACTCCTTGCTCAACGAAATGGACTCAACACCCCATATTAAACGCCTAAGAATGTACCTGACTAGTAAGTATCTTAAAACCTATGGATTGCTATGTCTCCGAAAGAGAATCAAGCGTGTGTACAGGGGCATAAACGCAGCAGTGATAGGATTGGAGAGGTTCGGTGAGCAAATGAAGACCCTTTGAAATCATATTGCATGGTACCCATTCCACGGGTCTCAACTCTCCAGGTTTAAGGGATTCTTCCTTCAGCTAAAACATGCATGTGGAACCCAGAGTATGATCCACCGTGTGATTGGGAGACGTGTTCAAATATGTCTCAGTTCTCGTCCCCTGGTACTCGGGTGCAACATTCCAGACGCTTTACTAACACTCTCCCGACTTGGAGAGTCAGTGCCTTTAACCTCCTGTTTGGCCCAGTTTGCAATTTCTGCGGAAGATGAACAGGAATAGGGAGAACCAATGAGAGACTAGCTGGAGGTGTCTGGACGGGCAAATTTAACTCTCATTTCCCACCAGGAAGAGGAATTAACCAAAGGCTCAGCGTGCCGTGCCAGAACCAGATTAGGGCCTGAAGCAATCCTGCGGTGTTGCGACCAGCTCACAAGAAAGCGAGTTGAAGAAAGGAGCTCAGGGGCACTGTAATTCACAAACCTGCAGAGTTATAAATGACAGCTATCGTCCAAAAATATACTGAAGTAAGGCTGCCAAGAGGACTTGAAAGCGGGGCAGAATTGCAGGAAACCGATTTCAGGAGGTAGACTGGAATTGCAGTTAAAGCATAGGAAAAGAGGCAGAACGTCCACAATGATGCACTTGGCCAAAAAGGGCGTATGCGTTTTTTCCTGAATATATTCAGGAAAAAACGCATACGCCCTTTTTGGCCAACCAAGCAAGCTTGCAAAGGAAATCTGCACTACAATGAAGTCTCACTTCCCCCCGGTCAAAAGGGCCATCTGAAAAAAGTGTAAAATCCAGAAGTTAGGACAGGCCATGGAGAACTGGTAGCCTTGTTATGCTGATGGGCGGGATGTAAATTGCCAACAGCCACTCGGGAGAAGTGTATGGTGTTTCCTGAAACATCTAAAAAACAAAGCAACAGAGCCTAGGGCACTTCCACTTATGGTCCTATAGTTTAGGGAAATTAAAATCAAAAAGACACAGCCACCCCAAAGTTTGGGACGGCTCTGTTTACAAGAACCTCGTTTACGGTACAAGTTCAATATCGCAGAAAGTGAGTAATGGATAAAGAAGTTGTGGTACTTACGTACAATGCAATATCACTCAGCAATGAAATCTATGTCATCAGGCCCGTAGCAGCATAATGAGTGGATTCAGGTATGATGATTCTAACTGAAATAAGTCACACAGAAAAAGAAACATCATAAGATATCACTAATACACGGAATGTAAACTTGGCTACACAGGAACTGAATTACAAAACAGAACAGGGTCTCAAATTTAGAAAACCAACTTATGCTTGCTAAGGGGAAAGGTGAGTTGGGGTGCTGCCTAAAACCAGAGATTGAAATGAACACAGATAAAGTTCCTTAAGCCAAATATGTAATAGACAAGAGCTACACCTTGCTCAACGAAATGGACTCAACACCTCATATTAAACGCCTAAGAATGTACCTGACTAGTAAGTATCTTAAAACCTATGGATTGCTATGTCTCCGAAAGAGAATCAAGCGTGTGTACAGGGGCATAAACGCAGCAGTGATAGGATTGGAGAGGTTCGGTGAGCAAATGAAGACCCTTTGAAGTCATATTGCATGGTACCCATTCCACGGGTCTCAACTCTCCAGGTTTAAGGGATTCTTCCTTCAGCTAAAACATGCATGTGGAACCCAGAGTATGATCCACCGTGTGATCGGGAGACGTGTTCAAATATGTCTCAGTTCTCGTCCCCTGGTACTCGGGTGCAACATTCCAGACGCTTTATTAACACTCTCCCGACTTGGAGAGTCAGTGCCTTTAACCTCCTGTTTGGCCCAGTTTGCAATTTCTGCGGAAGATGAACAGGAATAGGGAGAACCAATGAGAGACTAGCTGGAGGTGTCTGGACGGGCAAATTTAACTCTCATTTCCCACCAGGAAGAGGAATTAACCAAAGGCTCAGTGTGCCGTGCCAGAACCAGATTAGGGCCTGAAGCAATCCTGCGGTGTTGCGGCCAGCTCACAAGAAAGCGAGTTGAAGAAAGGAGCTCAGGGGCACTGTAATTCACAAACCTGCAGAGTTATAAATGACAGCTATCGTCCAAAAATATACTGAAGTAAGGCTGCCAAGAGGACTTGAAAGCGGGGCAGAATTGCAGGAAACCGATTTCAGGAGGTAGACTGGAATTGCAGTTAAAGCATAGGAAAAGAGGCAGAACGTCCACAATGATGCACTTGGCCAAAAAAGGGCGTATGCGTTTTTTCCTGCAGGAAAAAACGCATACGCCCTTTTTGGCCAACGAAGCAAGCTTGCAAAGGAAATCTGCACTACAATGAAGTCTCACTTCCCCCCGGTCAAAAGGGCCATCTGAAAAAAGTGTAAAATCCAGAAGGCAGGACAGGCCATGGAGAACTGGGAGCCTTGTTATGCTGATGGGCGGGATGTAAATTGCCAACAGCCACTCGGGAGAAGTGTATGGTGTTTCCTGAAACATCTAAAAAACAAAGCAACAGAGCCTAGGGCACTTCCACTTATGGTCCTATAGTTTAGGGAAATTAAAATCAAAAAGACACAGCCACCCCAAAGTTTGGGACGGCTCTGTTTACAAGAACCTCGTTTACGGTACAAGTTCAATATCGCAGAAAGTGAGTAATGGATAAAGAAGTTGTGGTACTTACGTACAATGCAATATCACTCAGCAATGAAATCTATGTCATCAGGCCCGTAGCAGCATAATGAGTGGATTCAGGTATGATGATTCTAACTGAAATAAGTCACACAGAAAAAGAAACATCATAAGATATCACTAATACACGGAATGTAAACTTGGCTACACAGGAACTGAATTACAAAACAGAACAGGGTCTCAAATTTAGAAAACCAACTTATGCTTGCTAAGGGGAAAGGTGAGTTGGGGTGCTGCCTAAAACCAGAGATTGAAATGAACACAGATAAAGTTCCTTAAGCCAAATATGGAATAGACAAGAGCTACTCCTTGCTCAACGAAATGGACTCAACACCCCATATTAAACGCCTAAGAATGTACCTGACTAGTAAGTATCTTAAAACCTATGGATTGCTATGTCTCCGAAAGAGAATCAAGCGTGTGTACAGGGGCATAAACGCAGCAGTGATAGGATTGGAGAGGTTCGGTGAGCAAATGAAGACCCTTTGAAGTCATATTGCATGGTACCCATTCCACGGGTCTCAACTCTCCAGGTTTAAGGGATTCTTCCTTCAGCTAAAACATGCATGTGGAACCCAGAGTATGATCCACCGTGTGATCGGGAGACGTGTTCAAATATGTCTCAGTTCTCGTCCCCTGGTACTCGGGTGCAACATTCCAGACGCTTTACTAACACTCTCCCGACTTGGAGAGTCAGTGCCTTTAACCTCCTGTTTGGCCCAGTTTGCAATTTCTGCGGAAGATGAACAGGAATAGGGAGAACCAATGAGAGACTAGCTGGAGGTGTCTGGACGGGCAAATTTAACTCTCATTTCCCACCAGGAAGAGGAATTAACCAAAGGCTCAGCGTGCCGTGCCAGAACCAGATTAGGGCCTGAAGCAATCCTGCGGTGTTGCGACCAGCTCACAAGAAAGCGAGTTGAAGAAAGGAGCTCAGGGGCACTGTAATTCACAAACCTGCAGAGTTATAAATGACAGCTATCGTCCAAAAATATACTGAAGTAAGGCTGCCAAGAGGACTTGAAAGCGGGGCAGAATTGCAGGAAACCGATTTCAGGAGGTAGACTGGAATTGCAGTTAAAGCATAGGAAAAGAGGCAGAACGTCCACAATGATGCACTTGGCCAAAAAGGGCGTATGCGTTTTTTCCTGAATATATTCAGGAAAAAACGCATACGCCCTTTTTGGCCAACCAAGCAAGCTTGCAAAGGAAATCTGCACTACAATGAAGTCTCACTTCCCCCCGGTCAAAAGGGCCATCTGAAAAAAGTGTAAAATCCAGAAGGTAGGACAGGCCATGGAGAACTGGGAGCCTTGTTATGCTGATGGGCGGGATGTAAATTGCCAACAGCCACTCGGGAGAAGTGTATGGTGTTTCCTGAAACATCTAAAAAACAAAGCAACAGAGCCTAGGGCACTTCCACTTATGGTCCTATAGCTTAGGGAAATTAAAATCAAAAAGACACAGCCACCCCAAAGTTTGGGACGGCTCTGTTTACAAGAACCTCGTTTACGGTACAAGTTCAATATCGCAGAAAGTGAGTAATGGATAAAGAAGTTGTGGTACTTACGTACAATGCAATATCACTCAGCAATGAAATCTATGTCATCAGGCCCGTAGCAGCATAATGAGTGGATTCAGGTATGATGATTCTAACTGAAATAAGTCACACAGAAAAAGAAACATCATAAGATATCACTAATACACGGAATGTAAACTTGGCTACACAGGAACTGAATTACAAAACAGAACAGGGTCTCAAATTTAGAAAACCAACTTATGCTTGCTAAGGGGAAAGGTGAGTTGGGGTGCTGCCTAAAACCAGAGATTGAAATGAACACAGATAAAGTTCCTTAAGCCAAATATGGAATAGACAAGAGCTACTCCTTGCTCAACGAAATGGACTCAACACCCCATATTAAACGCCTAAGAATGTACCTGACTAGTAAGTATCTTAAAACCTATGGATTGCTATGTCTCCGAAAGAGAATCAAGCGTGTGTACAGGGGCATAAACGCAGCAGTGATAGGATTGGAGAGGTTCGGTGAGCAAATGAAGACCCTTTGAAGTCATATTGCATGGTACCCATTCCACGGGTCTCAACTCTCCAGGTTTAAGGGATTCTTCCTTCAGCTAAAACATGCATGTGGAACCCAGAGTATGATCCACCGTGTGATCGGGAGACGTGTTCAAATATGTCTCAGTTCTCGTCCCCTGGTACTCGGGTGCAACATTCCAGACGCTTTACTAACACTCTCCCGACTTGGAGAGTCAGTGCCTTTAACCTCCTGTTTGGCCCAGTTTGCAATTTCTGCGGAAGATGAACAGGAATAGGGAGAACCAATGAGAGACTAGCTGGAGGTGTCTGGACGGGCAAATTTAACTCTCATTTCCCACCAGGAAGAGGAATTAACCAAAGGCTCAGCGTGCCGTGCCAGAACCAGATTAGGGCCTGAAGCAATCCTGCGGTGTTGCGACCAGCTCACAAGAAAGCGAGTTGAAGAAAGGAGCTCAGGGGCACTGTAATTCACAAACCTGCAGAGTTATAAATGACAGCTATCGTCCAAAAATATACTGAAGTAAGGCTGCCAAGAGGACTTGAAAGCGGGGCAGAATTGCAGGAAACCGATTTCAGGAGGTAGACTGGAATTGCATTGAAAGCATAGGAAAAGAGGCAGAACGTCCACAATGATGCACTTGGCCAAAAAGGGCGTATGCGTTTTTTCCTGCAGGAAAAAACGCATACGCCCTTTTTGGCCAACCAAGCAAGCTTGCAAAGGAAATCTGCACTACAATGAAGTCTCACTTCCCCCCGGTCAAATGGGGCATCAGAAAAAAGTGTAAAATCCAGAAGGCAGGACAGGCCATGGAGAACTGGGAGCCTTGTTATGCTGATGGGCGGGATGTAAATTGCCAACAGCCACTCGGGAGAAGTGTATGGTGTTTCCTGAAACATCTAAAAAACAAAGCAACAGAGCCTAGGGCACTTCCACTTATGGTCCTATAGCTTAGGGAAATTAAAATCAAAAAGACACAGCCACCCCAAAGTTTGGGACGGCTCTGTTTACAAGAACCTCGTTTACGGTACAAGTTCAATATCGCAGAAAGTGAGTAATGGATAAAGAAGTTGTGGTACTTACGTACAATGCAATATCACTCAGCAATGAAATCTATGTCATCAGGCCCGTAGCAGCATAATGACTGGATTCAGGTATGATGATTCTAACTGAAATAAGTCACACAGAAAAAGAAACATCATAAGATATCACTAATACACGGAATGTAAACTTGGCTACACAGGAACTGAATTACAAAACAGAACAGGGTCTCAAATTTAGAAAACCAACTTATGCTTGCTAAGGGGAAAGGTGAGTTGGGGTGCTGCCTAAAACCAGAGTTGAAATGAACACAGATAAAGTTCCTTAAGCCAAATATGGAATAGACAAGAGCTACTCCTTGCTCAACGAAATGGACTCAACACCCCATATTAAACGCCTAAGAATGTACCTGACTAGTAAGTATCTTAAAACCTATGGATTGCTATGTCTCCGAAAGAGAATCAAGCGTGTGTACAGGGGCATAAACGCAGCAGTGATAGGATTGGAGAGGTTCGGTGAGCAAATGAAGACCCTTTGAAGTCATATTGCATGGTACCCATTCCACGGGTCTCAACTCTCCAGGTTTAAGGGATTCTTCCTTCAGCTAAAACATGCATGTGGAACCCAGAGTATGATCCACCGTGTGATCGGGAGACGTGTTCCAATATGTTTCAGTTCTCGTCCCCTGGTACTCGGGTGCAACATTCCAGACGCTTTACTAACACTCTCCCGACTTGGAGAGTCAGTGCCTTTAACCTCCTGTTTGGCCCAGTTTGCAATTTCTGCGGAAGATGAACAGGAATAGGGAGAACCAATGAGAGACTAGCTGGAGGTGTCTGGACGGGCAAATTTAACTCTCATTTCCCACCAGGAAGAGGAATTAACCAAAGGCTCAGCGTGCCGTGCCGGAACCAGATTAGGGCCTGAAGCAATCCTGCGGTGTTGCGGCCAGCTCACAAGAAAGCGAGTTGAAGGAAGGAGCTCAGGGGCACTGTAATTCACAAACCTGCAGAGTTATAAATGACAGCTCTCGTCCAAAAGTATACTGAAGTAAGGCGGCCAAGAGGACTTGAAAGCGGGGCAGAATTGCAGGAAACCGATTTCAGGAGGTAGACTGGAATTGCATTGAAAGCATAGGAAAAGAGGCAGAACGTCCACAATGATGCACTTGGCCAAAAAGGGCGTATGCGTTTTTTCCTGAATATATTCAGGAAAAAACGCATACGCCCTTTTTGGCCAACCAAGCAAGCTTGCAAAGGAAATCTGCACTACAATGAAGTCTCACTTCCCCCCCGGTCAAAAGGGCCATCTGAAAAAAGTGTAAAATCCAGAAGTTAGGACAGGCCATGGAGAACTGGTAGCCTTGTTATGCTGATGGGCGGGATGTAAATTGCCAACAGCCACTCGGGAGAAGTGTATGGTGTTTCCTGAAACATCTAAAAAACAAAGCAACAGAGCCTAGGGCACTTCCACTTATGGTCCTATAGTTTAGGGAAATTAAAATCAAAAAGACACAGCCACCCCAAAGTTTGGGACGGCTCTGTTTACAAGAACCTCGTTTACGGTACAAGTTCAATATCGCAGAAAGTGAGTAATGGATAAAGAAGTTGTGGTACTTACGTACAATGCAATATCACTCAGCAATGAAATCTATGTCATCAGGCCCGTAGCAGCATAATGAGTGGATTCAGGTATGATGATTCTAACTGAAATAAGTCACACAGAAAAAGAAACATCATAAGATATCACTAATACACGGAATGTAAACTTGGCTACACAGGAACTGAATTACAAAACAGAACAGGGTCTCAAATTTAGAAAACCAACTTATGCTTGCTAAGGGGAAAGGTGAGTTGGGGTGCTGCCTAAAACCAGAGATTGAAATGAACACAGATAAAGTTCCTTAAGCCAAATATGGAATAGACAAGAGCTACTCCTTGCTCAACGAAATGGACTCAACACCCCATATTAAACGCCTAAGAATGTACCTGACTAGTAAGTATCTTAAAACCTATGGATTGCTATGTCTCCGAAAGAGAATCAAGCGTGTGTACAGGGGCATAAACGCAGCAGTGATAGGATTGGAGAGGTTCGGTGAGCAAATGAAGACCCTTTGAAGTCATATTGCATGGTACCCATTCCACGGGTCTCAACTCTCCAGGTTTAAGGGATTCTTCCTTCAGCTAAAACATGCATGTGGAACCCAGAGTATGATCCACCGTGTGATCGGGAGACGTGTTCCAATATGTTTCAGTTCTCGTCCCCTGGTACTCGGGTGCAACATTCCAGACGCTTTACTAACACTCTCCCGACTTGGAGAGTCAGTGCCTTTAACCTCCTGTTTGGCCCAGTTTGCAATTTCTGCGGAAGATGAACAGGAATAGGGAGAACCAATGAGAGACTAGCTGGAGGTGTCTGGACGGGCAAATTTAACTCTCATTTCCCACCAGGAAGAGGAATTAACCAAAGGCTCAGCGTGCCGTGCCAGAACCAGATTAGGGCCTGAAGCAATCCTGCGGTGTTGCGGCCAGCTCACAAGAAAGCGAGTTGAAGGAAGGAGCTCAGGGGCACTGTAATTCACAAACCTGCAGAGTTATAAATGACAGCTCTCGTCCAAAAATATACTGAAGTAAGGCTGCCAAGAGGACTTGAAAGCGGGGCAGAATTGCAGGAAACCGATTTCAGGAGGTAGACTGGAATTGCATTGAAAGCATAGGAAAAGAGGCAGAACGTCCACAATGATGCACTTGGCCAAAAAGGGCGTATGCGTTTTTTCCTGAATATATTCAGGAAAAAACGCATACGCCCTTTTTGGCCAACCAAGCAAGCTTGCAAAGGAAATCTGCACTACAATGAAGTCTCACTTCCCCCCGGTCAAAAGGGCCATCTGAAAAAAGTGTAAAATCCAGAAGTTAGGACAGGCCATGGAGAACTGGTAGCCTTGTTATGCTGATGGGCGGGATGTAAATTGCCAACAGCCACTCGGGAGAAGTGTATGGTGTTTCCTGAAACATCTAAAAAACAAAGCAACAGAGCCTAGGGCACTTCCACTTATGGTCCTATAGTTTAGGGAAATTAAAATCAAAAAGACACAGCCACCCCAAAGTTTGGGACGGCTCTGTTTACAAGAACCTCGTTTACGGTACAAGTTCAATATCGCAGAAAGTGAGTAATGGATAAAGAAGTTGTGGTACTTACGTACAATGCAATATCACTCAGCAATGAAATCTATGTCATCAGGCCCGTAGCAGCATAATGAGTGGATTCAGGTATGATGATTCTAACTGAAATAAGTCACACAGAAAAAGAAACATCATAAGATATCACTAATACACGGAATGTAAACTTGGCTACACAGGAACTGAATTACAAAACAGAACAGGGTCTCAAATTTAGAAAACCAACTTATGCTTGCTAAGGGGAAAGGTGAGTTGGGGTGCTGCCTAAAACCAGAGATTGAAATGAACACAGATAAAGTTCCTTAAGCCAAATATGGAATAGACAAGAGCTACACCTTGCTCAACGAAATGGACTCAACACCTCATATTAAATGCCTAAGAATGTACCTGACTAGTAAGTATCTTAAAACCTATGGATTGCTATGTCTCCGAAAGAGAATCAAGCGTGTGTACAGGGGCATAAACGCAGCAGTGATAGGATTGGAGAGGTTCGGTGAGCAAATGAAGACCCTTTGAAGTCATATTGCATGGTACCCATTCCACGGGTCTCAACTCTCCAGGTTTAAGGGATTCTTCCTTCAGCTAAAACATGCATGTGGAACCCAGAGTATGATCCACCGTGTGATCGGGAGACGTGTTCAAATATGTCTCAGTTCTCGTCCCCTGGTACTCGGGTGCAACATTCCAGACGCTTTACTAACACTCTCCCGACTTGGAGAGTCAGTGCCTTTAACCTCCTGTTTGGCCCAGTTTGCAATTTCTGCGGAAGATGAACAGGAATAGGGAGAACCAATGAGAGACTAGCTGGAGGTGTCTGGACGGGCAAATTTAACTCTCATTTCCCACCAGGAAGAGGAATTAACCAAAGGCTCAGCGTGCCGTGCCAGAACCAGATTAGGGCCTGAAGCAATCCTGCGGTGTTGCGGCCAGCTCACAAGAAAGCGAGTTGAAGAAAGGAGCTCAGGGGCACTGTAATTCACAAACCTGCAGAGTTATAAATGACAGCTCTCGTCCAAAAATATACTGAAGTAAGGCTGCCAAGAGGACTTGAAAGCGGGGCAGAATTGCAGGAAACCGATTTCAGGAGGTAGACTGGAATTGCAGTTAAAGCATAGGAAAAGAGGCAGAACGTCCACAATGATGCACTTGGCCAAAAAGGGCGTATGCGTTTTTTCCTGAATATATTCAGGAAAAAACGCATACGCCCTTTTTGGCCAACCAAGCAAGCTTGCAAAGGAAATCTGCACTACAATGAAGTCTCACTTCCCCCCGGTCAAAAGGGCCATCTGAAAAAAGTGTAAAATCCAGAAGGCAGGACAGGCCATGGAGAACTGGGAGCCTTGTTATGCTGATGGGCGGGATGTAAATTGCCAACAGCCACTCGGGAGAAGTGTATGGTGTTTCCTGAAACATCTAAAAAACAAAGCAACAGAGCCTAGGGCACTTCCACTTATGGTCCTATAGTTTAGGGAAATTAAAATCAAAAAGACACAGCCACCCCAAAGTTTGGGACGGCTCTGTTTACAAGAACCTCGTTTACGGTACAAGTTCAATATCGCAGAAAGTGAGTAATGGATAAAGAAGTTGTGGTACTTACGTACAATGCAATATCACTCAGCAATGAAATCTATGTCATCAGGCCCGTAGCAGCATAATGAGTGGATTCAGGTATGATGATTCTAACTGAAATAAGTCACACAGAAAAAGAAACATCATAAGATATCACTAATACACGGAATGTAAACTTGGCTACACAGGAACTGAATTACAAAACAGAACAGGGTCTCAAATTTAGAAAACCAACTTATGCTTGCTAAGGGGAAAGGTGAGTTGGGGTGCTGCCTAAAACCAGAGATTGAAATGAACACAGATAAAGTTCCTTAAGCCAAATATGGAATAGACAAGAGCTACTCCTTGCTCAACGAAATGGACTCAACACCCCATATTAAACGCCTAAGAATGTACCTGACTAGTAAGTATCTTAAAACCTATGGATTGCTATGTCTCCGAAAGAGAATCAAGCGTGTGTACAGGGGCATAAACGCAGCAGTGATAGGATTGGAGAGGTTCGGTGAGCAAATGAAGACCCTTTGAAATCATATTGCATGGTACCCATTCCACGGGTCTCAACTCTCCAGGTTTAAGGGATTCTTCCTTCAGCTAAAACATGCATGTGGAACCCAGAGTATGATCCACCGTGTGATCGGGAGACGTGTTCAAATATGTCTCAGTTCTCGTCCCCTGGTACTCGGGTGCAACATTCCAGACGCTTTACTAACACTCTCCCGACTTGGAGAGTCAGTGCCTTTAACCTCCTGTTTGGCCCAGTTTGCAATTTCTGCGGAAGATGAACAGGAATAGGGAGAACCAATGAGAGACTAGCTGGAGGTGTCTGGACGGGCAAATTTAACTCTCATTTCCCACCAGGAAGAGGAATTAACCAAAGGCTCAGCGTGCCGTGCCAGAACCAGATTAGGGCCTGAAGCAATCCTGCGGTGTTGCGGCCAGCTCACAAGAAAGCGAGTTGAAGGAAGGAGCTCAGGGGCACTGTAATTCACAAACCTGCAGAGTTATAAATGACAGCTCTCGTCCAAAAATATACTGAAGTAAGGCTGCCAAGAGGACTTGAAAGCGGGGCAGAATTGCAGGAAACCGATTTCAGGAGGTAGACTGGAATTGCATTGAAAGCATAGGAAAAGAGGCAGAACGTCCACAATGATGCACTTGGCCAAAAAGGGCGTATGCGTTTTTTCCTGAATATATTCAGGAAAAAACGCATACGCCCTTTTTGGCCAACCAAGCAAGCTTGCAAAGGAAATCTGCACTACAATGAAGTCTCAATTCCCCCCCGGTCAAAAGGGCCATCTGAAAAAAGTGTAAAATCCAGAAGTTAGGACAGGCCATGGAGAACTGGTAGCCTTGTTATGCTGATGGGCGGGGTGTAAATTGCCAACAGCCACTCGGGAGAAGTGTATGGTGTTTCCTGAAACATCTAAAAAACAAAGCAACAGAGCCTAGGGCACTTCCACTTATGGTCCTATAGTTTAGGGAAATTAAAATCAAAAAGACACAGCCACCCCAAAGTTTGGGACGGCTCTGTTTACAAGAACCTCGTTTACGGTACAAGTTCAATATCGCAGAAAGTGAGTAATGGATAAAGAAGTTGTGGTACTTACGTACAATGCAATATCACTCAGCAATGAAATCTATGTCATCAGGCCCGTAGCAGCATAATGAGTGGATTCAGGTATGATGATTCTAACTGAAATAAGTCACACAGAAAAAGAAACATCATAAGATATCACTAATACACGGAATGTAAACTTGGCTACACAGGAACTGAATTACAAAACAGAACAGGGTCTCAAATTTAGAAAACCAACTTATGCTTGCTAAGGGGAAAGGTGAGTTGGGGTGCTGCCTAAAACCAGAGATTGAAATGAACACAGATAAAGTTCCTTAAGCCAAATATGGAATAGACAAGAGCTACTCCTTGCTCAACGAAATGGACTCAACACCCCATATTAAACGCCTAAGAATGTACCTGACTAGTAAGTATCTTAAAACCTATGGATTGCTATGTCTCCGAAAGAGAATCAAGCGTGTGTACAGGGGCATAAACGCAGCAGTGATAGGATTGGAGAGGTTCGGTGAGCAAATGAAGACCCTTTGAAGTCATATTGCATGGTACCCATTCCACGGGTCTCAACTCTCCAGGTTTAAGGGATTCTTCCTTCAGCTAAAACATGCATGTGGAACCCAGAGTATGATCCACCATGTGATCGGGAGACGTGTTCAAATATGTCTCAGTTCTCGTCCCCTGGTACTCGGGTGCAACATTCCAGACGCTTTACTAACACTCTCCCGACTTGGAGAGTCAGTGCCTTTAACCTCCTGTTTGGCCCAGTTTGCAATTTCTGCGGAAGATGAACAGGAATAGGGAGAACCAATGAGAGACTAGCTGGAGGTGTCTGGACGGGCAAATTTAACTCTCATTTCCCACCAGGAAGAGGAATTAACCAAAGGCTCAGCATACCGTGCCAGAACCAGATTAGGGCCTGAAGCAATCCTGCGGTGTTGCGACCAGCTCACAAGAAAGCGAGTTGAAGAAAGGAGCTCAGGGGCACTGTAATTCACAAACCTGCAGAGTTATAAATGACAGCTATCGTCCAAAAATATACTGAAGTAAGGCTGCCAAGAGGACTTGAAAGCGGGGCAGAATTGCAGGAAACCGATTTCAGGAGGTAGACTGGAATTGCAGTTAAAGCATAGGAAAAGAGGCAGAACGTCCACAATGATGCACTTGGCCAAAAAGGGCGTATGCGTTTTTTCCTGCAGGAAAAAACGCATACGCCCTTTTTGGCCAACCAAGCAAGCTTGCAAAGGAAATCTGCACTACAATGAAGTCTCACTTCCCCCCGGTCAAAAGGGCCATCAGAAAAAAGTGTAAAATCCAGAAGGCAGGACAGGCCATGGAGAACTGGGAGCCTTGTTATGCTGATGGGCGGGATGTAAATTGCCAACAGCCACTCGGGAGAAGTGTATGGTGTTTCCTGAAACATCTAAAAAACAAAGCAACAGAGCCTAGGGCACTTCCACTTATGGTCCTATAGCTTAGGGAAATTAAAATCAAAAAGACACAGCCACCCCAAAGTTTGGGATGGCTCTGTTTACAAGAACCTCGTTTACGGTACAAGTTCAATATCGCAGAAAGTGAGTAATGGATAAAGAAGTTGTGGTACTTACGTACAATGCAATATCACTCAGCAATGAAATCTATGTCATCAGGCCCGTAGCAGCATAATGAGTGGATTCAGGTATGATGATTCTAACTGAAATAAGTCACACAGAAAAAGAAACATCATAAGATATCACTAATACACGGAATGTAAACTTGGCTACACAGGAACTGAATTACAAAACAGAACAGGGTCTCAAATTTAAAAAACCAACTTATGCTTGCTAAGGGGAAAGGTGAGTTGGGGTGCTGCCTAAAACCAGAGATTGAAATGAACACAGATAAAGTTCCTTAAGCCAAATATGGAATAGACAAGAGCTACTCCTTGCTCAACGAAATGGACTCAACACCCCATATTAAACGCCTAAGAATGTACCTGACTAGTAAGTATCTTAAAACCTATGGATTGCTATGTCTCCGAAAGAGAATCAAGCGTGTGTACAGGGGCATAAACGCAGCAGTGATAGGATTGGAGAGGTTCGGTGAGCAAATGAAGACCCTTTGAAGTCATATTGCATGGTACCCATTCCACGGGTCTCAACTCTCCAGGTTTAAGGGATTCTTCCTTCAGCTAAAACATGCATGTGGAACCCAGAGTATGATCCACCATGTGATCGGGAGACGTGTTCAAATATGTCTCAGTTCTCGTCCCCTGGTACTCGGGTGCAACATTCCAGACGCTTTACTAACACTCTCCCGACTTGGAGAGTCAGTGCCTTTAACCTCCTGTTTGGCCCAGTTTGCAATTTCTGCGGAAGATGAACAGGAATAGGGAGAACCAATGAGAGACTAGCTGGAGGTGTCTGGACGGGCAAATTTAACTCTCATTTCCCACCAGGAAGAGGAATTAACCAAAGGCTCAGCGTGCCGTGCCGGAACCAGATTAGGGCCTGAAGCAGTCCTGCGGTGTTGCGACCAGCTCACAAGAAAGCGAGTTGAAGAAAGGAGCTCAGGGGCACTGTAATTCACAAACCTGCAGAGTTATAAATGACAGCTCTCGTCCAAAAATATACTGAAGTAAGGCTGCCAAGAGGACTTGAAAGCGGGGCAGAATTGCAGGAAACCGATTTCAGGAGGTAGACTGGAATTGCATTGAAAGCATAGGAAAAGAGGCAGAACGTCCACAATGATGCACTTGGCCAAAAAGGGCGTATGCGTTTTTTCCTGAATATATTCAGGAAAAAACGCATACGCCCTTTTTGGCCAACCAAGCAAGCTTGCAAAGGAAATCTGCACTACAATGAAGTCTCACTTCCCCCCGGTCAAAAGGGCCATCTGAAAAAAGTGTAAAATCCAGAAGTTAGGACAGGCCATGGAGAACTGGTAGCCTTGTTATGCTGATGGGCGGGATGTAAATTGCCAACAGCCACTCGGGAGAAGTGTATGGTGTTTCCTGAAACATCTAAAAAACAAAGCAACAGAGCCTAGGGCACTTCCACTTATGGTCCTATAGTTTAGGGAAATTAAAATCAAAAAGACACAGCCACCCCAAAGTTTGGGACGGCTCTGTTTACAAGAACCTCGTTTACGGTACAAGTTCAATATCGCAGAAAGTGAGTAATGGATAAAGAAGTTGTGGTACTTACGTACAATGCAATATCACTCAGCAATGAAATCTATGTCATCAGGCCCGTAGCAGCATAATGAGTGGATTCAGGTATGATGATTCTAACTGAAATAAGTCACACAGAAAAAGAAACATCATAAGATATCACTAATACACGGAATGTAAACTTGGCTACACAGGAACTGAATTACAAAACAGAACAGGGTCTCAAATTTAGAAAACCAACTTATGCTTGCTAAGGGGAAAGGTGAGTTGGGGTGCTGCCTAAAACCAGAGATTGAAATGAACACAGATAAAGTTCCTTAAGCCAAATATGGAATAGACAAGAGCTACACCTTGCTCAACGAAATGGACTCAACACCTCATATTAAATGCCTAAGAATGTACTTGACTAGTAAGTATCTTAAAACCTATGGATTGCTATGTCTCCGAAAGAGAATCAAGCGTGTGTACAGGGGCATAAACGCAGCAGTGATAGGATTGGAGAGGTTCGGTGAGCAAATGAAGACCCTTTGAAGTCATATTGCATGGTACCCATTCCACGGGTCTCAACTCTCCAGGTTTAAGGGATTCTTCCTTCAGCTAAAACATGCATGTGGAACCCAGAGTATGATCCACCGTGTGATCGGGAGACGTGTTCAAATATGTCTCAGTTCTCGTCCCCTGGTACTCGGGTGCAACATTCCAGACGCTTTACTAACACTCTCCCGACTTGGAGAGTCAGTGCCTTTAACCTCCTGTTTGGCCCAGTTTGCAATTTCTGCGGAAGATGAACAGGAATAGGGAGAACCAATGAGAGACTAGCTGGAGGTGTCTGGACGGGCAAATTTAACTCTCATTTCCCACCAGGAAGAGGAATTAACCAAAGGCTCAGCGTGCCGTGCCAGAACCAGATTAGGGCCTGAAGCAATCCTGCGGTGTTGCGGCCAGCTCACAAGAAAGCGAGTTGAAGAAAGGAGCTCAGGGGCACTGTAATTCACAAACCTGCAGAGTTATAAATGACAGCTATCGTCCAAAAATATACTGAAGTAAGGCTGCCAAGAGGACTTGAAAGCGGGGCAGAATTGCAGGAAACCGATTTCAGGAGGTAGACTGGAATTGCAGTTAAAGCATAGGAAAAGAGGCAGAACGTCCACAATGATGCACTTGGCCAAAAAGGGCGTATGCGTTTTTTCCTGAATATATTCAGGAAAAAACGCATACGCCCTTTTTGGCCAACCAAGCAAGCTTGCAAAGGAAATCTGCACTACAATGAAGTCTCACTTCCCCCCGGTCAAAAGGGCCATCTGAAAAAAGTGTAAAATCCAGAAGTTAGGACAGGCCATGGAGAACTGGGAGCCTTGTTATGCTGATGGGCGGGATGTAAATTGCCAACAGCCACTCGGGAGAAGTGTATGGTGTTTCCTGAAACATCTAAAAAACAAAGCAACAGAGCCTAGGGCACTTCCACTTATGGTCCTATAGTTTAGGGAAATTAAAATCAAAAAGACACAGCCACCCCAAAGTTTGGGACGGCTCTGTTTACAAGAACCTCGTTTACGGTACAAGTTCAATATCGCAGAAAGTGAGTAATGGATAAAGAAGTTGTGGTACTTACGTACAATGCAATATCACTCAGCAATGAAATCTATGTCATCAGGCCCGTAGCAGCATAATGAGTGGATTCAGGTATGATGATTCTAACTGAAATAAGTCACACAGAAAAAGAAACATCATAAGATATCACTAATACACGGAATGTAAACTTGGCTACACAGGAACTGAATTACAAAACAGAACAGGGTCTCAAATTTAGAAAACCAACTTATGCTTGCTAAGGGGAAAGGTGAGTTGGGGTGCTGCCTAAAACCAGAGTTGAAATGAACACAGATAAAGTTCCTTAAGCCAAATATGGAATAGACAAGAGCTACTCCTTGCTCAACGAAATGGACTCAACACCCCATATTAAACGCCTAAGAATGTACCTGACTAGTAAGTATCTTAAAACCTATGGATTGCTATGTCTCCGAAAGAGAATCAAGCGTGTGTACAGGGGCATAAACGCAGCAGTGATAGGATTGGAGAGGTTCGGTGAGCAAATGAAGACCCTTTGAAATCATATTGCATGGTACCCATTCCACGGGTCTCAACTCTCCAGGTTTAAGGGATTCTTCCTTCAGCTAAAACATGCATGTGGAACCCAGAGTATGATCCACCGTGTGATCGGGAGACGTGTTCAAATATGTCTCAGTTCTCGTCCCCTGGTACTCGGGTGCAACATTCCAGACGCTTTACTAACACTCTCCCGACTTGGAGAGTCAGTGCCTTTAACCTCCTGTTTGGCCCAGTTTGCAATTTCTGCGGAAGATGAACAGGAATAGGGAGAACCAATGAGAGACTAGCTGGAGGTGTCTGGACGGGCAAATTTAACTCTCATTTCCCACCAGGAAGAGGAATTAACCAAAGGCTCAGCGTGCCGTGCCAGAACCAGATTAGGGCCTGAAGCAATCCTGCGGTGTTGCGACCAGCTCACAAGAAAGCGAGTTGAAGAAAGGAGCTCAGGGGCACTGTAATTCACAAACCTGCAGAGTTATAAATGACAGCTATCGTCCAAAAATATACTGAAGTAAGGCTGCCAAGAGGACTTGAAAGCGGGGCAGAATTGCAGGAAACCGATTTCAGGAGGTAGACTGGAATTGCAGTTAAAGCATAGGAAAAGAGGCAGAACGTCCACAATGATGCACTTGGCCAAAAAGGGCGTATGCGTTTTTTCCTGAATATATTCAGGAAAAAACGCATACGCCCTTTTTGGCCAACCAAGCAAGCTTGCAAAGGAAATCTGCACTACAATGAAGTCTCACTTCCCCCCGGTCAAAAGGGCCATCTGAAAAAAGTGTAAAATCCAGAAGGCAGGACAGGCCATGGAGAACTGGGAGCCTTGTTATGCTGATGGGCGGGATGTAAATTGCCAACAGCCACTCGGGAGAAGTGTATGGTGTTTCCTGAAACATCTAAAAAACAAAGCAACAGAGCCTAGGGCACTTCCACTTATGGTCCTATAGTTTAGGGAAATTAAAATCAAAAAGACACAGCCACCCCAAAGTTTGGGACGGCTCTGTTTACAAGAACCTCGTTTACGGTACAAGTTCAATATCGCAGAAAGTGAGTAATGGATAAAGAAGTTGTGGTACTTACGTACAATGCAATATCACTCAGCAATGAAATCTATGTCATCAGGCCCGTAGCAGCATAATGAGTGGATTCAGGTATGATGATTCTAACTGAAATAAGTCACACAGAAAAAGAAACATCATAAGATATCACTAATACACGGAATGTAAACTTGGCTACACAGGAACTGAATTACAAAACAGAACAGGGTCTCAAATTTAGAAAACCAACTTATGCTTGCTAAGGGGAAAGGTGAGTTGGGGTGCTGCCTAAAACCAGAGATTGAAATGAACACAGATAAAGTTCCTTAAGCCAAATATGGAATAGACAAGAGCTACACCTTGCTCAACGAAATGGACTCAACACCTCATATTAAATGCCTAAGAATGTACCTGACTAGTAAGTATCTTAAAACCTATGGATTGCTATGTCTCCGAAAGAGAATCAAGCGTGTGTACAGGGGCATAAACGCAGCAGTGATAGGATTGGAGAGGTTCGGTGAGCAAATGAAGACCCTTTGAAGTCATATTGCATGGTACCCATTCCACGGGTCTCAACTCTCCAGGTTTAAGGGATTCTTCCTTCAGCTAAAACATGCATGTGGAACCCAGAGTATGATCCACCGTGTGATCGGGAGACGTGTTCAAATATGTCTCAGTTCTCGTCCCCTGGTACTCGGGTGCAACATTCCAGACGCTTTACTAACACTCTCCCGACTTGGAGAGTCAGTGCCTTTAACCTCCTGTTTGGCCCAGTTTGCAATTTCTGCGGAAGATGAACAGGAATAGGGAGAACCAATGAGAGACTAGCTGGAGGTGTCTGGACGGGCAAATTTAACTCTCATTTCCCACCAGGAAGAGGAATTAACCAAAGGCTCAGCGTGCCGTGCCGGAACCAGATTAGGGCCTGAAGCAATCCTGCGGTGTTGCGGCCAGCTCACAAGAAAGCGAGTTGAAGAAAGGAGCTCAGGGGCACTGTAATTCACAAACCTGCAGAGTTATAAATGACAGCTATCGTCCAAAAATATACTGAAGTAAGGCTGCCAAGAGGACTTGAAAGCGGGGCAGAATTGCAGGAAACCGATTTCAGGAGGTAGACTGGAATTGCAGTTAAAGCATAGGAAAAGAGGCAGAACGTCCACAATGATGCACTTGGCCAAAAAGGGCGTATGCGTTTTTTCCTGAATATATTCAGGAAAAAACGCATACGCCCTTTTTGGCCAACCAAGCAAGCTTGCAAAGGAAATCTGCACTACAATGAAGTCTCACTTCCCCCCGGTCAAAAGGGCCATCTGAAAAAAGTGTAAAATCCAGAAGGCAGGACAGGCCATGGAGAACTGGTAGCCTTGTTATGCTGATGGGCGGGATGTAAATTGCCAACAGCCACTCGGGAGAAGTGTATGGTGTTTCCTGAAACATCTAAAAAACAAAGCAACAGAGCCTAGGGCACTTCCACTTATGGTCCTATAGTTTAGGGAAATTAAAATCAAAAAGACACAGCCACCCCAAAGTTTGGGACGGCTCTGTTTACAAGAACCTCGTTTACGGTACAAGTTCAATATCGCAGAAAGTGAGTAATGGATAAAGAAGTTGTGGTACTTACGTACAATGCAATATCACTCAGCAATGAAATCTATGTCATCAGGCCCGTAGCAGCATAATGAGTGGATTCAGGTATGATGATTCTAACTGAAATAAGTCACACAGAAAAAGAAACATCATAAGATATCACTAATACACGGAATGTAAACTTGGCTACACAGGAACTGAATTACAAAACAGAACAGGGTCTCAAATTTAGAAAACCAACTTATGCTTGCTAAGGGGAAAGGTGAGTTGGGGTGCTGCCTAAAACCAGAGATTGAAATGAACACAGATAAAGTTCCTTAAGCCAAATATGGAATAGACAAGAGCTACACCTTGCTCAACGAAATGGACTCAACACCTCATATTAAATGCCTAAGAATGTACCTGACTAGTAAGTATCTTAAAACCTATGGATTGCTATGTCTCCGAAAGAGAATCAAGCGTGTGTACAGGGGCATAAACGCAGCAGTGATAGGATTGGAGAGGTTCGGTGAGCAAATGAAGACCCTTTGAAGTCATATTGCATGGTACCCATTCCACGGGTCTCAACTCTCCAGGTTTAAGGGATTCTTCCTTCAGCTAAAACATGCATGTGGAACCCAGAGTATGATCCACCGTGTGATCGGGAGACGTGTTCAAATATGTCTCAGTTCTCGTCCCCTGGTACTCGGGTGCAACATTCCAGACGCTTTACTAACACTCTCCCGACTTGGAGAGTCAGTGCCTTTAACCTCCTGTTTGGCCCAGTTTGCAATTTCTGCGGAAGATGAACAGGAATAGGGAGAACCAATGAGAGACTAGCTGGAGGTGTCTGGACGGGCAAATTTAACTCTCATTTCCCACCAGGAAGAGGAATTAACCAAAGGCTCAGCGTGCCGTGCCGGAACCAGATTAGGGCCTGAAGCAATCCTGCGGTGTTGCGGCCAGCTCACAAGAAAGCGAGTTGAAGAAAGGAGCTCAGGGGCACTGTAATTCACAAACCTGCAGAGTTATAAATGACAGCTATCGTCCAAAAATATACTGAAGTAAGGCTGCCAAGAGGACTTGAAAGCGGGGCAGAATTGCAGGAAACCGATTTCAGGAGGTAGACTGGAATTGCAGTTAAAGCATAGGAAAAGAGGCAGAACGTCCACAATGATGCACTTGGCCAAAAAAGGGCGTATGCGTTTTTTCCTGCAGGAAAAAACGCATACGCCCTTTTTGGCCAACCAAGCAAGCTTGCAAAGGAAATCTGCACTACAATGAAGTCTCACTTCCCCCCGGTCAAAAGGGCCATCTGAAAAAAGTGTAAAATCCAGAAGGCAGGACAGGCCATGGAGAACTGGGAGCCTTGTTATGCTGATGGGCGGGATGTAAATTGCCAACAGCCACTCGGGAGAAGTGTATGGTGTTTCCTGAAACATCTAAAAAACAAAGCAACAGAGCCTAGGGCACTTCCACTTATGGTCCTATAGTTTAGGGAAATTAAAATCAAAAAGACACAGCCACCCCAAAGTTTGGGACGGCTCTGTTTACAAGAACCTCGTTTACGGTACAAGTTCAATATCGCAGAAAGTGAGTAATGGATAAAGAAGTTGTGGTACTTACGTACAATGCAATATCACTCAGCAATGAAATCTATGTCATCAGGCCCGTAGCAGCATAATGAGTGGATTCAGGTATGATGATTCTAACTGAAATAAGTCACACAGAAAAAGAAACATCATAAGATATCACTAATACACGGAATGTAAACTTGGCTACACAGGAACTGAATTACAAAACAGAACAGGGTCTCAAATTTAGAAAACCAAATTATGCTTGCTAAGGGGAAAGGTGAGTTGGGGTGCTGCCTAAAACCAGAGTTGAAATGAACACAGATAAAGTTCCTTAAGCCAAATATGGAATAGACAAGAGCTACTCCTTGCTCAACGAAATGGACTCAACACCCCATATTAAACGCCTAAGAATGTACCTGACTAGTAAGTATCTTAAAACCTATGGATTGCTATGTCTCCGAAAGAGAATCAAGCGTGTGTACAGGGGCATAAACGCAGCAGTGATAGGATTGGAGAGGTTCGGTGAGCAAATGAAGACCCTTTGAAATCATATTGCATGGTACCCATTCCACGGGTCTCAACTCTCCAGGTTTAAGGGATTCTTTCTTCAGCTAAAACATGCATGTGGAACCCAGAGTATGATCCACCGTGTGATCGGGAGACGTGTTCCAATATGTCTCAGTTCTCGTCCCCTGGTACTCGGGTGCAACATTCCAGACGCTTTACTAACACTCTCCCGACTTGGAGAGTCAGTGCCTTTAACCTCCTGTTTGGCCCAGTTTGCAATTTCTGCGGAAGATGAACAGGAATAGGGAGAACCAATGAGAGACTAGCTGGAGGTGTCTGGACGGGCAAATTTAACTCTCATTTCCCACCAGGAAGAGGAATTAACCAAAGGCTCAGCGTGCCGTGCCAGAACCAGATTAGGGCCTGAAGCAATCCTGCGGTGTTGCGACCAGCTCACAAGAAAGCGAGTTGAAGAAAGGAGCTCAGGGGCACTGTAATTCACAAACCTGCAGAGTTATAAATGACAGCTATCGTCCAAAAATATACTGAAGTAAGGCTGCCAAGAGGACTTGAAAGCGGGGCAGAATTGCAGGAAACCGATTTCAGGAGGTAGACTGGAATTGCAGTTAAAGCATAGGAAAAGAGGCAGAACGTCCACAATGATGCACTTGGCCAAAAAGGGCGTATGCGTTTTTTCCTGAATATATTCAGGAAAAAACGCATACGCCCTTTTTGGCCAACCAAGCAAGCTTGCAAAGGAAATCTGCACTACAATGAAGTCTCACTTCCCCCCGGTCAAAAGGGCCATCTGAAAAAAGTGTAAAATCCAGAAGTTAGGACAGGCCATGGAGAACTGGTAGCCTTGTTATGCTGATGGGCGGGATGTAAATTGCCAACAGCCACTCGGGAGAAGTGTACGGTGTTTCCTGAAACAT
Organism: Grampus griseus; assembly: GCF_964374135.1. NCBI lineage: Eukaryota > Metazoa > Chordata > Mammalia > Artiodactyla > Delphinidae > Grampus > Grampus griseus. The sequence goes on from NW_028133368.1 coordinate 935,121, forward strand.
CTAAAAAACAAAGCAACAGAGCCTAGGGCACTTCCACTTATGGTCCTATAGTTTAGGGAAATTAAAATCAAAAAGACACAGCCACCCCAAAGTTTGGGACAGCTCTGTTTACAAGAACCTCGTTTACGGTACAAGTTCAATATCACAGAAAGTGAGTAATGGATAAAGAAGTTGTGGTACTTACGTACAATGCAATATCACTCAGCAATGAAATCTATGTCATCAGGCCCGTAGCAGCATAATGAGTGGATTCAGGTATGATGATTCTAACTGAAATAAGTCACACAGAAAAAGAAACATCATAAGATATCACTAATACACGGAATGTAAACTTGGCTACACAGGAACTGAATTACAAAACAGAACAGCGTCTCAAATTTAGAAAACCAACTTATGCTTGCTAAGGGGAAAGGTGAGTTGGGGTGCTGCCTAAAACCAGAGATTGAAATGAACACAGATAAAGTTCCTTAAGCCAAATATGGAATAGACAAGAGCTACTCCTTGCTCAACGAAATGGACTCAACACCCCATATTAAACGCCTAAGAATGTACCTGACTAGTAAGTATCTTAAAACCTATGGATTGCTATGTCTCCGAAAGAGAATCAAGCGTGTGTACAGGGGCATAAACGCAGCAGTGATAGGATTGGAGAGGTTCGGTGAGCAAATGAAGACCCTTTGAAGTCATATTGCATGGTACCCATTCCACGGGTCTCAACTCTCCAGGTTTAAGGGATTCTTCCTTCAGCTAAAACATGCATGTGGAACCCAGAGTATGATCCACCGTGTGATCGGGAGACGTGTTCAAATATGTCTCAGTTCTCGTCCCCTGGTACTCGGGTGCAACATTCCAGACGCTTTACTAACACTCTCCCGACTTGGAGAGTCAGTGCCTTTAACCTCCTGTTTGGCCCAGTTTGCAATTTCTGCGGAAGATGAACAGGAATAGGGAGAACCAATGAGAGACTAGCTGGAGGTGTCTGGACGGGCAAATTTAACTCTCATTTCCCACCAGGAAGAGGAATTAACCAAAGGCTCAGCGTGCCGTGCCAGAACCAGATTAGGGCCTGAAGCAATCCTGCGGTGTTGCGACCAGCTCACAAGAAAGCGAGTTGAAGAAAGGAGCTCAGGGGCACTGTAATTCACAAACCTGCAGAGTTATAAATGACAGCTATCGTCCAAAAATATACTGAAGTAAGGCTGCCAAGAGGACTTGAAAGCGGGGCAGAATTGCAGGAAACCGATTTCAGGCGGTAGACTGGAATTGCATTGAAAGCATAGGAAAAGAGGCAGAACGTCCACAATGATGCACTTGGCCAAAAAGGGCGTATGCGTTTTTTCCTGCAGGAAAAAACGCATACGCCCTTTTTGGCCAACCAAGCAAGCTTGCAAAGGAAATCTGCACTACAATGAAGTCTCACTTCCCCCCGGTCAAAAGGGCCATCAGAAAAAAGTGTAAAATCCAGAAGGCAGGACAGGCCATGGAGAACTGGGAGCCTTGTTATGCTGATGGGCGGGATGTAAATTGCCAACAGCCACTCGGGAGAAGTGTATGGTGTTTCCTGAAACATCTAAAAAACAAAGCAACAGAGCCTAGGGCACTTCCACTTATGGTCCTATAGCTTAGGGAAATTAAAATCAAAAAGACACAGCCACCCCAAAGTTTGGGATGGCTCTGTTTACAAGAACCTCGTTTACGGTACAAGTTCAATATCGCAGAAAGTGAGTAATGGATAAAGAAGTTGTGGTACTTACGTACAATGCAATATCACTCAGCAATGAAATCTATGTCATCAGGCCCGTAGCAGCATAATGAGTGGATTCAGGTATGATGATTCTAACTGAAATAAGTCACACAGAAAAAGAAACATCATAAGATATCACTAATACACGGAATGTAAACTTGGCTACACAGGAACTGAATTACAAAACAGAACAGGGTCTCAAATTTAGAAAACCAACTTATGCTTGCTAAGGGGAAAGGTGAGTTGGGGTGCTGCCTAAAACCAGAGTTGAAATGAACACAGATAAAGTTCCTTAAGCCAAATATGGAATAGACAAGAGCTACTCCTTGCTCAACGAAATGGACTCAACACCCCATATTAAACGCCTAAGAATGTACCTGACTAGTAAGTATCTTAAAACCTATGGATTGCTATGTCTCCGAAAGAGAATCAAGCGTGTGTACAGGGGCATAAACGCAGCAGTGATAGGATTGGAGAGGTTCGGTGAGCAAATGAAGACCCTTTGAAGTCATATTGCATGGTACCCATTCCACGGGTCTCAACTCTCCAGGTTTAAGGGATTCTTCCTTCAGCTAAAACATGCATGTGGAACCCAGAGTATGATCCACCATGTGATCGGGAGACGTGTTCAAATATGTCTCAGTTCTCGTCCCCTGGTACTCGGGTGCAACATTCCAGACGCTTTACTAACACTCTCCCGACTTGGAGAGTCAGTGCCTTTAACCTCCTGTTTGGCCCAGTTTGCAATTTCTGCGGAAGATGAACAGGAATAGGGAGAACCAATGAGAGACTAGCTGGAGGTGTCTGGACGGGCAAATTTAACTCTCATTTCCCACCAGGAAGAGGAATTAACCAAAGGCTCAGCGTGCCGTGCCAGAACCAGATTAGGGCCTGAAGCAATCCTGCGGTGTTGCGACCAGCTCACAAGAAAGCGAGTTGAAGAAAGGAGCTCAGGGGCACTGTAATTCACAAACCTGCAGAGTTATAAATGACAGCTATCGTCCAAAAATATACTGAAGTAAGGCTGCCAAGAGGACTTGAAAGCGGGGCAGAATTGCAGGAAACCGATTTCAGGCGGTAGACTGGAATTGCATTGAAAGCATAGGAAAAGAGGCAGAACGTCCACAATGATGCACTTGGCCAAAAAGGGCGTATGCGTTTTTTCCTGCAGGAAAAAACGCATACGCCCTTTTTGGCCAACCAAGCAAGCTTGCAAAGGAAATCTGCACTACAATGAAGTCTCACTTCCCCCCGGTCAAAAGGGCCATCAGAAAAAAGTGTAAAATCCAGAAGGCAGGACAGGCCATGGAGAACTGGGAGCCTTGTTATGCTGATGGGCGGGATGTAAATTGCCAACAGCCACTCGGGAGAAGTGTATGGTGTTTCCTGAAACATCTAAAAAACAAAGCAACAGAGCCTAGGGCACTTCCACTTATGGTCCTATAGCTTAGGGAAATTAAAATCAAAAAGACACAGCCACCCCAAAGTTTGGGATGGCTCTGTTTACAAGAACCTCGTTTACGGTACAAGTTCAATATCGCAGAAAGTGAGTAATGGATAAAGAAGTTGTGGTACTTACGTACAATGCAATATCACTCAGCAATGAAATCTATGTCATCAGGCCCGTAGCAGCATAATGAGTGGATTCAGGTATGATGATTCTAACTGAAATAAGTCACACAGAAAAAGAAACATCATAAGATATCACTAATACACGGAATGTAAACTTGGCTACACAGGAACTGAATTACAAAACAGAACAGGGTCTCAAATTTAGAAAACCAACTTATGCTTGCTAAGGGGAAAGGTGAGTTGGGGTGCTGCCTAAAACCAGAGATTGAAATGAACACAGATAAAGTTCCTTAAGCCAAATATGGAATAGACAAGAGCTACTCCTTGCTCAACGAAATGGACTCAACACCCCATATTAAACGCCTAAGAATGTACCTGACTAGTAAGTATCTTAAAACCTATGGATTGCTATGTCTCCGAAAGAGAATCAAGCGTGTGTACAGGGGCATAAACGCAGCAGTGATAGGATTGGAGAGGTTCGGTGAGCAAATGAAGACCCTTTGAAGTCATATTGCATGGTACCCATTCCACGGGTCTCAACTCTCCAGGTTTAAGGGATTCTTCCTTCAGCTAAAACATGCATGTGGAACCCAGAGTATGATCCACCATGTGATCGGGAGACGTGTTCAAATATGTCTCAGTTCTCGTCCCCTGGTACTCGGGTGCAACATTCCAGATGCTTTACTAACACTCTCCCGACTTGGAGAGTCAGTGCCTTTAACCTCCTGTTTGGCCCAGTTTGCAATTTCTGCGGAAGATGAACAGGAATAGGGAGAACCAATGAGAGACTAGCTGGAGGTGTCTGGACGGGCAAATTTAACTCTCATTTCCCACCAGGAAGAGGAATTAACCAAAGGCTCAGCGTGCCGTGCCGGAACCAGATTAGGGCCTGAAGCAGTCCTGCGGTGTTGCGACCAGCTCACAAGAAAGCGAGTTGAAGAAAGGAGCTCAGGGGCACTGTAATTCACAAACCTGCAGAGTTATAAATGACAGCTCTCGTCCAAAAATATACTGAAGTAAGGCTGCCAAGAGGACTTGAAAGCGGGGCAGAATTGCAGGAAACCGATTTCAGGAGGTAGACTGGAATTGCATTGAAAGCATAGGAAAAGAGGCAGAACGTCCACAATGATGCACTTGGCCAAAAAGGGCGTATGCGTTTTTTCCTGCAGGAAAAAACGCATACGCCCTTTTTGGCCAACCAAGCAAGCTTGCAAAGGAAATCTGCACTACAATGAAGTCTCACTTCCCCCCGGTCAAAAGGGCCATCTGAAAAAAGTGTAAAATCCAGAAGTTAGGACAGGCCATGGAGAACTGGTAGCCTTGTTATGCTGATGGGCGGGATGTAAATTGCCAACAGCCACTCGGGAGAAGTGTATGGTGTTTCCTGAAACATCTAAAAAACAAAGCAACAGAGCCTAGGGCACTTCCACTTATGGTCCTATAGTTTAAGGAAATTAAAATCAAAAAGACACAGCCACCCCAAAGTTTGGGACGGCTCTGTTTACAAGAACCTCGTTTACGGTACAAGTTCAATATCGCAGAAAGTGAGTAATGGATAAAGAAGTTGTGGTACTTACGTACAATGCAATATCACTCAGCAATGAAATCTATGTCATCAGGCCCGTAGCAGCATAATGAGTGGATTCAGGTATGATGATTCTAACTGAAATAAGTCACACAGAAAAAGAAACATCATAAGATATCACTAATACACGGAATGTAAACTTGGCTACACAGGAACTGAATTACAAAACAGAACAGGGTCTCAAATTTAGAAAACCAACTTATGCTTGCTAAGGGGAAAGGTGAGTTGGGGTGCTGCCTAAAACCAGAGATTGAAATGAACACAGATAAAGTTCCTTAAGCCAAATATGGAATAGACAAGAGCTACACCTTGCTCAACGAAATGGACTCAACACCTCATATTAAATGCCTAAGAATGTACCTGACTAGTAAGTATCTTAAAACCTATGGATTGCTATGTCTCCGAAAGAGAATCAAGCGTGTGTACAGGGGCATAAACGCAGCAGTGATAGGATTGGAGAGGTTCGGTGAGCAAATGAAGACCCTTTGAAGTCATATTGCATGGTACCCATTCCACGGGTCTCAACTCTCCAGGTTTAAGGGATTCTTCCTTCAGCTAAAACATGCATGTGGAACCCAGAGTATGATCCACCGTGTGATCGGGAGACGTGTTCAAATATGTCTCAGTTCTCGTCCCCTGGTACTCGGGTGCAACATTCCAGACGCTTTACTAACACTCTCCCGACTTGGAGAGTCAGTGCCTTTAACCTCCTGTTTGGCCCAGTTTGCAATTTCTGCGGAAGATGAACAGGAATAGGGAGAACCAATGAGAGACTAGCTGGAGGTGTCTGGACGGGCAAATTTAACTCTCATTTCCCACCAGGAAGAGGAATTAACCAAAGGCTCAGCGTGCCGTGCCAGAACCAGATTAGGGCCTGAAGCAATCCTGCGGTGTTGCGACCAGCTCACAAGAAAGCGAGTTGAAGAAAGGAGCTCAGGGGCACTGTAATTCACAAACCTGCAGAGTTATAAATGACAGCTCTCGTCCAAAAATATACTGAAGTAAGGCTGCCAAGAGGACTTGAAAGCGGGGCAGAATTGCAGGAAACCGATTTCAGGCGGTAGACTGGAATTGCATTGAAAGCATAGGAAAAGAGGCAGAACGTCCACAATGATGCACTTGGCCAAAAAGGGCGTATGCGTTTTTTCCTGCAGGAAAAAACGCATACGCCCTTTTTGGCCAACCAAGCAAGCTTGCAAAGGAAATCTGCACTACAATGAAGTCTCACTTCCCCCCGGTCAAAAGGGCCATCAGAAAAAAGTGTAAAATCCAGAAGGCAGGACAGGCCATGGAGAACTGGGAGCCTTGTTATGCTGATGGGCGGGATGTAAATTGCCAACAGCCACTCGGGAGAAGTGTATGGTGTTTCCTGAAACATCTAAAAAACAAAGCAACAGAGCCTAGGGCACTTCCACTTATGGTCCTATAGCTTAGGGAAATTAAAATCAAAAAGACACAGCCACCCCAAAGTTTGGGATGGCTCTGTTTACAAGAACCTCGTTTACGGTACAAGTTCAATATCGCAGAAAGTGAGTAATGGATAAAGAAGTTGTGGTACTTACGTACAATGCAATATCACTCAGCAATGAAATCTATGTCATCAGGCCCGTAGCAGCATAATGAGTGGATTCAGGTATGATGATTCTAACTGAAATAAGTCACACAGAAAAAGAAACATCATAAGATATCACTAATACACGGAATGTAAACTTGGCTACACAGGAACTGAATTACAAAACAGAACAGGGTCTCAAATTTAGAAAACCAACTTATGCTTGCTAAGGGGAAAGGTGAGTTGGGGTGCTGCCTAAAACCAGAGTTGAAATGAACACAGATAAAGTTCCTTAAGCCAAATATGGAATAGACAAGAGCTACTCCTTGCTCAACGAAATGGACTCAACACCCCATATTAAACGCCTAAGAATGTACCTGACTAGTAAGTATCTTAAAACCTATGGATTGCTATGTCTCCGAAAGAGAATCAAGCGTGTGTACAGGGGCATAAACGCAGCAGTGATAGGATTGGAGAGGTTCGGTGAGCAAATGAAGACCCTTTGAAGTCATATTGCATGGTACCCATTCCACGGGTCTCAACTCTCCAGGTTTAAGGGATTCTTCCTTCAGCTAAAACATGCATGTGGAACCCAGAGTATGATCCACCGTGTGATCGGGAGACGTGTTCAAATATGTCTCAGTTCTCGTCCCCTGGTACTCGGGTGCAACATTCCAGACGCTTTACTAACACTCTCCCGACTTGGAGAGTCAGTGCCTTTAACCTCCTGTTTGGCCCAGTTTGCAATTTCTGCGGAAGATGAACAGGAATAGGGAGAACCAATGAGAGACTAGCTGGAGGTGTCTGGACGGGCAAATTTAACTCTCATTTCCCACCAGGAAGAGGAATTAACCAAAGGCTCAGCGTGCCGTGCCGGAACCAGATTAGGGCCAGAAGCAGTCCTGCGGTGTTGCGACCAGCTCACAAGAAAGCGAGTTGAAGGAAGGAGCTCAGGGGCACTGTAATTCACAAACCTGCAGAGTTATAAATGACAGCTATCGTCCAAAAATATACTGAAGTAAGGCTGCCAAGAGGACTTGAAAGCGGGGCAGAATTGCAGGAAACCGATTTCAGGAGGTAGACTGGAATTGCATTGAAAGCATAGGAAAAGAGGCAGAACGTCCACAATGATGCACTTGGCCAAAAAGGGCGTATGCGTTTTTTCCTGCAGGAAAAAACGCATACGCCCTTTTTGGCCAACCAAGCAAGCTTGCAAAGGAAATCTGCACTACAATGAAGTCTCACTTCCCCCCGGTCAAAAGGGCCATCTGAAAAAAGTGTAAAATCCAGAAGTTAGGACAGGCCATGGAGAACTGGTAGCCTTGTTATGCTGATGGGCGGGATGTAAATTGCCAACAGCCACTCGGGAGAAGTGTATGGTGTTTCCTGAAACATCTAAAAAACAAAGCAACAGAGCCTAGGGCACTTCCACTTATGGTCCTATAGTTTAGGGAAATTAAAATCAAAAAGACACAGCCACCCCAAAGTTTGGGACGGCTCTGTTTACAAGAACCTCGTTTACGGTACAAGTTCAATATCGCAGAAAGTGAGTAATGGATAAAGAAGTTGTGGTACTTACGTACAATGCAATATCACTCAGCAATGAAATCTATGTCATCAGGCCCGTAGCAGCATAATGAGTGGATTCAGGTATGATGATTCTAACTGAAATAAGTCACACAGAAAAAGAAACATCATAAGATATCACTAATACACGGAATGTAAACTTGGCTACACAGGAACTGAATTACAAAACAGAACAGGGTCTCAAATTTAGAAAACCAACTTATGCTTGCTAAGGGGAAAGGTGAGTTGGGGTGCTGCCTAAAACCAGAGATTGAAATGAACACAGATAAAGTTCCTTAAGCCAAATATGGAATAGACAAGAGCTACACCTTGCTCAACGAAATGGACTCAACACCTCATATTAAATGCCTAAGAATGTACCTGACTAGTAAGTATCTTAAAACCTATGGATTGCTATGTCTCCGAAAGAGAATCAAGCGTGTGTACAGGGGCATAAACGCAGCAGTGATAGGATTGGAGAGGTTCGGTGAGCAAATGAAGACCCTTTGAAGTCATATTGCATGGTACCCATTCCACGGGTCTCAACTCTCCAGGTTTAAGGGATTCTTCCTTCAGCTAAAACATGCATGTGGAACCCAGAGTATGATCCACCGTGTGATCGGGAGACGTGTTCAAATATGTCTCAGTTCTCGTCCCCTGGTACTCGGGTGCAACATTCCAGACGCTTTACTAACACTCTCCCGACTTGGAGAGTCAGTGCCTTTAACCTCCTGTTTGGCCCAGTTTGCAATTTCTGCGGAAGATGAACAGGAATAGGGAGAACCAATGAGAGACTAGCTGGAGGTGTCTGGACGGGCAAATTTAACTCTCATTTCCCACCAGGAAGAGGAATTAACCAAAGGCTCAGCGTGCCGTGCCAGAACCAGATTAGGGCCTGAAGCAATCCTGCGGTGTTGCGGCCAGCTCACAAGAAAGCGAGTTGAAGAAAGGAGCTCAGGGGCACTGTAATTCACAAACCTGCAGAGTTATAAATGACAGCTCTCGTCCAAAAATATACTGAAGTAAGGCTGCCAAGAGGACTTGAAAGCGGGGCAGAATTGCAGGAAACCGATTTCAGGAGGTAGACTGGAATTGCAGTTAAAGCATAGGAAAAGAGGCAGAACGTCCACAATGATGCACTTGGCCAAAAAGGGCGTATGCGTTTTTTCCTGAATATATTCAGGAAAAAACGCATACGCCCTTTTTGGCCAACCAAGCAAGCTTGCAAAGGAAATCTGCACTACAATGAAGTCTCACTTCCCCCCGGTCAAAAGGGCCATCTGAAAAAAGTGTAAAATCCAGAAGGCAGGACAGGCCATGGAGAACTGGGAGCCTTGTTATGCTGATGGGCGGGATGTAAATTGCCAACAGCCACTCGGGAGAAGTGTATGGTGTTTCCTGAAACATCTAAAAAACAAAGCAACAGAGCCTAGGGCACTTCCACTTATGGTCCTATAGTTTAGGGAAATTAAAATCAAAAAGACACAGCCACCCCAAAGTTTGGGATGGCTCTGTTTACAAGAACCTCGTTTACGGTACAAGTTCAATATCGCAGAAAGTGAGTAATGGATAAAGAAGTTGTGGTACTTACGTACAATGCAATATCACTCAGCAATGAAATCTATGTCATCAGGCCCGTAGCAGCATAATGAGTGGATTCAGGTATGATGATTCTAACTGAAATAAGTCACACAGAAAAAGAAACATCATAAGATATCACTAATACACGGAATGTAAACTTGGCTACACAGGAACTGAATTACAAAACAGAACAGGGTCTCAAATTTAGAAAACCAACTTATGCTTGCTAAGGGGAAAGGTGAGTTGGGGTGCTGCCTAAAACCAGAGTTGAAATGAACACAGATAAAGTTCCTTAAGCCAAATATGGAATAGACAAGAGCTACTCCTTGCTCAACGAAATGGACTCAACACCCCATATTAAACGCCTAAGAATGTACCTGACTAGTAAGTATCTTAAAACCTATGGATTGCTATGTCTCCGAAAGAGAATCAAGCGTGTGTACAGGGGCATAAACGCAGCAGTGATAGGATTGGAGAGGTTCGGTGAGCAAATGAAGACCCTTTGAAATCATATTGCATGGTACCCATTCCACGGGTCTCAACTCTCCAGGTTTAAGGGATTCTTCCTTCAGCTAAAACATGCATGTGGAACCCAGAGTATGATCCACCGTGTGATCGGGAGACGTGTTCCAATATGTTTCAGTTCTCGTCCCCTGGTACTCGGGTGCAACATTCCAGACGCTTTACTAACACTCTCCCGACTTGGAGAGTCAGTGCCTTTAACCTCCTGTTTGGCCCAGTTTGCAATTTCTGCGGAAGATGAACAGGAATAGGGAGAACCAATGAGAGACTAGCTGGAGGTGTCTGGACGGGCAAATTTAACTCTCATTTCCCACCAGGAAGAGGAATTAACCAAAGGCTCAGCGTGCCGTGCCAGAACCAGATTAGGGCCTGAAGCAGTCCTGCGGTGTTGCGGCCAGCTCACAAGAAAGCGAGTTGAAGGAAGGAGCTCAGGGGCACTGTAATTCACAAACCTGCAGAGTTATAAATGACAGCTCTCGTCCAAAAATATACTGAAGTAAGGCTGCCAAGAGGACTTGAAAGCGGGGCAGAATTGCAGGAAACCGATTTCAGGAGGTAGACTGCAATTGCATTGAAAGCATAGGAAAAGAGGCAGAACGTCCACAATGATGCACTTGGCCAAAAAGGGCGTATGCGTTTTTTCCTGAATATATTCAGGAAAAAACGCATACGCCCTTTTTGGCCAACCAAGCAAGCTTGCAAAGGAAATCTGCACTACAATGAAGTCTCACTTCCCCCCCGGTCAAAAGGGCCATCTGAAAAAAGTGTAAAATCCAGAAGTTAGGACAGGCCATGGAGAACTGGGAGCCTTGTTATGCTGATGGGCGGGGTGTAAATTGCCAACAGCCACTCGGGAGAAGTGTATGGTGTTTCCTGAAACATCTAAAAAACAAAGCAACAGAGCCTAGGGCACTTCCACTTATGGTCCTATAGTTTAGGGAAATTAAAATCAAAAAGACACAGCCACCCCAAAGTTTGGGACGGCTCTGTTTACAAGAACCTCGTTTACGGTACAAGTTCAATATCGCAGAAAGTGAGTAATGGATAAAGAAGTTGTGGTACTTACGTACAATGCAATATCACTCAGCAATGAAATCTATGTCATCAGGCCCGTAGCAGCATAATGAGTGGATTCAGGTATGATGATTCTAACTGAAATAAGTCACACAGAAAAAGAAACATCATAAGATATCACTAATACACGGAATGTAAACTTGGCTACACAGGAACTGAATTACAAAACAGAACAGGGTCTCAAATTTAGAAAACCAACTTATGCTTGCTAAGAGGAAAGGTGAGTTGGGGTGCTGCCTAAAACCAGAGATTGAAATGAACACAGATAAAGTTCCTTAAGCCAAATATGGAATAGACAAGAGCTACTCCTTGCTCAACGAAATGGACTCAACACCCCATATTAAACGCCTAAGAATGTACCTGACTAGTAAGTATCTTAAAACCTATGGATTGCTATGTCTCCGAAAGAGAATCAAGCGTGTGTACAGGGGCATAAACGCAGCAGTGATAGGATTGGAGAGGTTCGGTGAGCAAATGAAGACCCTTTGAAGTCATATTGCATGGTACCCATTCCACGGGTCTCAACTCTCCAGGTTTAAGGGATTCTTCCTTCAGCTAAAACATGCATGTGGAACCCAGAGTATGATCCACCGTGTGATCGGGAGACGTGTTCAAATATGTCTCAGTTCTCGTCCCCTGGTACTCGGGTGCAACATTCCAGACGCTTTACTAACACTCTCCCGACTTGGAGAGTCAGTGCCTTTAACCTCCTGTTTGGCCCAGTTTGCAATTTCTGCGGAAGATGAACAGGAATAGGGAGAACCAATGAGAGACTAGCTGGAGGTGTCTGGACGGGCAAATTTAACTCTCATTTCCCACCAGGAAGAGGAATTAACCAAAGGCTCAGCATACCGTGCCAGAAACAGATTAGGGCCTGAAGCAATCCTGCGGTGTTGCGACCAGCTCACAAGAAAGCGAGTTGAAGAAAGGAGCTCAGGGGCACTGTAATTCACAAACCTGCAGAGTTATAAATGACAGCTATCGTCCAAAAATATACTGAAGTAAGGCTGCCAAGAGGACTTGAAAGCGGGGCAGAATTGCAGGAAACCGATTTCAGGAGGTAGACTGGAATTGCAGTTAAAGCATAGGAAAAGAGGCAGAACGTCCACAATGATGCACTTGGCCAAAAAGGGCGTATGCGTTTTTTCCTGAATATATTCAGGAAAAAACGCATACGCCCTTTTTGGCCAACCAAGCAAGCTTGCAAAGGAAATCTGCACTACAATGAAGTCTCACTTCCCCCCGGTCAAAAGGGCCATCTGAAAAAAGTGTAAAATCCAGAAGGCAGGACAGGCCATGGAGAACTGGGAGCCTTGTTATGCTGATGGGCGGGATGTAAATTGCCAACAGCCACTCGGGAGAAGTGTATGGTGTTTCCTGAAACATCTAAAAAACAAAGCAACAGAGCCTAGGGCACTTCCACTTATGGTCCTATAGTTTAGGGAAATTAAAATCAAAAAGACACAGCCACCCCAAAGTTTGGGACGGCTCTGTTTACAAGAACCTCGTTTACGGTACAAGTTCAATATCGCAGAAAGTGAGTAATGGATAAAGAAGTTGTGGTACTTACGTACAATGCAATATCACTCAGCAATGAAATCTATGTCATCAGGCCCGTAGCAGCATAATGAGTGGATTCAGGTATGATGATTCTAACTGAAATAAGTCACACAGAAAAAGAAACATCATAAGATATCACTAATACACGGAATGTAAACTTGGCTACACAGGAACTGAATTACAAAACAGAACAGGGTCTCAAATTTAGAAAACCAACTTATGCTTGCTAAGGGGAAAGGTGAGTTGGGGTGCTGCCTAAAACCAGAGTTGAAATGAACACAGATAAAGTTCCTTAAGCCAAATATGGAATAGACAAGAGCTACTCCTTGCTCAACGAAATGGACTCAACACCCCATATTAAACGCCTAAGAATGTACCTGACTAGTAAGTATCTTAAAACCTATGGATTGCTATGTCTCCGAAAGAGAATCAAGCGTGTGTACAGGGGCATAAACGCAGCAGTGATAGGATTGGAGAGGTTCGGTGAGCAAATGAAGACCCTTTGAAATCATATTGCATGGTACCCATTCCACGGGTCTCAACTCTCCAGGTTTAAGGGATTCTTCCTTCAGCTAAAACATGCATGTGGAACCCAGAGTATGATCCACCGTGTGATCGGGAGACGTGTTCAAATATGTCTCAGTTCTCGTCCCCTGGTACTCGGGTGCAACATTCCAGACGCTTTACTAACACTCTCCCGACTTGGAGAGTAAGTGCCTTTAACCTCCTGTTTGGCCCAGTTTGCAATTTCTGCGGAAGATGAACAGGAATAGGGAGAACCAATGAGAGACTAGCTGGAGGTGTCTGGACGGGCAAATTTAACTCTCATTTCCCACCAGGAAGAGGAATTAACCAAAGGCTCAGCGTGCCGTGCCAGAACCAGATTAGGGCCTGAAGCAATCCTGTGGTGTTGCGACCAGCTCACAAGAAAGCGAGTTGAAGAAAGGAGCTCAGGGGCACTGTAATTCACAAACCTGCAGAGTTATAAATGACAGCTATCGTCCAAAAATATACTGAAGTAAGGCTGCCAAGAGGACTTGAAAGCGGGGCAGAATTGCAGGAAACCGATTTCAGGAGGTAGACTGGAATTGCAGTTAAAGCATAGGAAAAGAGGCAGAACGTCCACAATGATGCACTTGGCCAAAAAGGGCGTATGCGTTTTTTCCTGAATATATTCAGGAAAAAACGCATACGCCCTTTTTGGCCAACCAAGCAAGCTTGCAAAGGAAATCTGCACTACAATGAAGTCTCACTTCCCCCCGGTCAAAAGGGCCATCTGAAAAAAGTGTAAAATCCAGAAGGCAGGACAGGCCATGGAGAACTGGTAGCCTTGTTATGCTGATGGGCGGGATGTAAATTGCCAACAGCCACTCGGGAGAAGTGTATGGTGTTTCCTGAAACATCTAAAAAACAAAGCAACAGAGCCTAGGGCACTTCCACTTATGGTCCTATAGTTTAGGGAAATTAAAATCAAAAAGACACAGCCACCCCAAAGTTTGGGACGGCTCTGTTTACAAGAACCTCGTTTACGGTACAAGTTCAATATCGCAGAAAGTGAGTAATGGATAAAGAAGTTGTGGTACTTACGTACAATGCAATATCACTCAGCAATGAAATCTATGTCATCAGGCCCGTAGCAGCATAATGAGTGGATTCAGGTATGATGATTCTAACTGAAATAAGTCACACAGAAAAAGAAACATCATAAGATATCACTAATACACGGAATGTAAACTTGGCTACACAGGAACTGAATTACAAAACAGAACAGGGTCTCAAATTTAGAAAACCAACTTATGCTTGCTAAGGGGAAAGGTGAGTTGGGGTGCTGCCTAAAACCAGAGATTGAAATGAACACAGATAAAGTTCCTTAAGCCAAATATGGAATAGACAAGAGCTACACCTTGCTCAACGAAATGGACTCAACACCTCATATTAAATGCCTAAGAATGTACCTGACTAGTAAGTATCTTAAAACCTATGGATTGCTATGTCTCCGAAAGAGAATCAAGCGTGTGTACAGGGGCATAAACGCAGCAGTGATAGGATTGGAGAGGTTCGGTGAGCAAATGAAGACCCTTTGAAGTCATATTGCATGGTACCCATTCCACGGGTCTCAACTCTCCAGGTTTAAGGGATTCTTCCTTCAGCTAAAACATGCATGTGGAACCCAGAGTATGATCCACCGTGTGATCGGGAGACGTGTTCAAATATGTCTCAGTTCTCGTCCCCTGGTACTCGGGTGCAACATTCCAGACGCTTTACTAACACTCTCCCGACTTGGAGAGTCAGTGCCTTTAACCTCCTGTTTGGCCCAGTTTGCAATTTCTGCGGAAGATGAACAGGAATAGGGAGAACCAATGAGAGACTAGCTGGAGGTGTCTGGACGGGCAAATTTAACTCTCATTTCCCACCAGGAAGAGGAATTAACCAAAGGCTCAGCGTGCCGTGCCGGAACCAGATTAGGGCCTGAAGCAATCCTGCGGTGTTGCGGCCAGCTCACAAGAAAGCGAGTTGAAGAAAGGAGCTCAGGGGCACTGTAATTCACAAACCTGCAGAGTTATAAATGACAGCTATCGTCCAAAAATATACTGAAGTAAGGCTGCCAAGAGGACTTGAAAGCGGGGCAGAATTGCAGGAAACCGATTTCAGGAGGTAGACTGGAATTGCAGTTAAAGCATAGGAAAAGAGGCAGAACGTCCACAATGATGCACTTGGCCAAAAAGGGCGTATGCGTTTTTTCCTGCAGGAAAAAACGCATACGCCCTTTTTGGCCAACCAAGCAAGCTTGCAAAGGAAATCTGCACTACAATGAAGTCTCACTTCCCCCCGGTCAAAAGGGCCATCTGAAAAAAGTGTAAAATCCAGAAGGCAGGACAGGCCATGGAGAACTGGGAGCCTTGTTATGCTGATGGGCGGGATGTAAATTGCCAACAGCCACTCGGGAGAAGTGTATGGTGTTTCCTGAAACATCTAAAAAACAAAGCAACAGAGCCTAGGGCACTTCCACTTATGGTCCTATAGTTTAGGGAAATTAAAATCAAAAAGACACAGCCACCCCAAAGTTTGGGACGGCTCTGTTTACAAGAACCTCGTTTACGGTACAAGTTCAATATCGCAGAAAGTGAGTAATGGATAAAGAAGTTGTGGTACTTACGTACAATGCAATATCACTCAGCAATGAAATCTATGTCATCAGGCCCGTAGCAGCATAATGAGTGGATTCAGGTATGATGATTCTAACTGAAATAAGTCACACAGAAAAAGAAACATCATAAGATATCACTAATACACGGAATGTAAACTTGGCTACACAGGAACTGAATTACAAAACAGAACAGGGTCTCAAATTTAGAAAACCAACTTATGCTTGCTAAGGAGAAAGGTGAGTTGGGGTGCTGCCTAAAACCAGAGATTGAAATGAACACAGATAAAGTTCCTTAAGCCAAATATGGAATAGACAAGAGCTACTCCTTGCTCAACGAAATGGACTCAACACCCCATATTAAACGCCTAAGAATGTACCTGACTAGTAAGTATCTTAAAACCTGTGGATTGCTATGTCTCCGAAAGAGAATCAAGCGTGTGTACAGGGGCATAAACGCAGCAGTGATAGGATTGGAGAGGTTCGGTGAGCAAATGAAGACCCTTTGAAGTCATATTGCATGGTACCCATTCCACGGGTCTCAACTCTCCAGGTTTAAGGGATTCTTCCTTCAGCTAAAACATGCATGTGGAACCCAGAGTATGATCCACCGTGTGATCGGGAGACGTGTTCAAATATGTCTCAGTTCTCGTCCCCTGGTACTCGGGTGCAACATTCCAGACGCTTTACTAACACTCTCCCGACTTGGAGAGTCAGTGCCTTTAACCTCCTGTTTGGCCCAGTTTGCAATTTCTGCGGAAGATGAACAGGAATAGGGAGAACCAATGAGAGACTAGCTGGAGGTGTCTGGACGGGCAAATTTAACTCTCATTTCCCACCAGGAAGAGGAATTAACCAAAGGCTCAGCGTGCCGTGCCAGAACCAGATTAGGGCCTGAAGCAATCCTGCGGTGTTGCGACCAGCTCACAAGAAAGCGAGTTGAAGAAAGGAGCTCAGGGGCACTGTAATTCACAAACCTGCAGAGTTATAAATGACAGCTATCGTCCAAAAATATACTGAAGTAAGGCTGCCAAGAGGACTTGAAAGCGGGGCAGAATTGCAGGAAACCGATTTCAGGAGGTAGACTGGAATTGCATTGAAAGCATAGGAAAAGAGGCAGAACGTCCACAATGATGCACTTGGCCAAAAAGGGCGTATGCGTTTTTTCCTGCAGGAAAAAACGCATACGCCCTTTTTGGCCAACCAAGCAAGCTTGCAAAGGAAATCTGCACTACAATGAAGTCTCACTTCCCCCCGGTCAAAAGGGCCATCTGAAAAAAGTGTAAAATCCAGAAGGCAGGACAGGCCATGGAGAACTGGGAGCCTTGTTATGCTGATGGGCGGGATGTAAATTGCCAACAGCCACTCGGGAGAAGTGTATGGTGTTTCCTGAAACATCTAAAAAACAAAGCAACAGAGCCTAGGGCACTTCCACTTATGGTCCTATAGTTTAGGGAAATTAAAATCAAAAAGACACAGCCACCCCAAAGTTTGGGACGGCTCTGTTTACAAGAACCTCGTTTACGGTACAAGTTCAATATCGCAGAAAGTGAGTAATGGATAAAGAAGTTGTGGTACTTACGTACAATGCAATATCACTCAGCAATGAAATCTATGTCATCAGGCCCGTAGCAGCATAATGAGTGGATTCAGGTATGATGATTCTAACTGAAATAAGTCACACAGAAAAAGAAACATCATAAGATATCACTAATACACGGAATGTAAACTTGGCTACACAGGAACTGAATTACAAAACAGAACAGGGTCTCAAATTTAGAAAACCAACTTATGCTTGCTAAGGGGAAAGGTGAGTTGGGGTGCTGCCTAAAACCAGAGATTGAAATGAACACAGATAAAGTTCCTTAAGCCAAATATGGAATAGACAAGAGCTACTCCTTGCTCAACGAAATGGACTCAACACCCCATATTAAACGCCTAAGAATGTACCTGACTAGTAAGTATCTTAAAACCTATGGATTGCTATGTCTCCGAAAGAGAATCAAGCGTGTGTACAGGGGCATAAACGCAGCAGTGATAGGATTGGAGAGGTTCGGTGAGCAAATGAAGACCCTTTGAAGTCATATTGCATGGTACCCATTCCACGGGTCTCAACTCTCCAGGTTTAAGGGATTCTTCCTTCAGCTAAAACATGCATGTGGAACCCAGAGTATGATCCACCGTGTGATCGGGAGACGTGTTCAAATATGTCTCAGTTCTCGTCCCCTGGTACTCGGGTGCAACATTCCAGACGCTTTACTAACACTCTCCCGACTTGGAGAGTCAGTGCCTTTAACCTCCTGTTTGGCCCAGTTTGCAATTTCTGCGGAAGATGAACAGGAATAGGGAGAACCAATGAGAGACTAGCTGGAGGTGTCTGGACGGGCAAATTTAACCCTCATTTCCCACCAGGAAGAGGAATTAACCAAAGGCTCAGCGTGCCGTGCCAGAACCAGATTAGGGCCTGAAGCAATCCTGCGGTGTTGCGACCAGCTCACAAGAAAGCGAGTTGAAGAAAGGAGCTCAGGGGCACTGTAATTCACAAACCTGCAGAGTTATAAATGACAGCTATCGTCCAAAAATATACTGAAGTAAGGCTGCCAAGAGGACTTGAAAGCGGGGCAGAATTGCAGGAAACCGATTTCAGGAGGTAGACTGGAATTGCAGTTAAAGCATAGGAAAAGAGGCAGAACGTCCACAATGATGCACTTGGCCAAAAAGGGCGTATGCGTTTTTTCCTGCAGGAAAAAACGCATACGTCCTTTTTGGCCAACCAAGCAAGCTTGCAAAGGAAATCTGCACTACAATGAAGTCTCACTTCCCCCCGGTCAAAAGGGGCATCAGAAAAAAGTGTAAAATCCAGAAGGCAGGACAGGCCATGGAGAACTGGGAGCCTTGTTATGCTGATGGGCGGGATGTAAATTGCCAACAGCCACTCGGGAGAAGTGTATGGTGTTTCCTGAAACATCTAAAAAACAAAGCAACAGAGCCTAGGGCACTTCCACTTATGGTCCTATAGCTTAGGGAAATTAAAATCAAAAAGACACAGCCACCCCAAAGTTTGGGACGGCTCTGTTTACAAGAACCTCGTTTACGGTACAAGTTCAATATCGCTGAAAGTGAGTAATGGATAAAGAAGTTGTGGTACTTACATACAATGCAATATCACTCAGCAATGAAATCTATGTCATCAGGCCCGTAGCAGCATAATGAGTGGATTCAGGTATGATGATTCTAACTGAAATAAGTCACACAGAAAAAGAAACATCATAAGATATCACTAATACACGGAATGTAAACTTGGCTACACAGGAACTGAATTACAAAACAGAACAGGGTCTCAAATTTAGAAAACCAACTTATGCTTGCTAAGGGGAAAGGTGAGTTGGGGTGCTGCCTAAAACCAGAGTTGAAATGAACACAGATAAAGTTCCTTAAGCCAAATATGGAATAGACAAGAGCTACTCCTTGCTCAACGAAATGGACTCAACACCCCATATTAAACGCCTAAGAATGTACCTGACTAGTAAGTATCTTAAAACCTATGGATTGCTATGTCTCCGAAAGAGAATCAAGCGTGTGTACAGGGGCATAAACGCAGCAGTGATAGGATTGGAGAGGTTCGGTGAGCAAATGAAGACCCTTTGAAGTCATATTGCATGGTACCCATTCCACGGGTCTCAACTCTCCAGGTTTAAGGGATTCTTCCTTCAGCTAAAACATGCATGTGGAACCCAGAGTATGATCCACCGTGTGATCGGGAGACGTGTTCAAATATGTCTCAGTTCTCGTCCCCTGGTACTCGGGTGCAACATTCCAGACGCTTTACTAACACTCTCCCGACTTGGAGAGTCAGTGCCTTTAACCTCCTGTTTGGCCCAGTTTGCAATTTCTGCGGAAGATGAACAGGAATAGGGAGAACCAATGAGAGACTAGCTGGAGGTGTCTGGACGGGCAAATTTAACTCTCATTTCCCACCAGGAAGAGGAATTAACCAAAGGCTCAGCGTGCCGTGCCAGAACCAGATTAGGGCCTGAAGCAATCCTGCGGTGTTGCGACCAGCTCACAAGAAAGCGAGTTGAAGAAAGGAGCTCAGGGGCACTGTAATTCACAAACCTGCAGAGTTATAAATGACAGCTCTCGTCCAAAAATATACTGAAGTAAGGCTGCCAAGAGGACTTGAAAGCGGGGCAGAATTGCAGGAAACCGATTTCAGGAGGTAGACTGGAATTGCATTGAAAGCATAGGAAAAGAGGCAGAACGTCCACAATGATGCACTTGGCCAAAAAGGGCGTATGCGTTTTTTCCTGCAGGAAAAAACGCATACGCCCTTTTTGGCCAACCAAGCAAGCTTGCAAAGGAAATCTGCACTACAATGAAGTCTCACTTCCCCCCTGTCAAAAGGGCCATCAGAAAAAAGTGTAAAATCCAGAAGGCAGGACAGGCCATGGAGAACTGGGAGCCTTGTTATGCTGATGGGCGGGATGTAAATTGCCAACAGCCACTCGGGAGAAGTGTATGGTGTTTCCTGAAACATCTAAAAAACAAAGCAACAGAGCCTAGGGCACTTCCACTTATGGTCCTATAGTTTAGGGAAATTAAAATCAAAAAGACACAGCCACCCCAAAGTTTGGGACGGCTCTGTTTACAAGAACCTCGTTTACGGTACAAGTTCAATATCGCAGAAAGTGAGTAATGGATAAAGAAGTTGTGGTACTTACGTACAATGCAATATCACTCAGCAATGAAATCTATGTCATCAGGCCCGTAGCAGCATAATGAGTGGATTCAGGTATGATGATTCTAACTGAAATAAGTCACACAGAAAAAGAAACATCATAAGATATCACTAATACACGGAATGTAAACTTGGCTACACAGGAACTGAATTACAAAACAGAACAGGGTCTCAAATTTAGAAAACCAACTTATGCTTGCTAAGGGGAAAGGTGAGTTGGGGTGCTGTCTAAAACCAGAGATTGAAATGAACACAGATAAAGTTCCTTAAGCCAAATATGGAATAGACAAGAGCTACTCCTTGCTCAACGAAATGGACTCAACACCCCATATTAAACGCCTAAGAATGTACCTGACTAGTAAGTATCTTAAAACCTATGGATTGCTATGTCTCCGAAAGAGAATCAAGCGTGTGTACAGGGGCATAAACGCAGCAGTGATAGGATTGGAGAGGTTCGGTGAGCAAATGAAGACCCTTTGAAGTCATATTGCATGGTACCCATTCCACGGGTCTCAACTCTCCAGG
Organism: Grampus griseus; assembly: GCF_964374135.1. Taxonomy (NCBI): domain Eukaryota; kingdom Metazoa; phylum Chordata; class Mammalia; order Artiodactyla; family Delphinidae; genus Grampus; species Grampus griseus. Next base: position 956,285 of record NW_028133368.1, read on the forward strand.
TTTAAGGGATTCTTCCTTCAGCTAAAACATGCATGTGGAACCCAGAGTATGATCCACCGTGTGATCGGGAGACGTGTTCAAATATGTCTCAGTTCTCGTCCCCTGGTACTCGGGTGCAACATTCCAGACGCTTTACTAACACTCTCCCGACTTGGAGAGTCAGTGCCTTTAACCTCCTGTTTGGCCCAGTTTGCAATTTCTGCGGAAGATGAACAGGAATAGGGAGAACCAATGAGAGACTAGCTGGAGGTGTCTGGACGGGCAAATTTAACTCTCATTTCCCACCAGGAAGAGGAATTAACCAAAGGCTCAGCGTGCCGTGCCAGAACCAGATTAGGGCCTGAAGCAATCCTGCGGTGTTGCGACCAGCTCACAAGAAAGCGAGTTGAAGAAAGGAGCTCAGGGGCACTGTAATTCACAAACCTGCAGAGTTATAAATGACAGCTATCGTCCAAAAATATACTGAAGTAAGGCTGCCAAGAGGACTTGAAAGCGGGGCAGAATTGCAGGAAACCGATTTCAGGAGGTAGACTGGAATTGCAGTTAAAGCATAGGAAAAGAGGCAGAACGTCCACAATGATGCACTTGGCCAAAAAGGGCGTATGCGTTTTTTCCTGCAGGAAAAAACGCATACGCCCTTTTTGGCCAACCAAGCAAGCTTGCAAAGGAAATCTGCACTACAATGAAGTCTCACTTCCCCCCGGTCAAAAGGGCCATCTGAAAAAAGTGTAAAATCCAGAAGTTAGGACAGGCCATGGAGAACTGGTAGCCTTGTTATGCTGATGGGCGGGATGTAAATTGCCAACAGCCACTCGGGAGAAGTGTATGGTGTTTCCTGAAACATCTAAAAAACAAAGCAACAGAGCCTAGGGCACTTCCACTTATGGTCCTATAGTTTAGGGAAATTAAAATCAAAAAGACACAGCCACCCCAAAGTTTGGGACGGCTCTGTTTACAAGAACCTCGTTTACGGTACAAGTTCAATATCGCAGAAAGTGAGTAATGGATAAAGAAGTTGTGGTACTTACGTACAATGCAATATCACTCAGCAATGAAATCTATGTCATCAGGCCCGTAGCAGCATAATGAGTGGATTCAGGTATGATGATTCTAACTGAAATAAGTCACACAGAAAAAGAAACATCATAAGATATCACTAATACACGGAATGTAAACTTGGCTACACAGGAACTGAATTACAAAACAGAACAGGGTCTCAAATTTAGAAAACCAACTTATGCTTGCTAAGGGGAAAGGTGAGTTGGGGTGCTGCCTAAAACCAGAGATTGAAATGAACACAGATAAATTTCCTTAAGCCAAATATGGAATAGACAAGAGCTACACCTTGCTCAACGAAATGGACTCAACACCTCATATTAAATGCCTAAGAATGTACCTGACTAGTAAGTATCTTAAAACCTATGGATTGCTATGTCTCCGAAAGAGAATCAAGCGTGTGTACAGGGGCATAAACGCAGCAGTGATAGGATTGGAGAGGTTCGGTGAGCAAATGAAGACCCTTTGAAGTCATATTGCATGGTACCCATTCCACGGGTCTCAACTCTCCAGGTTTAAGGGATTCTTCCTTCAGCTAAAACATGCATGTGGAACCCAGAGTATGATCCACCGTGTGATCGGGAGACGTGTTCAAATATGTCTCAGTTCTCGTCCCCTGGTACTCGGGTGCAACATTCCAGACGCTTTACTAACACTCTCCCGACTTGGAGAGTCAGTGCCTTTAACCTCCTGTTTGGCCCAGTTTGCAATTTCTGCGGAAGATGAACAGGAATAGGGAGAACCAATGAGAGACTAGCTGGAGGTGTCTGGACGGGCAAATTTAACTCTCATTTCCCACCAGGAAGAGGAATTAACCAAAGGCTCAGCGTGCCGTGCCAGAACCAGATTAGGGCCTGAAGCAATCCTGCGGTGTTGCGGCCAGCTCACAAGAAAGCGAGTTGAAGAAAGGAGCTCAGGGGCACTGTAATTCACAAACCTGCAGAGTTATAAATGACAGCTATCGTCCAAAAATATACTGAAGTAAGGCTGCCAAGAGGACTTGAAAGCGGGGCAGAATTGCAGGAAACCGATTTCAGGAGGTAGACTGGAATTGCAGTTAAAGCATAGGAAAAGAGGCAGAACGTCCACAATGATGCACTTGGCCAAAAAGGGCGTATGCGTTTTTTCCTGCAGGAAAAAACGCATACGCCCTTTTTGGCCAACCAAGCAAGCTTGCAAAGGAAATCTGCACTACAATGAAGTCTCACTTCCCCCCGGTCAAAAGGGCCATCTGAAAAAAGTGTAAAATCCAGAAGGCAGGACAGGCCATGGAGAACTGGGAGCCTTGTTATGCTGATGGGCGGGATGTAAATTGCCAACAGCCACTCGGGAGAAGTGTATGGTGTTTCCTGAAACATCTAAAAAACAAAGCAACAGAGCCTAGGGCACTTCCACTTATGGTCCTATAGTTTAGGGAAATTAAAATCAAAAAGACACAGCCACCCCAAAGTTTGGGACGGCTCTGTTTACAAGAACCTCGTTTACGGTACAAGTTCAATATCGCAGAAAGTGAGTAATGGATAAAGAAGTTGTGGTACTTACGTACAATGCAATATCACTCAGCAATGAAATCTATGTCATCAGGCCCGTAGCAGCATAATGAGTGGATTCAGGTATGATGATTCTAACTGAAATAAGTCACACAGAAAAAGAAACATCATAAGATATCACTAATACACGGAATGTAAACTTGGCTACACAGGAACTGAATTACAAAACAGAACAGGGTCTCAAATTTAGAAAACCAACTTATGCTTGCTAAGGGGAAAGGTGAGTTGGGGTGCTGCCTAAAACCAGAGATTGAAATGAACACAGATAAAGTTCCTTAAGCCAAATATGGAATAGACAAGAGCTACTCCTTGCTCAACGAAATGGACTCAACACCCCATATTAAACACCTAAGAATGTACCTGACTAGTAAGTATCTTAAAACCTATGGATTGCTATGTCTCCGAAAGAGAATCAAGCGTGTGTACAGGGGCATAAACGCAGCAGTGATAGGATTGGAGAGGTTCGGTGAGCAAATGAAGACCCTTTGAAGTCATATTGCATGGTACCCATTCCACGGGTCTCAACTCTCCAGGTTTAAGGGATTCTTCCTTCAGCTAAAACATGCATGTGGAACCCAGAGTATGATCCACCGTGTGATCGGGAGACGTGTTCAAATATGTCTCAGTTCTCGTCCCCTGGTACTCGGGTGCAACATTCCAGACGCTTTACTAACACTCTCCCGACTTGGAGAGTCAGTGCCTTTAACCTCCTGTTTGGCCCAGTTTGCAATTTCTGCGGAAGATGAACAGGAATAGGGAGAACCAATGAGAGACTAGCTGGAGGTGTCTGGACGGGCAAATTTAACTCTCATTTCCCACCAGGAAGAGGAATTAACCAAAGGCTCAGCGTACCGTGCCAGAACCAGATTAGGGCCTGAAGCAATCCTGCGGTGTTGCGACCAGCTCACAAGAAAGCGAGTTGAAGAAAGGAGCTCAGGGGCACTGTAATTCACAAACCTGCAGAGTTATAAATGACAGCTATCGTCCAAAAATATACTGAAGTAAGGCTGCCAAGAGGACTTGAAAGCGGGGCAGAATTGCAGGAAACCGATTTCAGGAGGTAGACTGGAATTGCATTGAAAGCATAGGAAAAGAGGCAGAACGTCCACAATGATGCACTTGGCCAAAAAGGGCGTATGCGTTTTTTCCTGCAGGAAAAAACGCATACGCCCTTTTTGGCCAACCAAGCAAGCTTGCAAAGGAAATCTGCACTACAATGAAGTCTCACTTCCCCCCGGTCAAAAGGGCCATCAGAAAAAAGTGTAAAATCCAGAAGGCAGGACAGGCCATGGAGAACTGGGAGCCTTGTTATGCTGATGGGCGGGATGTAAATTGCCAACAGCCACTCGGGAGAAGTGTATGGTGTTTCCTGAAACATCTAAAAAACAAAGCAACAGAGCCTAGGGCACTTCCACTTATGGTCCTATAGTTTAGGGAAATTAAAATAAAAAAGACACAGCCACCCCAAAGTTTGGGATGGCTCTGTTTACAAGAACCTCGTTTACGGTACAAGTTCAATATCGCAGAAAGTGAGTAATGGATAAAGAAGTTGTGGTACTTACGTACAATGCAATATCACTCAGCAATGAAATCTATGTCATCAGGCCCGTAGCAGCATAATGAGTGGATTCAGGTATGATGATTCTAACTGAAATAAGTCACACAGAAAAAGAAACATCATAAGATATCACTAATACACGGAATGTAAACTTGGCTACACAGGAACTGAATTACAAAACAGAACAGGGTCTCAAATTTAGAAAACCAACTTATGCTTGCTAAGGGGAAAGGTGAGTTGGGGTGCTGCCTAAAACCAGAGATTGAAATGAACACAGATAAAGTTCCTTAAGCCAAATATGGAATAGACAAGAGCTACTCCTTGCTCAACGAAATGGACTCAACACCCCATATTAAACGCCTAAGAATGTACCTGACTAGTAAGTATCTTAAAACCTATGGATTGCTATGTCTCCGAAAGAGAATCAAGCGTGTGTACAGGGGCATAAACGCAGCAGTGATAGGATTGGAGAGGTTCGGTGAGCAAATGAAGACCCTTTGAAGTCATATTGCATGGTACCCATTCCACGGGTCTCAACTCTCCAGGTTTAAGGGATTCTTCCTTCAGCTAAAACATGCATGTGGAACCCAGAGTATGATCCACCGTGTGATCGGGAGACGTGTTCAAATATGTCTCAGTTCTCGTCCCCTGGTACTCGGGTGCAACATTCCAGACGCTTTACTAACACTCTCCCGACTTGGAGAGTCAGTGCCTTTAACCTCCTGTTTGGCCCAGTTTGCAATTTCTGCGGAAGATGAACAGGAATAGGGAGAACCAATGAGAGACTAGCTGGAGGTGTCTGGACGGGCAAATTTAACTCTCATTTCCCACCAGGAAGAGGAATTAACCAAAGGCTCAGCGTGCCGTGCCGGAACCAGATTAGGGCCTGAAGCAATCCTGCGGTGTTGCGACCAGCTCACAAGAAAGCGAGTTGAAGAAAGGAGCTCAGGGGCACTGTAATTCACAAACCTGCAGAGTTATAAATGACAGCTCTCGTCCAAAAATATACTGAAGTAAGGCTGCCAAGAGGACTTGAAAGCGGGGCAGAATTGCAGGAAACCGATTTCAGGAGGTAGACTGGAATTGCATTGAAAGCATAGGAAAAGAGGCAGAACGTCCACAATGATGCACTTGGCCAAAAAGGGTGTATGCGTTTTTTCCTGCAGGAAAAAACGCATACGCCCTTTTTGGCCAACCAAGCAAGCTTGCAAAGGAAATCTGCACTACAATGAAGTCTCACTTCCCCCCGGTCAAAAGGGCCATCAGAAAAAAGTGTAAAATCCAGAAGGCAGGACAGGCCATGGAGAACTGGGAGCCTTGTTATGCTGATGGGCGGGATGTAAATTGCCAACAGCCACTCGGGAGAAGTGTATGGTGTTTCCTGAAACATCTAAAAAACAAAGCAACAGAGCCTAGGGCACTTCCACTTATGGTCCTATAGTTTAGGGAAATTAAAATAAAAAAGACACAGCCACCCCAAAGTTTGGGATGGCTCTGTTTACAAGAACCTCGTTTACGGTACAAGTTCAATATCGCAGAAAGTGAGTAATGGATAAAGAAGTTGTGGTACTTACGTACAATGCAATATCACTCAGCAATGAAATCTATGTCATCAGGCCCGTAGCAGCATAATGAGTGGATTCAGGTATGATGATTCTAACTGAAATAAGTCACACAGAAAAAGAAACATCATAAGATATCACTAATACACGGAATGTAAACTTGGCTACACAGGAACTGAATTACAAAACAGAACAGGGTCTCAAATTTAGAAAACCAACTTATGCTTGCTAAGGGGAAAGGTGAGTTGGGGTGCTGCCTAAAACCAGAGATTGAAATGAACACAGATAAAGTTCCTTAAGCCAAATATGGAATAGACAAGAGCTACTCCTTGCTCAACGAAATGGACTCAACACCCCATATTAAACGCCTAAGAATGTACCTGACTAGTAAGTATCTTAAAACCTATGGATTGCTATGTCTCCGAAAGAGAATCAAGCGTGTGTACAGGGGCATAAACGCAGCAGTGATAGGATTGGAGAGGTTCGGTGAGCAAATGAAGACCCTTTGAAGTCATATTGCATGGTACCCATTCCACGGGTCTCAACTCTCCAGGTTTAAGGGATTCTTCCTTCAGCTAAAACATGCATGTGGAACCCAGAGTATGATCCACCGTGTGATCGGGAGACGTGTTCAAATATGTCTCAGTTCTCGTCCCCTGGTACTCGGGTGCAACATTCCAGACGCTTTACTAACACTCTCCCGACTTGGAGAGTCAGTGCCTTTAACCTCCTGTTTGGCCCAGTTTGCAATTTCTGCGGAAGATGAACAGGAATAGGGAGAACCAATGAGAGACTAGCTGGAGGTGTCTGGACGGGCAAATTTAACTCTCATTTCCCACCAGGAAGAGGAATTAACCAAAGGCTCAGCGTGCCGTGCCGGAACCAGATTAGGGCCTGAAGCAATCCTGCGGTGTTGCGACCAGCTCACAAGAAAGCGAGTTGAAGAAAGGAGCTCAGGGGCACTGTAATTCACAAACCTGCAGAGTTATAAATGACAGCTCTCGTCCAAAAATATACTGAAGTAAGGCTGCCAAGAGGACTTGAAAGCGGGGCAGAATTGCAGGAAACCGATTTCAGGAGGTAGACTGGAATTGCAGTTAAAGCATAGGAAAAGAGGCAGAACGTCCACAATGATGCACTTGGCCAAAAAGGGCGTATGCGTTTTTTCCTGAATATATTCAGGAAAAAACGCATACGCCCTTTTTGGCCAACGAAGCAAGCTTGCAAAGGAAATCTGCACTACAATGAAGTCTCACTTCCACCCCGGTCAAAAGGGCAATCTGAAAAAAGTGTAAAATCCAGAAGGCAGGACAGGCCATGGAGAACTGGTAGCCTTGTTATGCTGATGGGCGGGATGTAAATTACCAACAGCCACTCGGGAGAAGTGTATGGTGTTTCCTGAAACATCTAAAAAACAAAGCAACAGAGCCTAGGGCACTTCCACTTATGGTCCTATAGTTTAGGGAAATTAAAATCAAAAAGACACAGCCACCCCAAAGTTTGGGACGGCTCTGTTTACAAGAACCTCGTTTACGGTACAAGTTCAATATCGCAGAAAGTGAGTAATGGATAAAGAAGTTGTGGTACTTACGTACAATGCAATATCACTCAGCAATGAAATCTATGTCATCAGGCCCGTAGCAGCATAATGAGTGGATTCAGGTATGATGATTCTAACTGAAATAAGTCACACAGAAAAAGAAACATCATAAGATATCACTAATACACGGAATGTAAACTTGGCTACACAGGAACTGAATTACAAAACAGAACAGGGTCTCAAATTTAGAAAACCAACTTATGCTTGCTAAGGGGAAAGGTGAGTTGGGGTGCTGCCTAAAACCAGAGATTGAAATGAACACAGATAAAGTTCCTTAAGCCAAATATGTAATAGACAAGAGCTACACCTTGCTCAACGAAATGGACTCAACACCTCATATTAAATGCCTAAGAATGTACCTGACTAGTAAGTATCTTAAAACCTATGGATTGCTATGTCTCCGAAAGAGAATCAAGCGTGTGTACAGGGGCATAAACGCAGCAGTGATAGGATTGGAGAGGTTCGGTGAGCAAATGAAGACCCTTTGAAGTCATATTGCATGGTACCCATTCCACGGGTCTCAACTCTCCAGGTTTAAGGGATTCTTCCTTCAGCTAAAACATGCATGTGGAACCCAGAGTATGATCCACCGTGTGATCGGGAGACGTGTTCAAATATGTCTCAGTTCTCGTCCCCTGGTACTCAGGTGCAACATTCCAGACGCTTTACTAACACTCTCCCGACTTGGAGAGTCAGTGCCTTTAACCTCCTGTTTGGCCCAGTTTGCAATTTCTGCGGAAGATGAACAGGAATAGGGAGAACCAATGAGAGACTAGCTGGAGGTGTCTGGACGGGCAAATTTAACTCTCATTTCCCACCAGGAAGAGGAATTAACCAAAGGCTCAGCGTGCCGTGCCAGAACCAGATTAGGGCCTGAAGCAATCCTGCGGTGTTGCGGCCAGCTCACAAGAAAGCGAGTTGAAGAAAGGAGCTCAGGGGCACTGTAATTCACAAACCTGCAGAGTTATAAATGACAGCTATCGTCCAAAAATATACTGAAGTAAGGCTGCCAAGAGGACTTGAAAGCGGGGCAGAATTGCAGGAAACCGATTTCAGGAGGTAGACTGGAATTGCATTGAAAGCATAGGAAAAGAGGCAGAACGTCCACAATGATGCACTTGGCCAAAAAGGGCGTATGCGTTTTTTCCTGCAGGAAAAAACGCATACGCCCTTTTTGGCCAACCAAGCAAGCTTGCAAAGAAAATCTGCACTACAATGAAGTCTCACTTCCCCCCGGTCAAAAGGGCCATCTGAAAAAAGTGTAAAATCCAGAAGGCAGGACAGGCCATGGAGAACTGGGAGCCTTGTTATGCTGATGGGCGGGATGCAAATTGCCAACAGCCACTCGGGAGAAGTGTATGGTGTTTCCTGAAACATCTAAAAAACAAAGCAACAGAGCCTAGGGCACTTCCACTTATGGTCCTATAGTTTAGGGAAATTAAAATCAAAAAGACACAGCCACCCCAAAGTTTGGGACGGCTCTGTTTACAAGAACCTCGTTTACGGTACAAGTTCAATATCGCAGAAAGTGAGTAATGGATAAAGAAGTTGTGGTACTTACGTACAATGCAATATCACTCAGCAATGAAATCTATGTCATCAGGCCCGTAGCAGCATAATGAGTGGATTCAGGTATGATGATTCTAACTGAAATAAGTCACACAGAAAAAGAAACATCATAAGATATCACTAATACACGGAATGTAAACTTGGCTACACAGGAACTGAATTACAAAACAGAACAGGGTCTCAAATTTAGAAAACCAACTTATGCTTGCTAAGGGGAAAGGTGAGTTGGGGTGCTGCCTAAAACCAGAGATTGAAATGAACACAGATAAAGTTCCTTAAGCCAAATATGGAATAGACAAGAGCTACTCCTTGCTCAACGAAATGGACTCAACACCCCATATTAAACGCCTAAGAATGTACCTGACTAGTAAGTATCTTAAAACCTATGGATTGCTATGTCTCCGAAAGAGAATCAAGCGTGTGTACAGGGGCATAAACGCAGCAGTGATAGGATTGGAGAGGTTCGGTGAGCAAATGAAGACCCTTTGAAGTCATATTGCATGGTACCCATTCCACGGGTCTCAACTCTCCAGGTTTAAGGGATTCATCCTTCAGCTAAAACATGCATGTGGAACCCAGAGTATGATCCACCGTGTGATCGGGAGACGTGTTCAAATATGTCTCAGTTCTCGTCCCCTGGTACTCGGGTGCAACATTCCAGACGCTTTACTAACACTCTCCCGACTTGGAGAGTCAGTGCCTTTAACCTCCTGTTTGGCCCAGTTTGCAATTTCTGCGGAAGATGAACAGGAATAGGGAGAACCAATGAGAGACTAGCTGGAGGTGTCTGGACGGGCAAATTTAACTCTCATTTCCCACCAGGAAGAGGAATTAACCAAAGGCTCAGCGTGCCGTGCCAGAACCAGATTAGGGCCTGAAGCAATCCTGCGGTGTTGCGACCAGCTCACAAGAAAGCGAGTTGAAGAAAGGAGCTCAGGGGCACTGTAATTCACAAACCTGCAGAGTTATAAATGACAGCTATCGTCCAAAAATATACTGAAGTAAGGCTGCCAAGAGGACTTGAAAGCGGGGCAGAATTGCAGGAAACCGATTTCAGGAGGTAGACTGGAATTGCATTGAAAGCATAGGAAAAGAGGCAGAACGTCCACAATGATGCACTTGGCCAAAAAGGGCGTATGCGTTTTTTCCTGCAGGAAAAAACGCATACGCCCTTTTTGGCCAACCAAGCAAGCTTGCAAAGGAAATCTGCACTACAATGAAGTCTCACTTCCCCCCGGTCAAAAGGGCCATCAGAAAAAAGTGTAAAATCCAGAAGGCAGGACAGGCCATGGAGAACTGGGAGCCTTGTTATGCTGATGGGCGGGATGTAAATTGCCAACAGCCACTCGGGAGAAGTGTATGGTGTTTCCTGAAACATCTAAAAAACAAAGCAACAGAGCCTAGGGCACTTCCACTTATGGTCCTATAGTTTAGGGAAATTAAAATCAAAAAGACACAGCCACCCCAAAGTTTGGGACGGCTCTGTTTACAAGAACCTCGTTTACGGTACAAGTTCAATATCGCAGAAAGTGAGTAATGGATAAAGAAGTTGTGGTACTTACGTACAATGCAATATCACTCAGCAATGAAATCTATGTCATCAGGCCCGTAGCAGCATAATGAGTGGATTCAGGTATGATGATTCTAACTGAAATAAGTCACACAGAAAAAGAAACATCATAAGATATCACTAATACACGGAATGTAAACTTGGCTACACAGGAACTGAATTACAAAACAGAACAGGGTCTCAAATTTAGAAAACCAACTTATGCTTGCTAAGGGGAAAGGTGAGTTGGGGTGCTGCCTAAAACCAGAGATTGAAATGAGCACAGATAAAGTTCCTTAAGCCAAATATGTAATAGACAAGAGCTACACCTTGCTCAACGAAATGGACTCAATACCTCATATTAAATGCCTAAGAATGTACCTGACTAGAAAGTATCTTAAAACCTATGGATTGCTATGTCTCCGAAAGAGAATCAAGCGTGTGTACAGGGGCATAAACGCAGCAGTGATAGGATTGGAGAGGTTCAGTGAGCAAATGAAGACCCTTTGAAGTCATATTGCATGGTACCCATTCCACGGGTCTCAACTCTCCAGGTTTAAGGGATTCTTCCTTCAGCTAAAACATGCATGTGGAACCCAGAGTATGATCCACCGTGTGATCGGGAGACGTGTTCCAATATGTTTCAGTTCTCGTCCCCTGGTACTCGGGTGCAACATTCCAGACGCTTTACTAACACTCTCCCGACTTGGAGAGTCAGTGCCTTTAACCTCCTGTTTGGCCCAGTTTGCAATTTCTGCGGAAGATGAACAGGAATAGGGAGAACCAATGAGAGACTAGCTGGAGGTGTCTGGACGGGCAAATTTAACTCTCATTTCCCACCAGGAAGAGGAATTAACCAAAGGCTCAGCGTGCCGTGCCAGAACCAGATTAGGGCCTGAAGCAATCCTGCGGTGTTGCGGCCAGCTCACAAGAAAGCGAGTTGAAGAAAGGAGCTCAGGGGCACTGTAATTCACAAACCTGCAGAGTTATAAATGACAGCTATCGTCCAAAAATATACTGAAGTAAGGCTGCCAAGAGGACTTGAAAGCGGGGCAGAATTGCAGGAAACCGATTTCAGGAGGTAGACTGGAATTGCATTGAAAGCATAGGAAAAGAGGCAGAACGTCCACAATGATGCACTTGGCCAAAAAGGGCGTATGCGTTTTTTCCTGCAGGAAAAAACGCATACGCCCTTTTTGGCCAACCAAGCAAGCTTGCAAAGAAAATCTGCACTACAATGAAGTCTCACTTCCCCCCGGTCAAAAGGGCCATCTGAAAAAAGTGTAAAATCCAGAAGGCAGGACAGGCCATGGAGAACTGGGAGCCTTGTTATGCTGATGGGCGGGATGCAAATTGCCAACAGCCACTCGGGAGAAGTGTATGGTGTTTCCTGAAACATCTAAAAAACAAAGCAACAGAGCCTAGGGCACTTCCACTTATGGTCCTATAGTTTAGGGAAATTAAAATCAAAAAGACACAGCCACCCCAAAGTTTGGGACGGCTCTGTTTACAAGAACCTCGTTTACGGTACAAGTTCAATATCGCAGAAAGTGAGTAATGGATAAAGAAGTTGTGGTACTTACGTACAATGCAATATCACTCAGCAATGAAATCTATGTCATCAGGCCCGTAGCAGCATAATGAGTGGATTCAGGTATGATGATTCTAACTGAAATAAGTCACACAGAAAAAGAAACATCATAAGATATCACTAATACACGGAATGTAAACTTGGCTACACAGGAACTGAATTACAAAACAGAACAGGGTCTCAAATTTAGAAAACCAACTTATGCTTGCTAAGGGGAAAGGTGAGTTGGGGTGCTGCCTAAAACCAGAGATTGAAATGAACACAGATAAAGTTCCTTAAGCCAAATATGGAATAGACAAGAGCTACTCCTTGCTCAACGAAATGGACTCAACACCCCATATTAAACGCCTAAGAATGTACCTGACTAGTAAGTATCTTAAAACCTATGGATTGCTATGTCTCCGAAAGAGAATCAAGCGTGTGTACAGGGGCATAAACGCAGCAGTGATAGGATTGGAGAGGTTCGGTGAGCAAATGAAGACCCTTTGAAGTCATATTGCATGGTACCCATTCCACGGGTCTCAACTCTCCAGGTTTAAGGGATTCATCCTTCAGCTAAAACATGCATGTGGAACCCAGAGTATGATCCACCGTGTGATCGGGAGACGTGTTCAAATATGTCTCAGTTCTCGTCCCCTGGTACTCGGGTGCAACATTCCAGACGCTTTACTAACACTCTCCCGACTTGGAGAGTCAGTGCCTTTAACCTCCTGTTTGGCCCAGTTTGCAATTTCTGCGGAAGATGAACAGGAATAGGGAGAACCAATGAGAGACTAGCTGGAGGTGTCTGGACGGGCAAATTTAACTCTCATTTCCCACCAGGAAGAGGAATTAACCAAAGGCTCAGCGTGCCGTGCCAGAACCAGATTAGGGCCTGAAGCAATCCTGCGGTGTTGCGACCAGCTCACAAGAAAGCGAGTTGAAGAAAGGAGCTCAGGGGCACTGTAATTCACAAACCTGCAGAGTTATAAATGACAGCTATCGTCCAAAAATATACTGAAGTAAGGCTGCCAAGAGGACTTGAAAGCGGGGCAGAATTGCAGGAAACCGATTTCAGGAGGTAGACTGGAATTGCAGTTAAAGCATAGGAAAAGAGGCAGAACGTCCACAATGATGCACTTGGCCAAAAAGGGCGTATGCGTTTTTTCCTGCAGGAAAAAACGCATACGCCCTTTTTGGCCAACCAAGCAAGCTTGCAAAGGAAATCTGCACTACAATGAAGTCTCACTTCCCCCCGGTCAAAAGGGCCATCTGAAAAAAGTGTAAAATCCAGAAGGCAGGACAGGCCATGGAGAACTGGGAGCCTTGTTATGCTGATGGGCGGGATGTAAATTGCCAACAGCCACTCGGGAGAAGTGTATGGTGTTTCCTGAAACATCTAAAAAACAAAGCAACAGAGCCTAGGGCACTTCCACTTATGGTCCTATAGTTTAGGGAAATTAAAATCAAAAAGACACAGCCACCCCAAAGTTTGGGACGGCTCTGTTTACAAGAACCTCGTTTACGGTACAAGTTCAATATCGCAGAAAGTGAGTAATGGATAAAGAAGTTGTGGTACTTACGTACAATGCAATATCACTCAGCAATGAAACCTATGTCATCAGGCCCGTAGCAGCATAATGAGTGGATTCAGGTATGATGATTCTAACTGAAATAAGTCACACAGAAAAAGAAACATCATAAGATATCACTAATACACGGAATGTAAACTTGGCTACACAGGAACTGAATTACAAAACAGAACAGGGTCTCAAATTTAGAAAACCAACTTATGCTTGCTAAGGGTAAAGGTGAGTTGGGGTGCTGCCTAAAACCAGAGATTGAAATGAGCACAGATAAAGTTCCTTAAGCCAAATATGTAATAGACAAGAGCTACACCTTCCTCAACGAAATGGACTCAACACCTCATATTAAATGCCTAAGAATGTACCTGACTAGAAAGTATCTTAAAACCTATGGATTGCTATGTCTCCGAAAGAGAATCAAGCGTGTGTACAGGGGCATAAACGCAGCAGTGATAGGATTGGAGAGGTTCAGTGAGCAAATGAAGACCCTTTGAAGTCATATTGCATGGTACCCATTCCACGGGTCTCAACTCTCCAGGTTTAAGGGATTCTTCCTTCAGCTAAAACATGCATGTGGAACCCAGAGTATGATCCACCGTGTGATCGGGAGACGTGTTCCAATATGTTTCAGTTCTCGTCCCCTGGTACTCGGGTGCAACATTCCAGACGCTTTACTAACACTCTCCCGACTTGGAGAGTCAGTGCCTTTAACCTCCTGTTTGGCCCAGTTTGCAATTTCTGCGGAAGATGAACAGGAATAGGGAGAACCAATGAGAGACTAGCTGGAGGTGGCTGGACGGGCAAATTTAACTCTCATTTCCCACCAGGAAGAGGAATTAACCAAAGGCTCAGCGTGCCGTGCCGGAACCAGATTAGGGCCTGAAGCAATCCTGCGGTGTTGCGGCCAGCTCACAAGAAAGCGAGTTGAAGGAAGGAGCTCAGGGGCACTGTAATTCACAAACCTGCAGAGTTATAAATGACAGCTCTCGTCCAAAAATATACTGAAGTAAGGCTGCCAAGAGGACTTGAAAGCGGGGCAGAATTGCAGGAAACCGATTTCAGGAGGTAGACTGGAATTGCATTGAAAGCATAGGAAAAGAGGCAGAACGTCCACAATGATGCACTTGGCCAAAAAGGGCGTATGCGTTTTTTCCTGCAGGAAAAAACGCATACGCCCTTTTTGGCCAACCAAGCAAGCTTGCAAAGGAAATCTGCACTACAATGAAGTCTCACTTCCCCCCGGTCAAAAGGGCCATCAGAAAAAAGTGTAAAATCCAGAAGGCAGGACAGGCCATGGAGAACTGGGAGCCTTGTTATGCTGATGGGCGGGATGTAAATTGCCAACAGCCACTCGGGAGAAGTGTATGGTGTTTCCTGAAACATCTAAAAAACAAAGCAACAGAGCCTAGGGCACTTCCACTTATGGTCCTATAGTTTAGGGAAATTAAAATCAAAAAGACACAGCCACCCCAAAGTTTGGGACGGCTCTGTTTACAAGAACCTCGTTTACGGTACAAGTTCAATATCGCAGAAAGTGAGTAATGGATAAAGAAGTTGTGGTACTTACGTACAATGCAATATCACTCAGCAATGAAATCTATGTCATCAGGCCCGTAGCAGCATAATGAGTGGATTCAGGTATGATGATTCTAACTGAAATAAGTCACACAGAAAAAGAAACATCATAAGATATCACTAATACACGGAATGTAAACTTGGCTACACAGGAACTGAATTACAAAACAGAACAGGGTCTCAAATTTAGAAAACCAACTTATGCTTGCTAAGGGGAAAGGTGAGTTGGGGTGCTGCCTAAAACCAGAGATTGAAATGAGCACAGATAAAGTTCCTTAAGCCAAATATGTAATAGACAAGAGCTACACCTTGCTCAACGAAATGGACTCAATACCTCATATTAAATGCCTAAGAATGTACCTGACTAGAAAGTATCTTAAAACCTATGGATTGCTATGTCTCCGAAAGAGAATCAAGCGTGTGTACAGGGGCATAAACGCAGCAGTGATAGGATTGGAGAGGTTCAGTGAGCAAATGAAGACCCTTTGAAGTCATATTGCATGGTACCCATTCCACGGGTCTCAACTCTCCAGGTTTAAGGGATTCTTCCTTCAGCTAAAACATGCATGTGGAACCCAGAGTATGATCCACCGTGTGATCGGGAGACGTGTTCCAATATGTTTCAGTTCTCGTCCCCTGGTACTCGGGTGCAACATTCCAGACGCTTTACTAACACTCTCCCGACTTGGAGAGTCAGTGCCTTTAACCTCCTGTTTGGCCCAGTTTGCAATTTCTGCGGAAGATGAACAAGAATAGGGAGAACCAATGAGAGACTAGCTGGAGGTGTCTGGACGGGCAAATTTAACTCTCATTTCCCACCAGGAAGAGGAATTAACCAAAGGCTCAGCGTGCCGTGCCGGAACCAGATTAGGGCCTGAAGCAATCCTGCGGTGTTGCGGCCAGCTCACAAGAAAGCGAGTTGAAGAAAGGAGCTCAGGGGCACTGTAATTCACAAACCTGCAGAGTTATAAATGACAGCTCTCGTCCAAAAATATACTGAAGTAAGGCTGCCAAGAGGACTTGAAAGCGGGGCAGAATTGCAGGAAACCGATTTCAGGAGGTAGACTGGAATTGCATTGAAAGCATAGGAAAAGAGGCAGAACGTCCACAATGATGCACTTGGCCAAAAAGGGCGTATGCGTTTTTTCCTGCAGGAAAAAACGCATACGCCCTTTTTGGCCAACCAAGCAAGCTTGCAAAGGAAATCTGCACTACAATGAAGTCTCACTTCCCCCCGGTCAAAAGGGCCATCAGAAAAAAGTGTAAAATCCAGAAGGCAGGACAGGCCATGGAGAACTGGGAGCCTTGTTATGCTGATGGGCGGGATGTAAATTGCCAACAGCCACTCGGGAGAAGTGTATGGTGTTTCCTGAAACATCTAAAAAACAAAGCAACAGAGCCTAGGGCACTTCCACTTATGGTCCTATAGTTTAGGGAAATTAAAATCAAAAAGACACAGCCACCCCAAAGTTTGGGACGGCTCTGTTTACAAGAACCTCGTTTACGGTACAAGTTCAATATCGCAGAAAGTGAGTAATGGATAAAGAAGTTGTGGTACTTACGTACAATGCAATATCACTCAGCAATGAAATCTATGTCATCAGGCCCGTAGCAGCATAATGAGTGGATTCAGGTATGATGATTCTAACTGAAATAAGTCACACAGAAAAAGAAACATCATAAGATATCACTAATACACGGAATGTAAACTTGGCTACACAGGAACTGAATTACAAAACAGAACAGGGTCTCAAATTTAGAAAACCAACTTATGCTTGCTAAGGGGAAAGGTGAGTTGGGGTGCTGCCTAAAACCAGAGATTGAAATGAACACAGATAAAGTTCCTTAAGCCAAATATGGAATAGACAAGAGCTACTCCTTGCTCAACGAAATGGACTCAACACCCCATATTAAACGCCTAAGAATGTACCTGACTAGTAAGTATCTTAAAACCTATGGATTGCTATGTCTCCGAAAGAGAATCAAGCGTGTGTACAGGGGCATAAACGCAGCAGTGATAGGATTGGAGAGGTTCGGTGAGCAAATGAAGACCCTTTGAAGTCATATTGCATGGTACCCATTCCACGGGTCTCAACTCTCCAGGTTTAAGGGATTCTTCCTTCAGCTAAAACATGCATGTGGAACCCAGAGTATGATCCACCGTGTGATCGGGAGACGTGTTCAAATATGTCTCAGTTCTCGTCCCCTGGTACTCGGGTGCAACATTCCAGACGCTTTACTAACACTCTCCCGACTTGGAGAGTCAGTGCCTTTAACCTCCTGTTTGGCCCAGTTTGCAATTTCTGTGGAAGATGAACAGGAATAGGGAGAACCAATGAGAGACTAGCTGGAGGTGTCTGGACGGGCAAATTTAACTCTCATTTCCCACCAGGAAGAGGAATTAACCAAAGGCTCAGCGTGCCGTGCCAGAACCAGATTAGGGCCTGAAGCAATCCTGCGGTGTTGCGACCAGCTCACAAGAAAGCGAGTTGAAGAAAGGAGCTCAGGGGCACTGTAATTCACAAACCTGCAGAGTTATAAATGACAGCTCTCGTCCAAAAATATACTGAAGTAAGGCTGCCAAGAGGACTTGAAAGCGGGGCAGAATTGCAGGAAACCGATTTCAGGAGGTAGACTGGAATTGCAGTTAAAGCATAGGAAAAGAGGCAGAACGTCCACAATGATGCACTTGGCCAAAAAGGGCGTATGCGTTTTTTCCTGCAGGAAAAAACGCATACGCCCTTTTTGGCCAACCAAGCAAGCTTGCAAAGGAAATCTGCACTACAATGAAGTCTCACTTCCCCCCGGTCAAAAGGGCCATCTGAAAAAAGTGTAAAATCCAGAAGTTAGGACAGGCCATGGAGAACTGGTAGCCTTGTTATGCTGATGGGCGGGATGTAAATTGCCAACAGCCACTCGGGAGAAGTGTATGGTGTTTCCTGAAACATCTAAAAAACAAAGCAACAGAGCCTAGGGCACTTCCACTTATGGTCCTATAGTTTAGGGAAATTAAAATCAAAAAGACACAGCCACCCCAAAGTTTGGGACGGCTCTGTTTACAAGAACCTCGTTTACGGTACAAGTTCAATATCGCAGAAAGTGAGTAATGGATAAAGAAGTTGTGGTACTTACGTACAATGCAATATCACTCAGCAATGAAACCTATGTCATCAGGCCCGTAGCAGCATAATGAGTGGATTCAGGTATGATGATTCTAACTGAAATAAGTCACACAGAAAAAGAAACATCATAAGATATCACTAATACACGGAATGTAAACTTGGCTACACAGGAACTGAATTACAAAACAGAACAGGGTCTCAAATTTAGAAAACCAACTTATGCTTGCTAAGGGGAAAGGTGAGTTGGGGTGCTGCCTAAAACCAGAGATTGAAATGAGCACAGATAAAGTTCCTTAAGCCAAATATGGAATAGACAAGAGCTACACCTTGCTCAACGAAATGGACTCAATACCTCATATTAAATGCCTAAGAATGTACCTGACTAGAAAGTATCTTAAAACCTATGGATTGCTATGTCTCCGAAAGAGAATCAAGCGTGTGTACAGGGGCATAAACGCAGCAGTGATAGGATTGGAGAGGTTCAGTGAGCAAATGAAGACCCTTTGAAGTCATATTGCATGGTACCCATTCCACGGGTCTCAACTCTCCAGGTTTAAGGGATTCTTCCTTCAGCTAAAACATGCATGTGGAACCCAGAGTATGATCCACCGTGTGATCGGGAGACGTGTTCCAATATGTTTCAGTTCTCGTCCCCTGGTACTCGGGTGCAACATTCCAGACGCTTTACTAACACTCTCCCGACTTGGAGAGTCAGTGCCTTTAACCTCCTGTTTGGCCCAGTTTGCAATTTCTGCGGAAGATGAACAGGAATAGGGAGAACCAATGAGAGACTAGCTGGAGGTGTCTGGATGGGCAAATTTAACTCTCATTTCTCACCAGGAAGAGGAATTAACCAAAGGCTCAGCGTGCCGTGCCGGAACCAGATTAGGGCCTGAAGCAATCCTGCGGTGTTGCGGCCAGCTCACAAGAAAGCGAGTTGAAGGAAGGAGCTCAGGGGCACTGTAATTCACAAACCTGCAGAGTTATAAATGACAGCTCTCGTCCAAAAATATACTGAAGTAAGGCTGCCAAGAGGACTTGAAAGCGGGGCAGAATTGCAGGAAACCGATTTCAGGAGGTAGACTGGAATTGCATTGAAAGCATAGGAAAAGAGGCAGAACGTCCACAATGATGCACTTGGCCAAAAAGGGCGTATGCGTTTTTTCCTGCAGGAAAAAACGCATACGCCCTTTTTGGCCAACCAAGCAAGCTTGCAAAGGAAATCTGCACTACAATGAAGTCTCACTTCCCCCCGGTCAAAAGGGCCATCAGAAAAAAGTGTAAAATCCAGAAGGCAGGACAGGCCATGGAGAACTGGGAGCCTTGTTATGCTGATGGGCGGGATGTAAATTGCCAACAGCCACTCGGGAGAAGTGTATGGTGTTTCCTGAAACATCTAAAAAACAAAGCAACAGAGCCTAGGGCACTTCCACTTATGGTCCTATAGTTTAGGGAAATTAAAATCAAAAAGACACAGCCACCCCAAAGTTTGGGACGGCTCTGTTTACAAGAACCTCGTTTACGGTACAAGTTCAATATCGCAGAAAGTGAGTAATGGATAAAGAAGTTGTGGTACTTACGTACAATGCAATATCACTCAGCAATGAAATCTATGTCATCAGGCCCGTAGCAGCATAATGAGTGGATTCAGGTATGATGATTCTAACTGAAATAAGTCACACAGAAAAAGAAACATCATAAGATATCACTAATACACGGAATGTAAACTTGGCTACACAGGAACTGAATTACAAAACAGAACAGGGTCTCAAATTTAGAAAACCAACTTATGCTTGCTAAGGGGAAAGGTGAGTTGGGGTGCTGCCTAAAACCAGAGATTGAAATGAACACAGATAAAGTTCCTTAAGCCAAATATGGAATAGACAAGAGCTACTCCTTGCTCAACGAAATGGACTCAACACCCCATATTAAACGCCTAAGAATGTACCTGACTAGTAAGTATCTTAAAACCTATGGATTGCTATGTCTCCGAAAGAGAATCAAGCGTGTGTACAGGGGCATAAACGCAGCAGTGATAGGATTGGAGAGGTTCGGTGAGCAAATGAAGACCCTTTGAAGTCATATTGCATGGTACCCATTCCACGGGTCTCAACTCTCCAGGTTTAAGGGATTCTTCCTTCAGCTAAAACATGCATGTGGAACCCAGAGTATGATCCACCGTGTGATCGGGAGACGTGTTCAAATATGTCTCAGTTCTCATCCCCTGGTACTCGGGTGCAACATTCCAGACGCTTTACTAACACTCTCCCGACTTGGAGAGTCAGTGCCTTTAACCTCCTGTTTGGCCCAGTTTGCAATTTCTGCGGAAGATGAACAGGAATAGGGAGAACCAATGAGAGACTAGCTGGAGGTGTCTGGACGGGCAAATTTAACTCTCATTTCCCACCAGGAAGAGGAATTAACCAAAGGCTCAGCGTACCGTGCCGGAACCAGATTAGGGCCTGAAGCAATCCTGCGGTGTTGCGGCCAGCTCACAAGAAAGCGAGTTGAAGGAAGGAGCTCAGGGGCACTGTAATTCACAAACCTGCAGAGTTATAAATGACAGCTATCGTCCAAAAATATACTGAAGTAAGGCTGCCAAGAGGACTTGAAAGCGGGGCAGAATTGCAGGAAACCGATTTCAGGAGGTAGACTGGAATTGCATTGAAAGCATAGGAAAAGAGGCAGAACGTCCACAATGATGCACTTGGCCAAAAAGGGCGTATGCGTTTTTTCCTGCAGGAAAAAACGCATATGCCCTTTTTGGCCAACCAAGCAAGCTTGCAAAGGAAATCTGCACTACAATGAAGTCTCACTTCCCCCCGGTCAAAAGGGCCATCAGAAAAAAGTGTAAAATCCAGAAGGCAGGACAGGCCATGGAGAACTGGGAGCCTTGTTATGCTGATGGGCGGGATGTAAATTGCCAACAGCCACTCGGGAGAAGTGTATGGTGTTTCCTGAAACATCTAAAAAACAAAGCAACAGAGCCTAGGGCACTTCCACTTATGGTCCTATAGTTTAGGGAAATTAAAATCAAAAAGACACAGCCACCCCAAAGTTTGGGATGGCTCTGTTTACAAGAACCTCGTTTACGGTACAAGTTCAATATCGCAGAAAGTGAGTAATGGATAAAGAAGTTGTGGTACTTACGTACAATGCAATATCACTCAGCAATGAAATCTATGTCATCAGGCCCGTAGCAGCATAATGAGTGGATTCAGGTATGATGATTCTAACTGAAATAAGTCACACAGAAAAAGAAACATCATAAGATATCACTAATACACGGAATGTAAACTTGGCTACACAGGAACTGAATTACAAA
The DNA here is from genome assembly GCF_964374135.1 of Grampus griseus. NCBI lineage: Eukaryota > Metazoa > Chordata > Mammalia > Artiodactyla > Delphinidae > Grampus > Grampus griseus. The sequence goes on from NW_028133368.1 coordinate 977,907, forward strand.
ACAGAACAGGGTCTCAAATTTAGAAAACCAACTTATGCTTGCTAAGGGGAAAGGTGAGTTGGGGTGCTGCCTAAAACCAGAGATTGAAATGAACATAGATAAAGTTCCTTAAGCCAAATATGGAATAGACAAGAGCTACTCCTTGCTCAACGAAATGGACTCAACACCCCATATTAAACGCCTAAGAATGTACCTGACTAGTAAGTATCTTAAAACCTATGGATTGCTATGTCTCCGAAAGAGAATCAAGCGTGTGTACAGGGGCATAAATGCAGCAGTGATAGGATTGGAGAGGTTCGGTGAGCAAATGAAGACCCTTTGAAGTCATATTGCATGGTACCCATTCCACGGGTCTCAACTCTCCAGGTTTAAGGGATTCTTCCTTCAGCTAAAACATGCATGTGGAACCCAGAGTATGATCCACCGTGTGATCGGGAGACGTGTTCAAATATGTCTCAGTTCTCGTCCCCTGGTACTCGGGTGCAACATTCCAGACGCTTTACTAACACTCTCCCGACTTGGAGAGTCAGTGCCTTTAACCTCCTGTTTGGCCCAGTTTGCAATTTCTGCGGAAGATGAACAGGAATAGGGAGAACCAATGAGAGACTAGCTGGAGGTGGCTGGACGGGCAAATTTAACTCTCATTTCCCACCAGGAAGAGGAATTAACCAAAGGCTCAGCGTGCCGTGCCGGAACCAGATTAGGGCCTGAAGCAATCCTGCGGTGTTGCGGCCAGCTCACAAGAAAGCGAGTTGAAGGAAGGAGCTCAGGGGCACTGTAATTCACAAACCTGCAGAGTTATAAATGACAGCTCTCGTCCAAAAATATACTGAAGTAAGGCTGCCAAGAGGACTTGAAAGCGGGGCAGAATTGCAGGAAACCGATTTCAGGAGGTAGACTGGAATTGCATTGAAAGCATAGGAAAAGAGGCAGAACGTCCACAATGATGCACTTGGCCAAAAAGGGCGTATGCGTTTTTTCCTGCAGGAAAAAACGCATACGCCCTTTTTGGCCAACCAAGCAAGCTTGCAAAGGAAATCTGCACTACAATGAAGTCTCACTTCCCCCCGGTCAAAAGGGCCATCAGAAAAAAGTGTAAAATCCAGAAGGCAGGACAGGCCATGGAGAACTGGGAGCCTTGTTATGCTGATGGGCGGGATGTAAATTGCCAACAGCCACTCGGGAGAAGTGTATGGTGTTTCCTGAAACATCTAAAAAACAAAGCAACAGAGCCTAGGGCACTTCCACTTATGGTCCTATAGTTTAGGGAAATTAAAATCAAAAAGACACAGCCACCCCAAAGTTTGGGACGGCTCTGTTTACAAGAACCTCGTTTACGGTACAAGTTCAATATCGCAGAAAGTGAGTAATGGATAAAGAAGTTGTGGTACTTACGTACAATGCAATATCACTCAGCAATGAAATCTATGTCATCAGGCCCGTAGCAGCATAATGAGTGGATTCAGGTATGATGATTCTAACTGAAATAAGTCACACAGAAAAAGAAACATCATAAGATATCACTAATACACGGAATGTAAACTTGGCTACACAGGAACTGAATTACAAAACAGAACAGGGTCTCAAATTTAGAAAACCAACTTATGCTTGCTAAGGGGAAAGGTGAGTTGGGGTGCTGCCTAAAACCAGAGATTGAAATGAACACAGATAAAGTTCCTTAAGCCAAATATGGAATAGACAAGAGCTACTCCTTGCTCAACGAAATGGACTCAACACCCCATATTAAACGCCTAAGAATGTACCTGACTAGTAAGTATCTTAAAACCTATGGATTGCTATGTCTCCGAAAGAGAATCAAGCGTGTGTACAGGGGCATAAACGCAGCAGTGATAGGATTGGAGAGGTTCGGTGAGCAAATGAAGACCCTTTGAAGTCATATTGCATGGTACCCATTCCACGGGTCTCAACTCTCCAGGTTTAAGGGATTCTTCCTTCAGCTAAAACATGCATGTGGAACCCAGAGTATGATCCACCGTGTGATCGGGAGACGTGTTCAAATATGTCTCAGTTCTCATCCCCTGGTACTCGGGTGCAACATTCCAGACGCTTTACTAACACTCTCCCGACTTGGAGAGTCAGTGCCTTTAACCTCCTGTTTGGCCCAGTTTGCAATTTCTGCGGAAGATGAACAGGAATAGGGAGAACCAATGAGAGACTAGCTGGAGGTGTCTGGACGGGCAAATTTAACTCTCATTTCCCACCAGGAAGAGGAATTAACCAAAGGCTCAGCGTGCCGTGCCAGAACCAGATTAGGGCCTGAAGCAATCCTGCGGTGTTGCGACCAGCTCACAAGAAAGCGAGTTGAAGAAAGGAGCTCAGGGGCACTGTAATTCACAAACCTGCAGAGTTATAAATGACAGCTCTCGTCCAAAAATATACTGAAGTAAGGCTGCCAAGAGGACTTGAAAGCGGGGCAGAATTGCAGGAAACCGATTTCAGGAGGTAGACTGGAATTGCAGTTAAAGCATAGGAAAAGAGGCAGAACGTCCACAATGATGCACTTGGCCAAAAAGGGCGTATGCGTTTTTTCCTGCAGGAAAAAACGCATACGCCCTTTTTGGCCAACCAAGCAAGCTTGCAAAGGAAATCTGCAGTACAATGAAGTCTCACTTCCCCCCGGTCAAAAGGGGCATCAGAAAAAAGTGTAAAATCCAGAAGGCAGGACAGGCCATGGAGAACTGGGAGCCTTGTTATGCTGATGGGCGGGATGTAAATTGCCAACAGCCACTCGGGAGAAGTGTATGGTGTTTCCTGAAACATCTAAAAAACAAAGCAACAGAGCCTAGGGCACTTCCACTTATGGTCCTATAGTTTAGGGAAATTAAAATCAAAAAGACACAGCCACCCCAAAGTTTGGGACGGCTCTGTTTACAAGAACCTCGTTTACGGTACAAGTTCAATATCGCAGAAAGTGAGTAATGGATAAAGAAGTTGTGGTACTTACGTACAATGCAATATCACTCAGCAATGAAATCTATGTCATCAGGCCCGTAGCAGCATAATGAGTGGATTCAGGTATGATGATTCTAACTGAAATAAGTCACACAGAAAAAGAAACATCATAAGATATCACTAATACACGGAATGTAAACTTGGCTACACAGGAACTGAATTACAAAACAGAACAGGGTCTCAAATTTAGAAAACCAACTTATGCTTGCTAAGGGGAAAGGTGAGTTGGGGTGCTGCCTAAAACCAGAGATTGAAATGAACATAGATAAAGTTCCTTAAGCCAAATATGGAATAGACAAGAGCTACTCCTTGCTCAACGAAATGGACTCAACACCCCATATTAAACGCCTAAGAATGTACCTGACTAGTAAGTATCTTAAAACCTATGGATTGCTATGTCTCCGAAAGAGAATCAAGCGTGTGTACAGGGGCATAAATGCAGCAGTGATAGGATTGGAGAGGTTCGGTGAGCAAATGAAGACCCTTTGAAGTCATATTGCATGGTACCCATTCCACGGGTCTCAACTCTCCAGGTTTAAGGGATTCTTCCTTCAGCTAAAACATGCATGTGGAACCCAGAGTATGATCCACCGTGTGATCGGGAGACGTGTTCAAATATGTCTCAGTTCTCGTCCCCTGGTACTCGGGTGCAACATTCCAGACGCTTTACTAACACTCTCCCGACTTGGAGAGTCAGTGCCTTTAACCTCCTGTTTGGCCCAGTTTGCAATTTCTGCGGAAGATGAACAGGAATAGGGAGAACCAATGAGAGACTAGCTGGAGGTGGCTGGACGGGCAAATTTAACTCTCATTTCCCACCAGGAAGAGGAATTAACCAAAGGCTCAGCGTGCCGTGCCGGAACCAGATTAGGGCCTGAAGCAATCCTGCGGTGTTGCGGCCAGCTCACAAGAAAGCGAGTTGAAGGAAGGAGCTCAGGGGCACTGTAATTCACAAACCTGCAGAGTTATAAATGACAGCTCTCGTCCAAAAATATACTGAAGTAAGGCTGCCAAGAGGACTTGAAAGCGGGGCAGAATTGCAGGAAACCGATTTCAGGAGGTAGACTGGAATTGCATTGAAAGCATAGGAAAAGAGGCAGAACGTCCACAATGATGCACTTGGCCAAAAAGGGCGTATGCGTTTTTTCCTGCAGGAAAAAACGCATACGCCCTTTTTGGCCAACCAAGCAAGCTTGCAAAGGAAATCTGCACTACAATGAAGTCTCACTTCCCCCCGGTCAAAAGGGGCATCAGAAAAAAGTGTAAAATCCAGAAGGCAGGACAGGCCATGGAGAACTGGGAGCCTTGTTATGCTGATGGGCGGGATGTAAATTGCCAAGAGCCACTCGGGAGAAGTGTATGGTGTTTCCTGAAACATCTAAAAAACAAAGCAACAGAGCCTAGGGCACTTCCACTTATGGTCCTATAGTTTAGGGAAATTAAAATCAAAAAGACACAGCCACCCCAAAGTTTGGGACGGCTCTGTTTACAAGAACCTCGTTTACGGTACAAGTTCAATATCGCAGAAAGTGAGTAATGGATAAAGAAGTTGTGGTACTTACGTACAATGCAATATCACTCAGCAATGAAATCTATGTCATCAGGCCCGTAGCAGCATAATGAGTGGATTCAGGTATGATGATTCTAACTGAAATAAGTCACACAGAAAAAGAAACATCATAAGATATCACTAATACACGGAATGTAAACTTGGCTACACAGGAACTGAATTACAAAACAGAACAGGGTCTCAAATTTAGAAAACCAACTTATGCTTGCTAAGGGGAAAGGTGAGTTGGGGTGCTGCCTAAAACCAGAGATTGAAATGAACACAGATAAAGTTCCTTAAGCCAAATATGGAATAGACAAGAGCTACTCCTTGCTCAACGAAATGGACTCAACACCCCATATTAAACGCCTAAGAATGTACCTGACTAGTAAGTATCTTAAAACCTATGGATTGCTATGTCTCCGAAAGAGAATCAAGCGTGTGTACAGGGGCATAAACGCAGCAGTGATAGGATTGGAGAGGTTCGGTGAGCAAATGAAGACCCTTTGAAGTCATATTGCATGGTACCCATTCCACGGGTCTCAACTCTCCAGGTTTAAGGGATTCTTCCTTCAGCTAAAACATGCATGTGGAACCCAGAGTATGATCCACCGTGTGATCGGGAGACGTGTTCAAATATGTCTCAGTTCTCGTCCCCTGGTACTCGGGTGCAACATTCCAGACGCTTTACTAACACTCTCCCGACTTGGAGAGTCAGTGCCTTTAACCTCCTGTTTGGCCCAGTTTGCAATTTCTGCGGAAGATGAACAGGAATAGGGAGAACCAATGAGAGACTAGCTGGAGGTGTCTGGACGGGCAAATTTAACTCTCATTTCCCACCAGGAAGAGGAATTAACCAAAGGCTCAGCGTGCCGTGCCAGAACCAGATTAGGGCCTGAAGCAATCCTGCGGTGTTGCGACCAGCTCACAAGAAAGCGAGTTGAAGAAAGGAGCTCAGGGGCACTGTAATTCACAAACCTGCAGAGTTATAAATGACAGCTCTCGTCCAAAAATATACTGAAGTAAGGCTGCCAAGAGGACTTGAAAGCGGGGCAGAATTGCAGGAAACCGATTTCAGGAGGTAGACTGGAATTGCAGTTAAAGCATAGGAAAAGAGGCAGAACGTCCACAATGATGCACTTGGCCAAAAAGGGCGTATGCGTTTTTTCCTGCAGGAAAAAACGCATACGCCCTTTTTGGCCAACCAAGCAAGCTTGCAAAGGAAATCTGCAGTACAATGAAGTCTCACTTCCCCCCGGTCAAAAGGGGCATCAGAAAAAAGTGTAAAATCCAGAAGGCAGGACAGGCCATGGAGAACTGGGAGCCTTGTTATGCTGATGGGCGGGATGTAAATTGCCAACAGCCACTCGGGAGAAGTGTATGGTGTTTCCTGAAACATCTAAAAAACAAAGCAACAGAGCCTAGGGCACTTCCACTTATGGTCCTATAGTTTAGGGAAATTAAAATCAAAAAGACACAGCCACCCCAAAGTTTGGGACGGCTCTGTTTACAAGAACCTCGTTTACGGTACAAGTTCAATATCGCAGAAAGTGAGTAATGGATAAAGAAGTTGTGGTACTTACGTACAATGCAATATCACTCAGCAATGAAATCTATGTCATCAGGCCCGTAGCAGCATAATGAGTGGATTCAGGTATGATGATTCTAACTGAAATAAGTCACACAGAAAAAGAAACATCATAAGATATCACTAATACACGGAATGTAAACTTGGCTACACAGGAACTGAATTACAAAACAGAACAGGGTCTCAAATTTAGAAAACCAACTTATGCTTGCTAAGGGGAAAGGTGAGTTGGGGTGCTGCCTAAAACCAGAGATTGAAATGAACACAGATAAAGTTCCTTAAGCCAAATATGGAATAGACAAGAGCTACTCCTTGCTCAACGAAATGGACTCAACACCCCATATTAAACGCCTAAGAATGTACCTGACTAGTAAGTATCTTAAAACCTATGGATTGCTATGTCTCCGAAAGAGAATCAAGCGTGTGTACAGGGGCATAAACGCAGCAGTGATAGGATTGGAGAGGTTCGGTGAGCAAATGAAGACCCTTTGAAGTCATATTGCATGGTACCCATTCCACGGGTCTCAACTCTCCAGGTTTAAGGGATTCTTCCTTCAGCTAAAACATGCATGTGGAACCCAGAGTATGATCCACCGTGTGATCGGGAGACGTGTTCAAATATGTCTCAGTTCTCGTCCCCTGGTACTCGGGTGCAACATTCCAGACGCTTTACTAACACTCTCCCGACTTGGAGAGTCAGTGCCTTTAACCTCCTGTTTGGCCCAGTTTGCAATTTCTGCGGAAGATGAACAGGAATAGGGAGAACCAATGAGAGACTAGCTGGAGGTGTCTGGACGGGCAAATTTAACTCTCATTTCCCACCAGGAAGAGGAATTAACCAAAGGCTCAGCGTGCCGTGCCAGAACCAGATTAGGGCCTGAAGCAATCCTGCGGTGTTGCGACCAGCTCACAAGAAAGCGAGTTGAAGAAAGGAGCTCAGGGGCACTGTAATTCACAAACCTGCAGAGTTATAAATGACAGCTCTCGTCCAAAAATATACTGAAGTAAGGCTGCCAAGAGGACTTGAAAGCGGGGCAGAATTGCAGGAAACCGATTTCAGGAGGTAGACTGGAATTGCAGTTAAAGCATAGGAAAAGAGGCAGAACGTCCACAATGATGCACTTGGCCAAAAAGGGCGTATGCGTTTTTTCCTGCAGGAAAAAACGCATACGCCCTTTTTGGCCAACCAAGCAAGCTTGCAAAGGAAATCTGCAGTACAATGAAGTCTCACTTCCCCCCGGTCAAAAGGGGCATCAGAAAAAAGTGTAAAATCCAGAAGGCAGGACAGGCCATGGAGAACTGGGAGCCTTGTTATGCTGATGGGCGGGATGTAAATTGCCAACAGCCACTCGGGAGAAGTGTATGGTGTTTCCTGAAACATCTAAAAAACAAAGCAACAGAGCCTAGGGCACTTCCACTTATGGTCCTATAGTTTAGGGAAATTAAAATCAAAAAGACACAGCCACCCCAAAGTTTGGGACGGCTCTGTTTACAAGAACCTCGTTTACGGTACAAGTTCAATATCGCAGAAAGTGAGTAATGGATAAAGAAGTTGTGGTACTTACGTACAATGCAATATCACTCAGCAATGAAATCTATGTCATCAGGCCCGTAGCAGCATAATGAGTGGATTCAGGTATGATGATTCTAACTGAAATAAGTCACACAGAAAAAGAAACATCATAAGATATCACTAATACACGGAATGTAAACTTGGCTACACAGGAACTGAATTACAAAACAGAACAGGGTCTCAAATTTAGAAAACCAACTTATGCTTGCTAAGGGGAAAGGTGAGTTGGGGTGCTGCCTAAAACCAGAGATTGAAATGAACACAGATAAAGTTCCTTAAGCCAAATATGGAATAGACAAGAGCTACTCCTTGCTCAACGAAATGGACTCAACACCCCATATTAAACGCCTAAGAATGTACCTGACTAGTAAGTATCTTAAAACCTATGGATTGCTATGTCTCCGAAAGAGAATCAAGCGTGTGTACAGGGGCATAAACGCAGCAGTGATAGGATTGGAGAGGTTCGGTGAGCAAATGAAGACCCTTTGAAGTCATATTGCATGGTACCCATTCCACGGGTCTCAACTCTCCAGGTTTAAGGGATTCTTCCTTCAGCTAAAACATGCATGTGGAACCCAGAGTATGATCCACCGTGTGATCGGGAGACGTGTTCAAATATGTCTCAGTTCTCGTCCCCTGGTACTCGGGTGCAACATTCCAGACGCTTTACTAACACTCTCCCGACTTGGAGAGTCAGTGCCTTTAACCTCCTGTTTGGCCCAGTTTGCAATTTCTGCGGAAGATGAACAGGAATAGGGAGAACCAATGAGAGACTAGCTGGAGGTGTCTGGACGGGCAAATTTAACTCTCATTTCCCACCAGGAAGAGGAATTAACCAAAGGCTCAGCGTACCGTGCCAGAACCAGATTAGGGCCTGAAGCAATCCTGCGGTGTTGCGGCCAGCTCACAAGAAAGCGAGTTGAAGAAAGGAGCTCAGGGGCACTGTAATTCACAAACCTGCAGAGTTATAAATGACAGCTATCGTCCAAAAATATACTGAAGTAAGGCTGCCAAGAGGACTTGAAAGCGGGGCAGAATTGCAGGAAACCGATTTCAGGAGGTAGACTGGAATTGCATTGAAAGCATAGGAAAAGAGGCAGAACGTCCACAATGATGCACTTGGCCAAAAAGGGCGTATGCGTTTTTTCCTGCAGGAAAAAACGCATACGCCCTTTTTGGCCAACCAAGCAAGCTTGCAAAGGAAATCTGCACTACAATGAAGTCTCACTTCCCCCCGGTCAAAAGGGGCATCAGAAAAAAGTGTAAAATCCAGAAGGCAGGACAGGCCATGGAGAACTGGGAGCCTTGTTATGCTGATGGGCGGGATGTAAATTGCCAAGAGCCACTCGGGAGAAGTGTATGGTGTTTCCTGAAACATCTAAAAAACAAAGCAACAGAGCCTAGGGCACTTCCACTTATGGTCCTATAGTTTAGGGAAATTAAAATCAAAAAGACACAGCCACCCCAAAGTTTGGGACGGCTCTGTTTACAAGAACCTCGTTTACGGTACAAGTTCAATATCGCAGAAAGTGAGTAATGGATAAAGAAGTTGTGGTACTTACGTACAATGCAATATCACTCAGCAATGAAATCTATGTCATCAGGCCCGTAGCAGCATAATGAGTGGATTCAGGTATGATGATTCTAACTGAAATAAGTCACACAGAAAAAGAAACATCATAAGATATCACTAATACACGGAATGTAAACTTGGCTACACAGGAACTGAATTACAAAACAGAACAGGGTCTCAAATTTAGAAAACCAACTTATGCTTGCTAAGGGGAAAGGTGAGTTGGGGTGCTGCCTAAAACCAGAGATTGAAATGAACACAGATAAAGTTCCTTAAGCCAAATATGGAATAGACAAGAGCTACTCCTTGCTCAACGAAATGGACTCAACACCCCATATTAAACGCCTAAGAATGTACCTGACTAGTAAGTATCTTAAAACCTATGGATTGCTATGTCTCCGAAAGAGAATCAAGCGTGTGTACAGGGGCATAAACGCAGCAGTGATAGGATTGGAGAGGTTCGGTGAGCAAATGAAGACCCTTTGAAGTCATATTGCATGGTACCCATTCCACGGGTCTCAACTCTCCAGGTTTAAGGGATTCTTCCTTCAGCTAAAACATGCATGTGGAACCCAGAGTATGATCCACCGTGTGATCGGGAGACGTGTTCAAATATGTCTCAGTTCTCGTCCCCTGGTACTCGGGTGCAACATTCCAGACGCTTTACTAACACTCTCCCGACTTGGAGAGTCAGTGCCTTTAACCTCCTGTTTGGCCCAGTTTGCAATTTCTGCGGAAGATGAACAGGAATAGGGAGAACCAATGAGAGACTAGCTGGAGGTGTCTGGACGGGCAAATTTAACTCTCATTTCCCACCAGGAAGAGGAATTAACCAAAGGCTCAGCGTGCCGTGCCAGAACCAGATTAGGGCCTGAAGCAATCCTGCGGTGTTGCGACCAGCTCACAAGAAAGCGAGTTGAAGAAAGGAGCTCAGGGGCACTGTAATTCACAAACCTGCAGAGTTATAAATGACAGCTATCGTCCAAAAATATACTGAAGTAAGGCTGCCAAGAGGACTTGAAAGCGGGGCAGAATTGCAGGAAACCGATTTCAGGAGGTAGACTGGAATTGCAGTTAAAGCATAGGAAAAGAGGCAGAACGTCCACAATGATGCACTTGGCCAAAAAGGGCGTATGCGTTTTTTCCTGCAGGAAAAAACGCATACGTCCTTTTTGGCCAACCAAGCAAGCTTGCAAAGGAAATCTGCAGTACAATGAAGTCTCACTTCCCCCCGGTCAAAAGGGGCATCAGAAAAAAGTGTAAAATCCAGAAGGCAGGACAGGCCATGGAGAACTGGGAGCCTTGTTATGCTGATGGGCGGGATGTAAATTGCCAACAGCCACTCGGGAGAAGTGTATGGTGTTTCCTGAAACATCTAAAAAACAAAGCAACAGAGCCTAGGGCACTTCCACTTATGGTCCTATAGCTTAGGGAAATTAAAATCAAAAAGACACAGCCACCCCAAAGTTTGGGACGGCTCTGTTTACAAGAACCTCGTTTACGGTACAAGTTCAATATCGCAGAAAGTGAGTAATGGATAAAGAAGTTGTGGTACTTACGTACAATGCAATATCACTCAGCAATGAAATCTATGTCATCAGGCCCGTAGCAGCATAATGAGTGGATTCAGGTATGATGATTCTAACTGAAATAAGTCACACAGAAAAAGAAACATCATAAGATATCACTAATACACGGAATGTAAACTTGGCTACACAGGAACTGAATTACAAAACAGAACAGGGTCTCAAATTTAGAAAACCAACTTATGCTTGCTAAGGGGAAAGGTGAGTTGGGGTGCTGCCTAAAACCAGAGTTGAAATGAACACAGATAAAGTTCCTTAAGCCAAATATGGAATAGACAAGAGCTACTCCTTGCTCAACGAAATGGACTCAACACCCCATATTAAACGCCTAAGAATGTACCTGACTAGTAAGTATCTTAAAACCTATGGATTGCTATGTCTCCGAAAGAGAATCAAGCGTGTGTACAGGGGCATAAACGCAGCAGTGATAGGATTGGAGAGGTTCGGTGAGCAAATGAAGACCCTTTGAAGTCATATTGCATGGTACCCATTCCACGGGTCTCAACTCTCCAGGTTTAAGGGATTCTTCCTTCAGCTAAAACATGCATGTGGAACCCAGAGTATGATCCACCGTGTGATCGGGAGACGTGTTCAAATATGTCTCAGTTCTCGTCCCCTGGTACTCGGGTGCAACATTCCAGACGCTTTACTAACACTCTCCCGACTTGGAGAGTCAGTGCCTTTAACCTCCTGTTTGGCCCAGTTTGCAATTTCTGCGGAAGATGAACAGGAATAGGGAGAACCAATGAGAGACTAGCTGGAGGTGTCTGGACGGGCAAATTTAACTCTCATTTCCCACCAGGAAGAGGAATTAACCAAAGGCTCAGCGTGCCGTGCCAGAACCAGATTAGGGCCTGAAGCAATCCTGCGGTGTTGCGACCAGCTCACAAGAAAGCGAGTTGAAGAAAGGAGCTCAGGGGCACTGTAATTCACAAACCTGCAGAGTTATAAATGACAGCTATCGTCCAAAAATATACTGAAGTAAGGCTGCCAAGAGGACTTGAAAGCGGGGCAGAATTGCAGGAAACCGATTTCAGGAGGTAGACTGGAATTGCATTGAAAGCATAGGAAAAGAGGCAGAACGTCCACAATGATGCACTTGGCCAAAAAGGGCGTATGCGTTTTTTCCTGCAGGAAAAAACGCATACGCCCTTTTTGGCCAACCAAGCAAGCTTGCAAAGGAAATCTGCACTACAATGAAGTCTCACTTCCCCCCGGTCAAAAGGGGCATCAGAAAAAAGTGTAAAATCCAGAAGGCAGGACAGGCCATGGAGAACTGGGAGCCTTGTTATGCTGATGGGCGGGATGTAAATTGCCAAGAGCCACTCGGGAGAAGTGTATGGTGTTTCCTGAAACATCTAAAAAACAAAGCAACAGAGCCTAGGGCACTTCCACTTATGGTCCTATAGTTTAGGGAAATTAAAATCAAAAAGACACAGCCACCCCAAAGTTTGGGACGGCTCTGTTTACAAGAACCTCGTTTACGGTACAAGTTCAATATCGCAGAAAGTGAGTAATGGATAAAGAAGTTGTGGTACTTACGTACAATGCAATATCACTCAGCAATGAAATCTATGTCATCAGGCCCGTAGCAGCATAATGAGTGGATTCAGGTATGATGATTCTAACTGAAATAAGTCACACAGAAAAAGAAACATCATAAGATATCACTAATACACGGAATGTAAACTTGGCTACACAGGAACTGAATTACAAAACAGAACAGGGTCTCAAATTTAGAAAACCAACTTATGCTTGCTAAGGGGAAAGGTGAGTTGGGGTGCTGCCTAAAACCAGAGATTGAAATGAACACAGATAAAGTTCCTTAAGCCAAATATGGAATAGACAAGAGCTACTCCTTGCTCAACGAAATGGACTCAACACCCCATATTAAACGCCTAAGAATGTACCTGACTAGTAAGTATCTTAAAACCTATGGATTGCTATGTCTCCGAAAGAGAATCAAGCGTGTGTACAGGGGCATAAACGCAGCAGTGATAGGATTGGAGAGGTTCGGTGAGCAAATGAAGACCCTTTGAAGTCATATTGCATGGTACCCATTCCACGGGTCTCAACTCTCCAGGTTTAAGGGATTCTTCCTTCAGCTAAAACATGCATGTGGAACCCAGAGTATGATCCACCGTGTGATCGGGAGACGTGTTCAAATATGTCTCAGTTCTCGTCCCCTGGTACTCGGGTGCAACATTCCAGACGCTTTACTAACACTCTCCCGACTTGGAGAGTCAGTGCCTTTAACCTCCTGTTTGGCCCAGTTTGCAATTTCTGCGGAAGATGAACAGGAATAGGGAGAACCAATGAGAGACTAGCTGGAGGTGTCTGGACGGGCAAATTTAACTCTCATTTCCCACCAGGAAGAGGAATTAACCAAAGGCTCAGCGTGCCATGCCAGAACCAGATTAGGGCCTGAAGCAATCCTGCGGTGTTGCGACCAGCTCACAAGAAAGCGAGTTGAAGAAAGGAGCTCAGGGGCACTGTAATTCACAAACCTGCAGAGTTATAAATGACAGCTATCGTCCAAAAATATACTGAAGTAAGGCTGCCAAGAGGACTTGAAAGCGGGGCAGAATTGCAGGAAACCGATTTCAGGAGGTAGACTGGAATTGCATTGAAAGCATAGGAAAAGAGGCAGAACGTCCACAATGATGCACTTGGCCAAAAAGGGCGTATGCGTTTTTTCCTGCAGGAAAAAACGCATACGCCCTTTTTGGCCAACCAAGCAAGCTTGCAAAGGAAATCTGCACTACAATGAAGTCTCACTTCCCCCCGGTCAAAAGGGGCATCAGAAAAAAGTGTAAAATCCAGAAGGCAGGACAGGCCATGGAGAACTGGGAGCCTTGTTATGCTGATGGGCGGGATGTAAATTGCCAAGAGCCACTCGGGAGAAGTGTATGGTGTTTCCTGAAACATCTAAAAAACAAAGCAACAGAGCCTAGGGCACTTCCACTTATGGTCCTATAGTTTAGGGAAATTAAAATCAAAAAGACACAGCCACCCCAAAGTTTGGGACGGCTCTGTTTACAAGAACCTCGTTTACGGTACAAGTTCAATATCGCAGAAAGTGAGTAATGGATAAAGAAGTTGTGGTACTTACGTACAATGCAATATCACTCAGCAATGAAATCTATGTCATCAGGCCCGTAGCAGCATAATGAGTGGATTCAGGTATGATGATTCTAACTGAAATAAGTCACACAGAAAAAGAAACATCATAAGATATCACTAATACACGGAATGTAAACTTGGCTACACAGGAACTGAATTACAAAACAGAACAGGGTCTCAAATTTAGAAAACCAACTTATGCTTGCTAAGGGGAAAGGTGAGTTGGGGTGCTGCCTAAAACCAGAGATTGAAATGAACACAGATAAAGTTCCTTAAGCCAAATATGGAATAGACAAGAGCTACTCCTTGCTCAACGAAATGGACTCAACACCCCATATTAAACGCCTAAGAATGTACCTGACTAGTAAGTATCTTAAAACCTATGGATTGCTATGTCTCCGAAAGAGAATCAAGCGTGTGTACAGGGGCATAAACGCAGCAGTGATAGGATTGGAGAGGTTCGGTGAGCAAATGAAGACCCTTTGAAGTCATATTGCATGGTACCCATTCCACGGGTCTCAACTCTCCAGGTTTAAGGGATTCTTCCTTCAGCTAAAACATGCATGTGGAACCCAGAGTATGATCCACCGTGTGATCGGGAGACGTGTTCAAATATGTCTCAGTTCTCGTCCCCTGGTACTCGGGTGCAACATTCCAGACGCTTTACTAACACTCTCCCGACTTGGAGAGTCAGTGCCTTTAACCTCCTGTTTGGCCCAGTTTGCAATTTCTGCGGAAGATGAACAGGAATAGGGAGAACCAATGAGAGACTAGCTGGAGGTGTCTGGACGGGCAAATTTAACTCTCATTTCCCACCAGGAAGAGGAATTAACCAAAGGCTCAGCGTGCCGTGCCAGAACCAGATTAGGGCCTGAAGCAATCCTGCGGTGTTGCGACCAGCTCACAAGAAAGCGAGTTGAAGAAAGGAGCTCAGGGGCACTGTAATTCACAAACCTGCAGAGTTATAAATGACAGCTCTCGTCCAAAAATATACTGAAGTAAGGCTGCCAAGAGGACTTGAAAGCGGGGCAGAATTGCAGGAAACCGATTTCAGGAGGTAGACTGGAATTGCATTGAAAGCATAGGAAAAGAGGCAGAACGTCCACAATGATGCACTTGGCCAAAAAGTGCGTATGCGTTTTTTCCTGCAGGAAAAAACGCATACGCCCTTTTTGGCCAACCAAGCAAGCTTGCAAAGGAAATCTGCACTACAATGAAGTCTCACTTCCCCCCGGTCAAAAGGGGCATCAGAAAAAAGTGTAAAATCCAGAAGGCAGGACAGGCCATGGAGAACTGGGAGCCTTGTTATGCTGATGGGCGGGATGTAAATTGCCAAGAGCCACTCGGGAGAAGTGTATGGTGTTTCCTGAAACATCTAAAAAACAAAGCAACAGAGCCTAGGGCACTTCCACTTATGGTCCTATAGTTTAGGGAAATTAAAATCAAAAAGACACAGCCACCCCAAAGTTTGGGACGGCTCTGTTTACAAGAACCTCGTTTACGGTACAAGTTCAATATCGCAGAAAGTGAGTAATGGATAAAGAAGTTGTGGTACTTACGTACAATGCAATATCACTCAGCAATGAAATCTATGTCATCAGGCCCGTAGCAGCATAATGAGTGGATTCAGGTATGATGATTCTAACTGAAATAAGTCACACAGAAAAAGAAACATCATAAGATATCACTAATACACGGAATGTAAACTTGGCTACACAGGAACTGAATTACAAAACAGAACAGGGTCTCAAATTTAGAAAACCAACTTATGCTTGCTAAGGGGAAAGGTGAGTTGGGGTGCTGCCTAAAACCAGAGATTGAAATGAACACAGATAAAGTTCCTTAAGCCAAATATGGAATAGACAAGAGCTACTCCTTGCTCAACGAAATGGACTCAACACCCCATATTAAACGCCTAAGAATGTACCTGACTAGTAAGTATCTTAAAACCTATGGATTGCTATGTCTCCGAAAGAGAATCAAGCGTGTGTACAGGGGCATAAACGCAGCAGTGATAGGATTGGAGAGGTTCGGTGAGCAAATGAAGACCCTTTGAAGTCATATTGCATGGTACCCATTCCACGGGTCTCAACTCTCCAGGTTTAAGGGATTCTTCCTTCAGCTAAAACATGCATGTGGAACCCAGAGTATGATCCACCGTGTGATCGGGAGACGTGTTCAAATATGTCTCAGTTCTCGTCCCCTGGTACTCGGGTGCAACATTCCAGACGCTTTACTAACACTCTCCCGACTTGGAGAGTCAGTGCCTTTAACCTCCTGTTTGGCCCAGTTTGCAATTTCTGCGGAAGATGAACAGGAATAGGGAGAACCAATGAGAGACTAGCTGGAGGTGTCTGGACGGGCAAATTTAACTCTCATTTCCCACCAGGAAGAGGAATTAACCAAAGGCTCAGCGTGCCGTGCCAGAACCAGATTAGGGCCTGAAGCAATCCTGCGGTGTTGCGACCAGCTCACAAGAAAGCGAGTTGAAGAAAGGAGCTCAGGGGCACTGTAATTCACAAACCTGCAGAGTTATAAATGACAGCTCTCGTCCAAAAATATACTGAAGTAAGGCTGCCAAGAGGACTTGAAAGCGGGGCAGAATTGCAGGAAACCGATTTCAGGAGGTAGACTGGAATTGCATTGAAAGCATAGGAAAAGAGGCAGAACGTCCACAATGATGCACTTGGCCAAAAAGGGCGTATGCGTTTTTTCCTGCAGGAAAAAACGCATACGCCCTTTTTGGCCAACCAAGCAAGCTTGCAAAGGAAATCTGCACTACAATGAAGTCTCACTTCCCCCCGGTCAAAAGGGGCATCAGAAAAAAGTGTAAAATCCAGAAGGCAGGACAGGCCATGGAGAACTGGGAGCCTTGTTATGCTGATGGGCGGGATGTAAATTGCCAACAGCCACTCGGGAGAAGTGTATGGTGTTTCCTGAAACATCTAAAAAACAAAGCAACAGAGCCTAGGGCACTTCCACTTATGGTCCTATAGTTTAGGGAAATTAAAATCAAAAAGACACAGCCACCCCAAAGTTTGGGACGGCTCTGTTTACAAGAACCTCGTTTACGGTACAAGTTCAATATCGCAGAAAGTGAGTAATGGATAAAGAAGTTGTGGTACTTACGTACAATGCAATATCACTCAGCAATGAAATCTATGTCATCAGGCCCGTAGCAGCATAATGAGTGGATTCAGGTATGATGATTCTAACTGAAATAAGTCACACAGAAAAAGAAACATCATAAGATATCACTAATACACGGAATGTAAACTTGGCTACACAGGAACTGAATTACAAAACAGAACAGGGTCTCAAATTTAGAAAACCAACTTATGCTTGCTAAGGGGAAAGGTGAGTTGGGGTGCTGCCTAAAACCAGAGATTGAAATGAACACAGATAAAGTTCCTTAAGCCAAATATGGAATAGACAAGAGCTACTCCTTGCTCAACGAAATGGACTCAACACCCCATATTAAACGCCTAAGAATGTACCTGACTAGTAAGTATCTTAAAACCTATGGATTGCTATGTCTCCGAAAGAGAATCAAGCGTGTGTACAGGGGCATAAACGCAGCAGTGATAGGATTGGAGAGGTTCGGTGAGCAAATGAAGACCCTTTGAAGTCATATTGCATGGTACCCATTCCACGGGTCTCAACTCTCCAGGTTTAAGGGATTCTTCCTTCAGCTAAAACATACATGTGGAACCCAGAGTATGATCCACCGTGTGATCGGGAGACGTGTTCAAATATGTCTCAGTTCTCGTCCCCTGGTACTCGGGTGCAACATTCCAGACGCTTTACTAACACTCTCCCGACTTGGAGAGTCAGTGCCTTTAACCTCCTGTTTGGCCCAGTTTGCAATTTCTGCGGAAGATGAACAGGAATAGGGAGAACCAATGAGAGACTAGCTGGAGGTGTCTGGACGGGCAAATTTAACTCTCATTTCCCACCAGGAAGAGGAATTAACCAAAGGCTCAGCGTGCCGTGCCAGAACCAGATTAGGGCCTGAAGCAATCCTGCGGTGTTGCGACCAGCTCACAAGAAAGCGAGTTGAAGAAAGGAGCTCAGGGGCACTGTAATTCACAAACCTGCAGAGTTATAAATGACAGCTCTCGTCCAAAAATATACTGAAGTAAGGCTGCCAAGAGGACTTGAAAGCGGGGCAGAATTGCAGGAAACCGATTTCAGGAGGTAGACTGGAATTGCATTGAAAGCATAGGAAAAGAGGCAGAACGTCCACAATGATGCACTTGGCCAAAAAGGGCGTATGCGTTTTTTCCTGCAGGAAAAAACGCATACGCCCTTTTTGGCCAACCAAGCAAGCTTGCAAAGGAAATCTGCACTACAATGAAGTCTCACTTCCCCCCGGTCAAAAGGGGCATCAGAAAAAAGTGTAAAATCCAGAAGGCAGGACAGGCCATGGAGAACTGGGAGCCTTGTTATGCTGATGGGCGGGATGTAAATTGCCAAGAGCCACTCGGGAGAAGTGTATGGTGTTTCCTGAAACATCTAAAAAACAAAGCAACAGAGCCTAGGGCACTTCCACTTATGGTCCTATAGTTTAGGGAAATTAAAATCAAAAAGACACAGCCACCCCAAAGTTTGGGACGGCTCTGTTTACAAGAACCTCGTTTACGGTACAAGTTCAATATCGCAGAAAGTGAGTAATGGATAAAGAAGTTGTGGTACTTACGTACAATGCAATATCACTCAGCAATGAAATCTATGTCATCAGGCCCGTAGCAGCATAATGAGTGGATTCAGGTATGATGATTCTAACTGAAATAAGTCACACAGAAAAAGAAACATCATAAGATATCACTAATACACGGAATGTAAACTTGGCTACACAGGAACTGAATTACAAAACAGAACAGGGTCTCAAATTTAGAAAACCAACTTATGCTTGCTAAGGGGAAAGGTGAGTTGGGGTGCTGCCTAAAACCAGAGATTGAAATGAACACAGATAAAGTTCCTTAAGCCAAATATGGAATAGACAAGAGCTACTCCTTGCTCAACGAAATGGACTCAACACCCCATATTAAACGCCTAAGAATGTACCTGACTAGTAAGTATCTTAAAACCTATGGATTGCTATGTCTCCGAAAGAGAATCAAGCGTGTGTACAGGGGCATAAACGCAGCAGTGATAGGATTGGAGAGGTTCGGTGAGCAAATGAAGACCCTTTGAAGTCATATTGCATGGTACCCATTCCACGGGTCTCAACTCTCCAGGTTTAAGGGATTCTTCCTTCAGCTAAAACATGCATGTGGAACCCAGAGTATGATCCACCGTGTGATCGGGAGACGTGTTCAAATATGTCTCAGTTCTCGTCCCCTGGTACTCGGGTGCAACATTCCAGACGCTTTACTAACACTCTCCCGACTTGGAGAGTCAGTGCCTTTAACCTCCTGTTTGGCCCAGTTTGCAATTTCTGCGGAAGATGAACAGGAATAGGGAGAACCAATGAGAGACTAGCTGGAGGTGTCTGGACGGGCAAATTTAACTCTCATTTCCCACCAGGAAGAGGAATTAACCAAAGGCTCAGCGTACCGTGCCAGAACCAGATTAGGGCCTGAAGCAATCCTGCGGTGTTGCGGCCAGCTCACAAGAAAGCGAGTTGAAGAAAGGAGCTCAGGGGCACTGTAATTCACAAACCTGCAGAGTTATAAATGACAGCTATCGTCCAAAAATATACTGAAGTAAGGCTGCCAAGAGGACTTGAAAGCGGGGCAGAATTGCAGGAAACCGATTTCAGGAGGTAGACTGGAATTGCATTGAAAGCATAGGAAAAGAGGCAGAACGTCCACAATGATGCACTTGGCCAAAAAGGGCGTATGCGTTTTTTCCTGCAGGAAAAAACGCATACGCCCTTTTTGGCCAACCAAGCAAGCTTGCAAAGGAAATCTGCACTACAATGAAGTCTCACTTCCCCCCGGTCAAAAGGGGCATCAGAAAAAAGTGTAAAATCCAGAAGGCAGGACAGGCCATGGAGAACTGGGAGCCTTGTTATGCTGATGGGCGGGATGTAAATTGCCAACAGCCACTCGGGAGAAGTGTATGGTGTTTCCTGAAACATCTAAAAAACAAAGCAACAGAGCCTAGGGCACTTCCACTTATGGTCCTATAGTTTAGGGAAATTAAAATCAAAAAGACACAGCCACCCCAAAGTTTGGGACGGCTCTGTTTACAAGAACCTCGTTTACGGTACAAGTTCAATATCGCAGAAAGTGAGTAATGGATAAAGAAGTTGTGGTACTTACGTACAATGCAATATCACTCAGCAATGAAATCTATGTCATCAGGCCCGTAGCAGCATAATGAGTGGATTCAGGTATGATGATTCTAACTGAAATAAGTCACACAGAAAAAGAAACATCATAAGATATCACTAATACACGGAATGTAAACTTGGCTACACAGGAACTGAATTACAAAACAGAACAGGGTCTCAAATTTAGAAAACCAACTTATGCTTGCTAAGGGGAAAGGTGAGTTGGGGTGCTGCCTAAAACCAGAGATTGAAATGAACACAGATAAAGTTCCTTAAGCCAAATATGGAATAGACAAGAGCTACTCCTTGCTCAACGAAATGGACTCAACACCCCATATTAAACGCCTAAGAATGTACCTGACTAGTAAGTATCTTAAAACCTATGGATTGCTATGTCTCCGAAAGAGAATCAAGCGTGTGTACAGGGGCATAAACGCAGCAGTGATAGGATTGGAGAGGTTCGGTGAGCAAATGAAGACCCTTTGAAGTCATATTGCATGGTACCCATTCCACGGGTCTCAACTCTCCAGGTTTAAGGGATTCTTCCTTCAGCTAAAACATGCATGTGGAACCCAGAGTATGATCCACCGTGTGATCGGGAGACGTGTTCAAATATGTCTCAGTTCTCGTCCCCTGGTACTCGGGTGCAACATTCCAGACGCTTTACTAACACTCTCCCGACTTGGAGAGTCAGTGCCTTTAACCTCCTGTTTGGCCCAGTTTGCAATTTCTGCGGAAGATGAACAGGAATAGGGAGAACCAATGAGAGACTAGCTGGAGGTGTCTGGACGGGCAAATTTAACTCTCATTTCCCACCAGGAAGAGGAATTAACCAAAGGCTCAGCGTGCCGTGCCAGAACCAGATTAGGGCCTGAAGCAATCCTGCGGTGTTGCGACCAGCTCACAAGAAAGCGAGTTGAAGAAAGGAGCTCAGGGGCACTGTAATTCACAAACCTGCAGAGTTATAAATGACAGCTATCGTCCAAAAATATACTGAAGTAAGGCTGCCAAGAGGACTTGAAAGCGGGGCAGAATTGCAGGAAACCGATTTCAGGAGGTAGACTGGAATTGCAGTTAAAGCATAGGAAAAGAGGCAGAACGTCCACAATGATGCACTTGGCCAAAAAGGGCGTATGCGTTTTTTCCTGCAGGAAAAAACGCATACGCCCTTTTTGGCCAACCAAGCAAGCTTGCAAAGGAAATCTGCACTACAATGAAGTCTCACTTCCCCCCGGTCAAAAGGGCCATCAGAAAAAAGTGTAAAATCCAGAAGGCAGGACAGGCCATGGAGAACTGGGAGCCTTGTTATGCTGATGGGCGGGATGTAAATTGCCAACAGCCACTCGGGAGAAGTGTATGGTGTTTCCTGAAACATCTAAAAAACAAAGCAACAGAGCCTAGGGCACTTCCACTTATGGTCCTATAGCTTAGGGAAATTAAAATCAAAAAGACACAGCCACCCCAAAGTTTGGGACGGCTCTGTTTACAAGAACCTCGTTTACGGTACAAGTTCAATATCGCAGAAAGTGAGTAATGGATAAAGAAGTTGTGGTACTTACGTACAATGCAATATCACTCAGCAATGAAATCTATGTCATCAGGCCCGTAGCAGCATAATGAGTGGATTCAGGTATGATGATTCTAACTGAAATAAGTCACACAGAAAAAGAAACATCATAAGATATCACTAATACACGGAATGTAAACTTGGCTACACAGGAACTGAATTACAAAACAGAACAGGGTCTCAAATTTAGAAAACCAACTTATGCTTGCTAAGGGGAAAGGTGAGTTGGGGTGCTGCCTAAAACCAGAGTTGAAATGAACACAGATAAAGTTCCTTAAGCCAAATATGGAATAGACAAGAGCTACTCCTTGCTCAACGAAATGGACTCAACACCCCATATTAAACGCCTAAGAATGTACCTGACTAGTAAGTATCTTAAAACCTATGGATTGCTATGTCTCCGAAAGAGAATCAAGCGTGTGTACAGGGGCATAAACGCAGCAGTGATAGGATTGGAGAGGTTCGGTGAGCAAATGAAGACCCTTTGAAGTCATATTGCATGGTACCCATTCCACGGGTCTCAACTCTCCAGGTTTAAGGGATTCTTCCTTCAGCTAAAACATGCATGTGGAACCCAGAGTATGATCCACCGTGTGATCGGGAGACGTGTTCAAATATGTCTCAGTTCTCGTCCCCTGGTACTCGGGTGCAACATTCCAGACGCTTTACTAACACTCTCCCGACTTGGAGAGTCAGTGCCTTTAACCTCCTGTTTGGCCCAGTTTGCAATTTCTGCGGAAGATGAACAGGAATAGGGAGAACCAATGAGAGACTAGCTGGAGGTGTCTGGACGGGCAAATTTAACTCTCATTTCCCACCAGGAAGAGGAATTAACCAAAGGCTCAGCGTGCCGTGCCAGAACCAGATTAGGGCCTGAAGCAATCCTGCGGTGTTGCGACCAGCTCACAAGAAAGCGAGTTGAAGAAAGGAGCTCAGGGGCACTGTAATTCACAAACCTGCAGAGTTATAAATGACAGCTATCGTCCAAAAATATACTGAAGTAAGGCTGCCAAGAGGACTTGAAAGCGGGGCAGAATTGCAGGAAACCGATTTCAGGAGGTAGACTGGAATTGCATTGAAAGCATAGGAAAAGAGGCAGAACGTCCACAATGATGCACTTGGCCAAAAAGGGCGTATGCGTTTTTTCCTGCAGGAAAAAACGCATACGCCCTTTTTGGCCAACCAAGCAAGCTTGCAAAGGAAATCTGCACTACAATGAAGTCTCACTTCCCCCCGGTCAAAAGGGGCATCAGAAAAAAGTGTAAAATCCAGAAGGCAGGACAGGCCATGGAGAACTGGGAGCCTTGTTATGCTGATGGGCGGGATGTAAATTGCCAAGAGCCACTCGGGAGAAGTGTATGGTGTTTCCTGAAACATCTAAAAAACAAAGCAACAGAGCCTAGGGCACTTCCACTTATGGTCCTATAGCTTAGGGAAATTAAAATCAAAAAGACACAGCCACCCCAAAGTTTGGGACGGCTCTGTTTACAAGAACCTCGTTTACGGTACAAGTTCAATATCGCAGAAAGTGAGTAATGGATAAAGAAGTTGTGGTACTTACGTACAATGCAATATCACTCAGCAATGAAATCTATGTCATCAGGCCCGTAGCAGCATAATGAGTGGATTCAGGTATGATGATTCTAACTGAAATAAGTCACACAGAAAAAGAAACATCATAAGATATCACTAATACACGGAATGTAAACTTGGCTACACAGGAACTGAATTACAAAACAGAACAGGGTCTCAAATTTAGAAAACCAACTTATGCTTGCTAAGGGGAAAGGTGAGTTGGGGTGCTGCCTAAAACCAGAGTTGAAATGAACACAGATAAAGTTCCTTAAGCCAAATATGGAATAGACAAGAGCTACTCCTTGCTCAACGAAATGGACTCAACACCCCATATTAAACGCCTAAGAATGTACCTGACTAGTAAGTATCTTAAAACCTATGGATTGCTATGTCTCCGAAAGAGAATCAAGCGTGTGTACAGGGGCATAAACGCAGCAGTGATAGGATTGGAGAGGTTCGGTGAGCAAATGAAGACCCTTTGAAGTCATATTGCATGGTACCCATTCCACGGGTCTCAACTCTCCAGGTTTAAGGGATTCTTCCTTCAGCTAAAACATGCATGTGGAACCCAGAGTATGATCCACCGTGTGATCGGGAGACGTGTTCAAATATGTCTCAGTTCTCGTCCCCTGGTACTCGGGTGCAACATTCCAGACGCTTTACTAACACTCTCCCGACTTGGAGAGTCAGTGCCTTTAACCTCCTGTTTGGCCCAGTTTGCAATTTCTGCGGAAGATGAACAGGAATAGGGAGAACCAATGAGAGACTAGCTGGAGGTGTCTGGACGGGCAAATTTAACTCTCATTTCCCACCAGGAAGAGGAATTAACCAAAGGCTCAGCGTGCCGTGCCAGAACCAGATTAGGGCCTGAAGCAATCCTGCGGTGTTGCGACCAGCTCACAAGAAAGCGAGTTGAAGAAAGGAGCTCAGGGGCACTGTAATTCACAAACCTGCAGAGTTATAAATGACAGCTATCGTCCAAAAATATACTGAAGTAAGGCTGCCAAGAGGACTTGAAAGCGGGGCAGAATTGCAGGAAACCGATTTCAGGAGGTAGACTGGAATTGCATTGAAAGCATAGGAAAAGAGGCAGAACGTCCACAATGATGCACTTGGCCAAAAAGGGCGTATGCGTTTTTTCCTGCAGGAAAAAACGCATACGCCCTTTTTGGCCAACCAAGCAAGCTTGCAAAGGAAATCTGCACTACAATGAAGTCTCACTTCCCCCCGGTCAAAAGGGGCATCAGAAAAAAGTGTAAAATCCAGAAGGCAGGACAGGCCATGGAGAACTGGGAGCCTTGTTATGCTGATGGGCGGGATGTAAATTGCCAACAGCCACTCGGGAGAAGTGTATGGTGTTTCCTGAAACATCTAAAAAACAAAGCAACAGAGCCTAGGGCACTTCCACTTATGGTCCTATAGCTTAGGGAAATTAAAATCAAAAAGACACAGCCACCCCAAAGTTTGGGACGGCTCTGTTTACAAGAACCTCGTTTACGGTACAAGTTCAATATCGCAGAAAGTGAGTAATGGATAAAGAAGTTGTGGTACTTACGTACAATGCAATATCACTCAGCAATGAAATCTATGTCATCAGGCCCGTAGCAGCATAATGAGTGGATTCAGGTATGATGATTCTAACTGAAATAAGTCACACAGAAAAAGAAACATCATAAGATATCACTAATACACGGAATGTAAACTTGGCTACACAGGAACTGAATTACAAAACAGAACAGGGTCTCAAATTTAGAAAACCAACTTATGCTTGCTAAGGGGAAAGGTGAGTTGGGGTGCTGCCTAAAACCAGAGTTGAAATGAACACAGATAAAGTTCCTTAAGCCAAATATGGAATAGACAAGAGCTACTCCTTGCTCAACGAAATGGACTCAACACCCCATATTAAACGCCTAAGAATGTACCTGACTAGTAAGTATCTTAAAACCTATGGATTGCTATGTCTCCGAAAGAGAATCAAGCGTGTGTACAGGGGCATAAACGCAGCAGTGATAGGATTGGAGAGGTTCGGTGAGCAAATGAAGACCCTTTGAAGTCATATTGCATGGTACCCATTCCACGGGTCTCAACTCTCCAGGTTTAAGGGATTCTTCCTTCAGCTAAAACATGCATGTGGAACCCAGAGTATGATCCACCGTGTGATCGGGAGACGTGTTCAAATATGTCTCAGTTCTCGTCCCCTGGTACTCGGGTGCAACATTCCAGACGCTTTACTAACACTCTCCCGACTTGGAGAGTCAGTGCCTTTAACCTCCTGTTTGGCCCAGTTTGCAATTTCTGCGGAAGATGAACAGGAATAGGGAGAACCAATGAGAGACTAGCTGGAGGTGTCTGGACGGGCAAATTTAACTCTCATTTCCCACCAGGAAGAGGAATTAACCAAAGGCTCAGCGTGCCGTGCCAGAACCAGATTAGGGCCTGAAGCAATCCTGCGGTGTTGCGACCAGCTCACAAGAAAGCGAGTTGAAGAAAGGAGCTCAGGGGCACTGTAATTCACAAACCTGCAGAGTTATAAATGACAGCTATCGTCCAAAAATATACTGAAGTAAGGCTGCCAAGAGGACTTGAAAGCGGGGCAGAATTGCAGGAAACCGATTTCAGGAGGTAGACTGGAATTGCATTGAAA
Source organism: Grampus griseus (assembly GCF_964374135.1). Taxonomy (NCBI): domain Eukaryota; kingdom Metazoa; phylum Chordata; class Mammalia; order Artiodactyla; family Delphinidae; genus Grampus; species Grampus griseus. The sequence continues at coordinate 1,003,938 of NW_028133368.1, forward strand.
GCATAGGAAAAGAGGCAGAACGTCCACAATGATGCACTTGGCCAAAAAGGGCGTATGCGTTTTTTCCTGCAGGAAAAAACGCATACGCCCTTTTTGGCCAACCAAGCAAGCTTGCAAAGGAAATCTGCACTACAATGAAGTCTCACTTCCCCCCGGTCAAAAGGGGCATCAGAAAAAAGTGTAAAATCCAGAAGGCAGGACAGGCCATGGAGAACTGGGAGCCTTGTTATGCTGATGGGCGGGATGTAAATTGCCAACAGCCACTCGGGAGAAGTGTATGGTGTTTCCTGAAACATCTAAAAAACAAAGCAACAGAGCCTAGGGCACTTCCACTTATGGTCCTATAGCTTAGGGAAATTAAAATCAAAAAGACACAGCCACCCCAAAGTTTGGGACGGCTCTGTTTACAAGAACCTCGTTTACGGTACAAGTTCAATATCGCAGAAAGTGAGTAATGGATAAAGAAGTTGTGGTACTTACGTACAATGCAATATCACTCAGCAATGAAATCTATGTCATCAGGCCCGTAGCAGCATAATGAGTGGATTCAGGTATGATGATTCTAACTGAAATAAGTCACACAGAAAAAGAAACATCATAAGATATCACTAATACACGGAATGTAAACTTGGCTACACAGGAACTGAATTACAAAACAGAACAGGGTCTCAAATTTAGAAAACCAACTTATGCTTGCTAAGGGGAAAGGTGAGTTGGGGTGCTGCCTAAAACCAGAGTTGAAATGAACACAGATAAAGTTCCTTAAGCCAAATATGGAATAGACAAGAGCTACTCCTTGCTCAACGAAATGGACTCAACACCCCATATTAAACGCCTAAGAATGTACCTGACTAGTAAGTATCTTAAAACCTATGGATTTCTATGTCTCCGAAAGAGAATCAAGCGTGTGTACAGGGGCATAAACGCAGCAGTGATAGGATTGGAGAGGTTCGGTGAGCAAATGAAGACCCTTTGAAGTCATATTGCATGGTACCCATTCCACGGGTCTCAACTCTCCAGGTTTAAGGGATTCTTCCTTCAGCTAAAACATGCATGTGGAACCCAGAGTATGATCCACCGTGTGATCGGGAGACGTGTTCAAATATGTCTCAGTTCTCGTCCCCTGGTACTCGGGTGCAACATTCCAGACGCTTTACTAACACTCTCCCGACTTGGAGAGTCAGTGCCTTTAACCTCCTGTTTGGCCCAGTTTGCAATTTCTGCGGAAGATGAACAGGAATAGGGAGAACCAATGAGAGACTAGCTGGAGGTGTCTGGACGGGCAAATTTAACTCTCATTTCCCACCAGGAAGAGGAATTAACCAAAGGCTCAGCGTGCCGTGCCAGAACCAGATTAGGGCCTGAAGCAATCCTGCGGTGTTGCGACCAGCTCACAAGAAAGCGAGTTGAAGAAAGGAGCTCAGGGGCACTGTAATTCACAAACCTGCAGAGTTATAAATGACAGCTATCGTCCAAAAATATACTGAAGTAAGGCTGCCAAGAGGACTTGAAAGCGGGGCAGAATTGCAGGAAACCGATTTCAGGAGGTAGACTGGAATTGCAGTTAAAGCATAGGAAAAGAGGCAGAACGTCCACAATGATGCACTTGGCCAAAAAGGGCGTATGCGTTTTTTCCTGAATATATTCAGGAAAAAACGCATACGCCCTTTTTGGCCAACCAAGCAAGCTTGCAAAGGAAATCTGCACTACAATGAAGTCTCACTTCCCCCCGGTCAAAAGGGCCATCTGAAAAAAGTGTAAAATCCAGAAGTTAGGACAGGCCATGGAGAACTGGTAGCCTTGTTATGCTGATGGGCGGGATGTAAATTGCCAACAGCCACTCGGGAGAAGTGTATGGTGTTTCCTGAAACATCTAAAAAACAAAGCAACAGAGCCTAGGGCACTTCCACTTATGGTCCTATAGTTTAGGGAAATTAAAATCAAAAAGACACAGCCACCCCAAAGTTTGGGACGGCTCTGTTTACAAGAACCTCGTTTACGGTACAAGTTCAATATCGCAGAAAGTGAGTAATGGATAAAGAAGTTGTGGTACTTACGTACAATGCAATATCACTCAGCAATGAAATCTATGTCATCAGGCCCGTAGCAGCATAATGAGTGGATTCAGGTATGATGATTCTAACTGAAATAAGTCACACAGAAAAAGAAACATCATAAGATATCACTAATACACGGAATGTAAACTTGGCTACACAGGAACTGAATTACAAAACAGAACAGGGTCTCAAATTTAGAAAACCAACTTATGCTTGCTAAGGGGAAAGGTGAGTTGGGGTGCTGCCTAAAACCAGAGATTGAAATGAACACAGATAAAGTTCCTTAAGCCAAATATGTAATAGACAAGAGCTACACCATGCTCAACGAAATGGACTCAACACCTCATATTAAACGCCTAAGAATGTACCTGACTAGTAAGTATCTTAAAACCTATGGATTGCTATGTCTCCGAAAGAGAATCAAGCGTGTGTACAGGGGCATAAACGCAGCAGTGATAGGATTGGAGAGGTTCGGTGAGCAAATGAAGACCCTTTGAAGTCATATTGCATGGTACCCATTCCACGGGTCTCAACTCTCCAGGTTTAAGGGATTCTTCCTTCAGCTAAAACATGCATGTGGAACCCAGAGTATGATCCACCGTGTGATCGGGAGACGTGTTCAAATATGTCTCAGTTCTCGTCCCCTGGTACTCGGGTGCAACATTCCAGACGCTTTACTAACACTCTCCCGACTTGGAGAGTCAGTGCCTTTAACCTCCTGTTTGGCCCAGTTTGCAATTTCTGCGGAAGATGAACAGGAATAGGGAGAACCAATGAGAGACTAGCTGGAGGTGTCTGGACGGGCAAATTTAACACTCATTTCCCACCAGGAAGAGGAATTAACCAAAGGCTCAGCGTGCCGTGCCAGAACCAGATTAGGGCCTGAAGCAATCCTGCGGTGTTGCGACCAGCTCACAAGAAAGCGAGTTGAAGAAAGGAGCTCAGGGGCACTGTAATTCACAAACCTGCAGAGTTATAAATGACAGCTCTCGTCCAAAAATATACTGAAGTAAGGCTGCCAAGAGGACTTGAAAGCGGGGCAGAATTGCAGGAAACCGATTTCAGGAGGTAGACTGGAATTGCATTGAAAGCATAGGAAAAGAGGCAGAACGTCCACAATGATGCACTTGGCCAAAAAGGGCGTATGCGTTTTTTCCTGCAGGAAAAAACGCATACGCCCTTTTTGGCCAACCAAGCAAGCTTGCAAAGGAAATCTGCACTACAATGAAGTCTCACTTCCCCCCGGTCAAAAGGGGCATCAGAAAAAAGTGTAAAATCCAGAAGGCAGGACAGGCCATGGAGAACTGGGAGCCTTGTTATGCTGATGGGCGGGATGTAAATTGCCAACAGCCACTCGGGAGAAGTGTATGGTGTTTCCTGAAACATCTAAAAAACAAAGCAACAGAGCCTAGGGCACTTCCACTTATGGTCCTATAGCTTAGGGAAATTAAAATCAAAAAGACACAGCCACCCCAAAGTTTGGGACGGCTCTGTTTACAAGAACCTCGTTTACGGTACAAGTTCAATATCGCAGAAAGTGAGTAATGGATAAAGAAGTTGTGGTACTTACGTACAATGCAATATCACTCAGCAATGAAATCTATGTCATCAGGCCCGTAGCAGCATAATGAGTGGATTCAGGTATGATGATTCTAACTGAAATAAGTCACACAGAAAAAGAAACATCATAAGATATCACTAATACACGGAATGTAAACTTGGCTACACAGGAACTGAATTACAAAACAGAACAGGGTCTCAAATTTAGAAAACCAACTTATGCTTGCTAAGGGGAAAGGTGAGTTGGGGTGCTGCCTAAAACCAGAGATTGAAATGAACACAGATAAAGTTCCTTAAGCCAAATATGGAATAGACAATAGCTACTCCTTGCTCAACGAAATGGACTCAACACCCCATATTAAACGCCTAAGAATGTACCTGACTAGTAAGTATCTTAAAACCTATGGATTGCTATGTCTCCGAAAGAGAATCAAGCGTGTGTACAGGGGCATAAACGCAGCAGTGATAGGATTGGAGAGGTTCGGTGAGCAAATGAAGACCCTTTGAAGTCATATTGCATGGTACCCATTCCACGGGTCTCAACTCTCCAGGTTTAAGGGATTCTTCCTTCAGCTAAAACATGCATGTGGAACCCAGAGTATGATCCACCGTGTGATCGGGAGACGTGTTCAAATATGTCTCAGTTCTCGTCCCCTGGTACTCGGGTGCAACATTCCAGACGCTTTACTAACACTCTCCCGACTTGGAGAGTCAGTGCCTTTAACCTCCTGTTTGGCCCAGTTTGCAATTTCTGCGGAAGATGAACAGGAATAGGGAGAACCAATGAGAGACTAGCTGGAGGTGTCTGGACGGGCAAATTTAACTCTCATTTCCCACCAGGAAGAGGAATTAACCAAAGGCTCAGCGTGCCGTGCCGGAACCAGATTAGGGCCTGAAGCAATCCTGCGGTGTTGCGACCAGCTCACAAGAAAGCGAGTTGAAGAAAGGAGCTCAGGGGCACTGTAATTCACAAACCTGCAGAGTTATAAATGACAGCTCTCGTCCAAAAATATACTGAAGTAAGGCTGCCAAGAGGACTTGAAAGCGGGGCAGAATTGCAGGAAACCGATTTCAGGAGGTAGACTGGAATTGCAGTTAAAGCATAGGAAAAGAGGCAGAACGTCCACAATGATGCACTTGGCCAAAAAGGGCGTATGCATTTTTTCCTGAATATATTCAGGAAAAAACGCATACGCCCTTTTTGGCCAACGAAGCAAGCTTGCAAAGGAAATCTGCACTACAATGAAGTCTCACTTCCCCCCCGGTCAAAAGGGCCATCTGAAAAAAGTGTAAAATCCAGAAGGCAGGACAGGCCATGGAGAACTGGTAGCCTTGTTATGCTGATGGGCGGGATGTAAATTGCCAACAGCCACTCGGGAGAAGTGTATGGTGTTTCCTGAAACATCTAAAAAACAAAGCAACAGAGCCTAGGGCACTTCCACTTATGGTCCTATAGTTTAGGGAAATTAAAATCAAAAAGACACAGCCACCCCAAAGTTTGGGACGGCTCTGTTTACAAGAACCTCGTTTACGGTACAAGTTCAATATCGCAGAAAGTGAGTAATGGATAAAGAAGTTGTGGTACTTACGTACAATGCAATATCACTCAGCAATGAAATCTATGTCATCAGGCCCGTAGCAGCATAATGAGTGGATTCAGGTATGATGATTCTAACTGAAATAAGTCACACAGAAAAAGAAACATCATAAGATATCACTAATACACGGAATGTAAACTTGGCTACACAGGAACTGAATTACAAAACAGAACAGGGTCTCAAATTTAGAAAACCAACTTATGCTTGCTAAGGGGAAAGGTGAGTTGGGGTGCTGCCTAAAACCAGAGATTGAAATGAACACAGATAAAGTTCCTTAAGCCAAATATGTAATAGACAAGAGCTACACCATGCTCAACGAAATGGACTCAACACCTCATATTAAACGCCTAAGAATGTACCTGACTAGTAAGTATCTTAAAACCTATGGATTGCTATGTCTCCGAAAGAGAATCAAGCGTGTGTACAGGGGCATAAACGCAGCAGTGATAGGATTGGAGAGGTTCGGTGAGCAAATGAAGACCCTTTGAAGTCATATTGCATGGTACCCATTCCACGGGTCTCAACTCTCCAGGTTTAAGGGATTCTTCCTTCAGCTAAAACATGCATGTGGAACCCAGAGTATGATCCACCGTGTGATCGGGAGACGTGTTCAAATATGTCTCAGTTCTCGTCCCCTGGTACTCGGGTGCAACATTCCAGACGCTTTACTAACACTCTCCCGACTTGGAGAGTCAGTGCCTTTAACCTCCTGTTTGGCCCAGTTTGCAATTTCTGCGGAAGATGAACAGGAATAGGGAGAACCAATGAGAGACTAGCTGGAGGTGTCTGGACGGGCAAATTTAACACTCATTTCCCACCAGGAAGAGGAATTAACCAAAGGCTCAGCGTGCCGTGCCAGAACCAGATTAGGGCCTGAAGCAATCCTGCGGTGTTGCGACCAGCTCACAAGAAAGCGAGTTGAAGAAAGGAGCTCAGGGGCACTGTAATTCACAAACCTGCAGAGTTATAAATGACAGCTATCGTCCAAAAATATACTGAAGTAAGGCTGCCAAGAGGACTTGAAAGCGGGGCAGAATTGCAGGAAACCGATTTCAGGAGGTAGACTGGAATTGCATTGAAAGCATAGGAAAAGAGGCAGAACGTCCACAATGATGCACTTGGCCAAAAAGGGCGTATGCGTTTTTTCCTGCAGGAAAAAACGCATACGCCCTTTTTGGCCAACCAAGCAAGCTTGCAAAGGAAATCTGCACTACAATGAAGTCTCACTTCCCCCCGGTCAAAAGGGGCATCAGAAAAAAGTGTAAAATCCAGAAGGCAGGACAGGCCATGGAGAACTGGGAGCCTTGTTATGCTGATGGGCGGGATGTAAATTGCCAACAGCCACTCGGGAGAAGTGTATGGTGTTTCCTGAAACATCTAAAAAACAAAGCAACAGAGCCTAGGGCACTTCCACTTATGGTCCTATAGCTTAGGGAAATTAAAATCAAAAAGACACAGCCACCCCAAAGTTTGGGACGGCTCTGTTTACAAGAACCTCGTTTACGGTACAAGTTCAATATCGCAGAAAGTGAGTAATGGATAAAGAAGTTGTGGTACTTACGTACAATGCAATATCACTCAGCAATGAAATCTATGTCATCAGGCCCGTAGCAGCATAATGAGTGGATTCAGGTATGATGATTCTAACTGAAATAAGTCACACAGAAAAAGAAACATCATAAGATATCACTAATACACGGAATGTAAACTTGGCTACACAGGAACTGAATTACAAAACAGAACAGGGTCTCAAATTTAGAAAACCAACTTATGCTTGCTAAGGGGAAAGGTGAGTTGGGGTGCTGCCTAAAACCAGAGATTGAAATGAACATAGATAAAGTTCCTTAAGCCAAATATGGAATAGACAAGAGCTACTCCTTGCTCAACGAAATGGACTCAACACCCCATATTAAACGCCTAAGAATGTACCTGACTAGTAAGTATCTTAAAACCTATGGATTGCTATGTCTCCGAAAGAGAATCAAGCGTGTGTACAGGGGCATAAACGCAGCAGTGATAGGATTGGAGAGGTTCGGTGAGCAAATGAAGACCCTTTGAAGTCATATTGCATGGTACCCATTCCACGGGTCTCAACTCTCCAGGTTTAAGGGATTCTTCCTTCAGCTAAAACATGCATGTGGAACCCAGAGTATGATCCACCGTGTGATCGGGAGACGTGTTCAAATATGTCTCAGTTCTCGTCCCCTGGTACTCGGGTGCAACATTCCAGACGCTTTACTAACACTCTCCCGACTTGGAGAGTCAGTGCCTTTAACCTCCTGTTTGGCCCAGTTTGCAATTTCTGCGGAAGATGAACAGGAATAGGGAGAACCAATGAGAGACTAGCTGGAGGTGTCTGGACGGGCAAATTTAACTCTCATTTCCCACCAGGAAGAGGAATTAACCAAAGGCTCAGCGTGCCGTGCCGGAACCAGATTAGGGCCTGAAGCAATCCTGCGGTGTTGCGACCAGCTCACAAGAAAGCGAGTTGAAGAAAGGAGCTCAGGGGCACTGTAATTCACAAACCTGCAGAGTTATAAATGACAGCTCTCGTCCAAAAATATACTGAAGTAAGGCTGCCAAGAGGACTTGAAAGCGGGGCAGAATTGCAGGAAACCGATTTCAGGAGGTAGACTGGAATTGCATTGAAAGCATAGGAAAAGAGGCAGAACGTCCACAATGATGCACTTGGCCAAAAAGGGCGTATGCGTTTTTTCCTGCAGGAAAAAACGCATACGCCCTTTTTGGCCAACCAAGCAAGCTTGCAAAGGAAATCTGCACTACAATGAAGTCTCACTTCCCCCCGGTCCAAAGGGGCATCAGAAAAAAGTGTAAAATCCAGAAGGCAGGACAGGCCATGGAGAACTGGGAGCCTTGTTATGCTGATGGGCGGGATGTAAATTGCCAACAGCCACTCGGGAGAAGTGTATGGTGTTTCCTGAAACATCTAAAAAACAAAGCAACAGAGCCTAGGGCACTTCCACTTATGGTCCTATAGCTTAGGGAAATTAAAATCAAAAAGACACAGCCACCCCAAAGTTTGGGACGGCTCTGTTTACAAGAACCTCGTTTACGGTACAAGTTCAATATCGCAGAAAGTGAGTAATGGATAAAGAAGTTGTGGTACTTACGTACAATGCAATATCACTCAGCAATGAAATCTATGTCATCAGGCCCGTAGCAGCATAATGAGTGGATTCAGGTATGATGATTCTAACTGAAATAAGTCACACAGAAAAAGAAACATCATAAGATATCACTAATACACGGAATGTAAACTTGGCTACACAGGAACTGAATTACAAAACAGAACAGGGTCTCAAATTTAGAAAACCAACTTATGCTTGCTAAGGGGAAAGGTGAGTTGGGGTGCTGCCTAAAACCAGAGATTGAAATGAACACAGATAAAGTTCCTTAAGCCAAATATGTAATAGACAAGAGCTACACCATGCTCAACGAAATGGACTCAACACCTCATATTAAACGCCTAAGAATGTACCTGACTAGTAAGTATCTTAAAACCTATGGATTGCTATGTCTCCGAAAGAGAATCAAGCGTGTGTACAGGGGCATAAACGCAGCAGTGATAGGATTGGAGAGGTTCGGTGAGCAAATGAAGACCCTTTGAAGTCATATTGCATGGTACCCATTCCACGGGTCTCAACTCTCCAGGTTTAAGGGATTCTTCCTTCAGCTAAAACATGCATGTGGAACCCAGAGTATGATCCACCGTGTGATCGGGAGACGTGTTCCAATATGTCTCAGTTCTCGTCCCCTGGTACTCGGGTGCAACATTCCAGACGCTTTACTAACACTCTCCCGACTTGGAGAGTCAGTGCCTTTAACCTCCTGTTTGGCCCAGTTTGCAATTTCTGCGGAAGATGAACAGGAATAGGGAGAACCAATGAGAGACTAGCTGGAGGTGTCTGGACGGGCAAATTTAACTCTCATTTCCCACCAGGAAGAGGAATTAACCAAAGGCTCAGCGTGCCGTGCCGGAACCAGATTAGGGCCTGAAGCAATCCTGCGGTGTTGCGACCAGCTCACAAGAAAGCGAGTTGAAGAAAGGAGCTCAGGGGCACTGTAATTCACAAACCTGCAGAGTTATAAATGACAGCTCTCGTCCAAAAATATACTGAAGTAAGGCTGCCAAGAGGACTTGAAAGCGGGGCAGAATTGCAGGAAACCGATTTCAGGAGGTAGACTGGAATTGCATTGAAAGCATAGGAAAAGAGGCAGAACGTCCACAATGATGCACTTGGCCAAAAAGGGCGTATGCGTTTTTTCCTGCAGGAAAAAACGCATACGCCCTTTTTGGCCAACCAAGCAAGCTTGCAAAGGAAATCTGCACTACAATGAAGTCTCACTTCCCCCCGGTCAAAAGGGGCATCAGAAAAAAGTGTAAAATCCAGAAGGCAGGACAGGCCATGGAGAACTGGGAGCCTTGTTATGCTGATGGGCGGGATGTAAATTGCCAACAGCCACTCGGGAGAAGTGTATGGTGTTTCCTGAAACATCTAAAAAACAAAGCAACAGAGCCTAGGGCACTTCCACTTATGGTCCTATAGCTTAGGGAAATTAAAATCAAAAAGACACAGCCACCCCAAAGTTTGGGACGGCTCTGTTTACAAGAACCTCGTTTACGGTACAAGTTCAATATCGCAGAAAGTGAGTAATGGATAAAGAAGTTGTGGTACTTACGTACAATGCAATATCACTCAGCAATGAAATCTATGTCATCAGGCCCGTAGCAGCATAATGAGTGGATTCAGGTATGATGATTCTAACTGAAATAAGTCACACAGAAAAAGAAACATCATAAGATATCACTAATACACGGAATGTAAACTTGGCTACACAGGAACTGAATTACAAAACAGAACAGGGTCTCAAATTTAGAAAACCAACTTATGCTTGCTAAGGGGAAAGGTGAGTTGGGGTGCTGCCTAAAACCAGAGATTGAAATGAACACAGATAAAGTTCCTTAAGCCAAATATGTAATAGACAAGAGCTACACCATGCTCAACGAAATGGACTCAACACCTCATATTAAACGCCTAAGAATGTACCTGACTAGTAAGTATCTTAAAACCTATGGATTGCTATGTCTCCGAAAGAGAATCAAGCGTGTGTACAGGGGCATAAACGCAGCAGTGATAGGATTGGAGAGGTTCGGTGAGCAAATGAAGACCCTTTGAAGTCATATTGCATGGTACCCATTCCACGGGTCTCAACTCTCCAGGTTTAAGGGATTCTTCCTTCAGCTAAAACATGCATGTGGAACCCAGAGTATGATCCACCGTGTGATCGGGAGACGTGTTCAAATATGTCTCAGTTCTCGTCCCCTGGTACTCGGGTGCAACATTCCAGACGCTTTACTAACACTCTCCCGACTTGGAGAGTCAGTGCCTTTAACCTCCTGTTTGGCCCAGTTTGCAATTTCTGCGGAAGATGAACAGGAATAGGGAGAACCAATGAGAGACTAGCTGGAGGTGTCTGGACGGGCAAATTTAACACTCATTTCCCACCAGGAAGAGGAATTAACCAAAGGCTCAGCGTGCCGTGCCAGAACCAGATTAGGGCCTGAAGCAATCCTGCGGTGTTGCGACCAGCTCACAAGAAAGCGAGTTGAAGAAAGGAGCTCAGGGGCACTGTAATTCACAAACCTGCAGAGTTATAAATGACAGCTATCGTCCAAAAATATACTGAAGTAAGGCTGCCAAGAGGACTTGAAAGCGGGGCAGAATTGCAGGAAACCGATTTCAGGAGGTAGACTGGAATTGCATTGAAAGCATAGGAAAAGAGGCAGAACGTCCACAATGATGCACTTGGCCAAAAAGGGCGTATGCGTTTTTTCCTGCAGGAAAAAACGCATACGCCCTTTTTGGCCAACCAAGCAAGCTTGCAAAGGAAATCTGCACTACAATGAAGTCTCACTTCCCCCCGGTCAAAAGGGGCATCAGAAAAAAGTGTAAAATCCAGAAGGCAGGACAGGCCATGGAGAACTGGGAGCCTTGTTATGCTGATGGGCGGGATGTAAATTGCCAACAGCCACTCGGGAGAAGTGTATGGTGTTTCCTGAAACATCTAAAAAACAAAGCAACAGAGCCTAGGGCACTTCCACTTATGGTCCTATAGCTTAGGGAAATTAAAATCAAAAAGACACAGCCACCCCAAAGTTTGGGACGGCTCTGTTTACAAGAACCTCGTTTACGGTACAAGTTCAATATCGCAGAAAGTGAGTAATGGATAAAGAAGTTGTGGTACTTACGTACAATGCAATATCACTCAGCAATGAAATCTATGTCATCAGGCCCGTAGCAGCATAATGAGTGGATTCAGGTATGATGATTCTAACTGAAATAAGTCACACAGAAAAAGAAACATCATAAGATATCACTAATACACGGAATGTAAACTTGGCTACACAGGAACTGAATTACAAAACAGAACAGGGTCTCAAATTTAGAAAACCAACTTATGCTTGCTAAGGGGAAAGGTGAGTTGGGGTGCTGCCTAAAACCAGAGATTGAAATGAACATAGATAAAGTTCCTTAAGCCAAATATGGAATAGACAAGAGCTACTCCTTGCTCAACGAAATGGACTCAACACCCCATATTAAACGCCTAAGAATGTACCTGACTAGTAAGTATCTTAAAACCTATGGATTGCTATGTCTCCGAAAGAGAATCAAGCGTGTGTACAGGGGCATAAACGCAGCAGTGATAGGATTGGAGAGGTTCGGTGAGCAAATGAAGACCCTTTGAAGTCATATTGCATGGTACCCATTCCACGGGTCTCAACTCTCCAGGTTTAAGGGATTCTTCCTTCAGCTAAAACATGCATGTGGAACCCAGAGTATGATCCACCGTGTGATCGGGAGACGTGTTCAAATATGTCTCAGTTCTCGTCCCCTGGTACTCGGGTGCAACATTCCAGACGCTTTACTAACACTCTCCCGACTTGGAGAGTCAGTGCCTTTAACCTCCTGTTTGGCCCAGTTTGCAATTTCTGCGGAAGATGAACAGGAATAGGGAGAACCAATGAGAGACTAGCTGGAGGTGTCTGGACGGGCAAATTTAACTCTCATTTCCCACCAGGAAGAGGAATTAACCAAAGGCTCAGCGTGCCGTGCCGGAACCAGATTAGGGCCTGAAGCAATCCTGCGGTGTTGCGACCAGCTCACAAGAAAGCGAGTTGAAGAAAGGAGCTCAGGGGCACTGTAATTCACAAACCTGCAGAGTTATAAATGACAGCTCTCGTCCAAAAATATACTGAAGTAAGGCTGCCAAGAGGACTTGAAAGCGGGGCAGAATTGCAGGAAACCGATTTCAGGAGGTAGACTGGAATTGCATTGAAAGCATAGGAAAAGAGGCAGAACGTCCACAATGATGCACTTGGCCAAAAAGGGCGTGTGCGTTTTTTCCTGCAGGAAAAAACGCATACGCCCTTTTTGGCCAACCAAGCAAGCTTGCAAAGGAAATCTGCACTACAATGAAGTCTCACTTCCCCCCCGGTCAAAAGGGCCATCTGAAAAAAGTGTAAAATCCAGAAGGCAGGACAGGCCATGGAGAACTGGTAGCCTTGTTATGCTGATGGGCGGGATGTAAATTGCCAACAGCCACTCGGGAGAAGTGTATGGTGTTTCCTGAAACATCTAAAAAACAAAGCAACAGAGCCTAGGGCACTTCCACTTATGGTCCTATAGTTTAGGGAAATTAAAATCAAAAAGACACAGCCACCCCAAAGTTTGGGACGGCTCTGTTTACAAGAACCTCGTTTACGGTACAAGTTCAATATCGCAGAAAGTGAGTAATGGATAAAGAAGTTGTGGTACTTACGTACAATGCAATATCACTCAGCAATGAAATCTATGTCATCAGGCCCGTAGCAGCATAATGAGTGGATTCAGGTATGATGATTCTAACTGAAATAAGTCACACAGAAAAAGAAACATCATAAGATATCACTAATACACGGAATGTAAACTTGGCTACACAGGAACTGAATTACAAAACAGAACAGGGTCTCAAATTTAGAAAACCAACTTATGCTTGCTAAGGGGAAAGGTGAGTTGGGGTGCTGCCTAAAACCAGAGATTGAAATGAACACAGATAAAGTTCCTTAAGCCAAATATGTAATAGACAAGAGCTACACCTTGCTCAACGAAATGGACTCAACACCTCATATTAAACGCCTAAGAATGTACCTGACTAGTAAGTATCTTAAAACCTATGGATTGCTATGTCTCCGAAAGAGAATCAAGCGTGTGTACAGGGGCATAAACGCAGCAGTGATAGGATTGGAGAGGTTCGGTGAGCAAATGAAGACCCTTTGAAGTCATATTGCATGGTACCCATTCCACGGGTCTCAACTCTCCAGGTTTAAGGGATTCTTCCTTCAGCTAAAACATGCATGTGGAACCCAGAGTATGATCCACCGTGTGATCGGGAGACGTGTTCAAATATGTCTCAGTTCTCGTCCCCTGGTACTCGGGTGCAACATTCCAGACGCTTTACTAACACTCTCCCGACTTGGAGAGTCAGTGCCTTTAACCTCCTGTTTGGCCCAGTTTGCAATTTCTGCGGAAGATGAACAGGAATAGGGAGAACCAATGAGAGACTAGCTGGAGGTGTCTGGACGGGCAAATTTAACACTCATTTCCCACCAGGAAGAGGAATTAACCAAAGGCTCAGCGTGCCGTGCCAGAACCAGATTAGGGCCTGAAGCAATCCTGCGGTGTTGCGACCAGCTCACAAGAAAGCGAGTTGAAGAAAGGAGCTCAGGGGCACTGTAATTCACAAACCTGCAGAGTTATAAATGACAGCTATCGTCCAAAAATATACTGAAGTAAGGCTGCCAAGAGGACTTGAAAGCGGGGCAGAATTGCAGGAAACCGATTTCAGGAGGTAGACTGGAATTGCATTGAAAGCATAGGAAAAGAGGCAGAACGTCCACAATGATGCACTTGGCCAAAAAGGGCGTATGCGTTTTTTCCTGCAGGAAAAAACGCATACGCCCTTTTTGGCCAACCAAGCAAGCTTGCAAAGGAAATCTGCACTACAATGAAGTCTCACTTCCCCCCGGTCAAAAGGGCCATCAGAAAAAAGTGTAAAATCCAGAAGGCAGGACAGGCCATGGAGAACTGGGAGCCTTGTTATGCTGATGGGCGGGATGTAAATTGCCAACAGCCACTCGGGAGAAGTGTATGGTGTTTCCTGAAACATCTAAAAAACAAAGCAACAGAGCCTAGGGCACTTCCACTTATGGTCCTATAGCTTAGGGAAATTAAAATCAAAAAGACACAGCCACCCCAAAGTTTGGGACGGCTCTGTTTACAAGAACCTCGTTTACGGTACAAGTTCAATATCGCAGAAAGTGAGTAATGGATAAAGAAGTTGTGGTACTTACGTACAATGCAATATCACTCAGCAATGAAATCTATGTCATCAGGCCCGTAGCAGCATAATGAGTGGATTCAGGTATGATGATTCTAACTGAAATAAGTCACACAGAAAAAGAAACATCATAAGATATCACTAATACACGGAATGTAAACTTGGCTACACAGGAACTGAATTACAAAACAGAACAGGGTCTCAAATTTAGAAAACCAACTTATGCTTGCTAAGGGGAAAGGTGAGTTGGGGTGCTGCCTAAAACCAGAGATTGAAATGAACATAGATAAAGTTCCTTAAGCCAAATATGGAATAGACAAGAGCTACTCCTTGCTCAACGAAATGGACTCAACACCCCATATTAAACGCCTAAGAATGTACCTGACTAGTAAGTATCTTAAAACCTATGGATTGCTATGTCTCCGAAAGAGAATCAAGCGTGTGTACAGGGGCATAAACGCAGCAGTGATAGGATTGGAGAGGTTCGGTGAGCAAATGAAGACCCTTTGAAGTCATATTGCATGGTACCCATTCCACGGGTCTCAACTCTCCAGGTTTAAGGGATTCTTCCTTCAGCTAAAACATGCATGTGGAACCCAGAGTATGATCCACCGTGTGATCGGGAGACGTGTTCAAATATGTCTCAGTTCTCGTCCCCTGGTACTCGGGTGCAACATTCCAGACGCTTTACTAACACTCTCCCGACTTGGAGAGTCAGTGCCTTTAACCTCCTGTTTGGCCCAGTTTGCAATTTCTGCGGAAGATGAACAGGAATAGGGAGAACCAATGAGAGACTAGCTGGAGGTGTCTGGACGGGCAAATTTAACTCTCATTTCCCACCAGGAAGAGGAATTAACCAAAGGCTCAGCGTGCCGTGCCGGAACCAGATTAGGGCCTGAAGCAATCCTGCGGTGTTGCGACCAGCTCACAAGAAAGCGAGTTGAAGAAAGGAGCTCAGGGGCACTGTAATTCACAAACCTGCAGAGTTATAAATGACAGCTCTCGTCCAGAAATATACTGAAGTAAGGCTGCCAAGAGGACTTGAAAGCGGGGCAGAATTGCAGGAAACCGATTTCAGGAGGTAGACTGGAATTGCAGTTAAAGCATAGGAAAAGAGGCAGAACGTCCACAATGATGCACTTGGCCAAAAAGGGCATATGCGTTTTTTCCTGAATATATTCAGGAAAAAACGCATACGCCCTTTTTGGCCAACGAAGCAAGCTTGCAAAGGAAATCTGCACTACAATGAAGTCTCACTTCCCCCCCGGTCAAAAGGGCCATCTGAAAAAAGTGTAAAATCCAGAAGGCAGGACAGGCCATGGAGAACTGGTAGCCTTGTTATGCTGATGGGCGGGATGTAAATTGCCAACAGCCACTCGGGAGAAGTGTATGGTGTTTCCTGAAACATCTAAAAAACAAAGCAACAGAGCCTAGGGCACTTCCACTTATGGTCCTATAGTTTAGGGAAATTAAAATCAAAAAGACACAGCCACCCCAAAGTTTGGGACGGCTCTGTTTACAAGAACCTCGTTTACGGTACAAGTTCAATATCGCAGAAAGTGAGTAATGGATAAAGAAGTTGTGGTACTTACGTACAATGCAATATCACTCAGCAATGAAATCTATGTCATCAGGCCCGTAGCAGCATAATGAGTGGATTCAGGTATGATGATTCTAACTGAAATAAGTCACACAGAAAAAGAAACATCATAAGATATCACTAATACACGGAATGTAAACTTGGCTACACAGGAACTGAATTACAAAACAGAACAGGGTCTCAAATTTAGAAAACCAACTTATGCTTGCTAAGGGGAAAGGTGAGTTGGGGTGCTGCCTAAAACCAGAGATTGAAATGAACACAGATAAAGTTCCTTAAGCCAAATATGTAATAGACAAGAGCTACACCATGCTCAACGAAATGGACTCAACACCTCATATTAAACGCCTAAGAATGTACCTGACTAGTAAGTATCTTAAAACCTATGGATTGCTATGTCTCCGAAAGAGAATCAAGCGTGTGTACAGGGGCATAAACGCAGCAGTGATAGGATTGGAGAGGTTCGGTGAGCAAATGAAGACCCTTTGAAGTCATATTGCATGGTACCCATTCCACGGGTCTCAACTCTCCAGGTTTAAGGGATTCTTCCTTCAGCTAAAACATGCATGTGGAACCCAGAGTATGATCCACCGTGTGATCGGGAGACGTGTTCAAATATGTCTCAGTTCTCGTCCCCTGGTACTCGGGTGCAACATTCCAGACGCTTTACTAACACTCTCCCGACTTGGAGAGTCAGTGCCTTTAACCTCCTGTTTGGCCCAGTTTGCAATTTCTGCGGAAGATGAACAGGAATAGGGAGAACCAATGAGAGACTAGCTGGAGGTGTCTGGACGGGCAAATTTAACACTCATTTCCCACCAGGAAGAGGAATTAACCAAAGGCTCAGCGTGCCGTGCCAGAACCAGATTAGGGCCTGAAGCAATCCTGCGGTGTTGCGACCAGCTCACAAGAAAGCGAGTTGAAGAAAGGAGCTCAGGGGCACTGTAATTCACAAACCTGCAGAGTTATAAATGACAGCTATCGTCCAAAAATATACTGAAGTAAGGCTGCCAAGAGGACTTGAAAGCGGGGCAGAATTGCAGGAAACCGATTTCAGGAGGTAGACTGGAATTGCATTGAAAGCATAGGAAAAGAGGCAGAACGTCCACAATGATGCACTTGGCCAAAAAGGGCGTATGCGTTTTTTCCTGCAGGAAAAAACGCATACGCCCTTTTTGGCCAACCAAGCAAGCTTGCAAAGGAAATCTGCACTACAATGAAGTCTCACTTCCCCCCGGTCAAAAGGGGCATCAGAAAAAAGTGTAAAATCCAGAAGGCAGGACAGGCCATGGAGAACTGGGAGCCTTGTTATGCTGATGGGCGGGATGTAAATTGCCAACAGCCACTCGGGAGAAGTGTATGGTGTTTCCTGAAACATCTAAAAAACAAAGCAACAGAGCCTAGGGCACTTCCACTTATGGTCCTATAGCTTAGGGAAATTAAAATCAAAAAGACACAGCCACCCCAAAGTTTGGGACGGCTCTGTTTACAAGAACCTCGTTTACGGTACAAGTTCAATATCGCAGAAAGTGAGTAATGGATAAAGAAGTTGTGGTACTTACGTACAATGCAATATCACTCAGCAATGAAATCTATGTCATCAGGCCCGTAGCAGCATAATGAGTGGATTCAGGTATGATGATTCTAACTGAAATAAGTCACACAGAAAAAGAAACATCATAAGATATCACTAATACACGGAATGTAAACTTGGCTACACAGGAACTGAATTACAAAACAGAACAGGGTCTCAAATTTAGAAAACCAACTTATGCTTGCTAAGGGGAAAGGTGAGTTGGGGTGCTGCCTAAAACCAGAGATTGAAATGAACACAGATAAAGTTCCTTAAGCCAAATATGTAATAGACAAGAGCTACACCATGCTCAACGAAATGGACTCAACACCTCATATTAAACGCCTAAGAATGTACCTGACTAGTAAGTATCTTAAAACCTATGGATTGCTATGTCTCCGAAAGAGAATCAAGCGTGTGTACAGGGGCATAAACGCAGCAGTGATAGGATTGGAGAGGTTCGGTGAGCAAATGAAGACCCTTTGAAGTCATATTGCATGGTACCCATTCCACGGGTCTCAACTCTCCAGGTTTAAGGGATTCTTCCTTCAGCTAAAACATGCATGTGGAACCCAGAGTATGATCCACCGTGTGATCGGGAGACGTGTTCCAATATGTCTCAGTTCTCGTCCCCTGGTACTCGGGTGCAACATTCCAGACGCTTTACTAACACTCTCCCGACTTGGAGAGTCAGTGCCTTTAACCTCCTGTTTGGCCCAGTTTGCAATTTCTGCGGAAGATGAACAGGAATAGGGAGAACCAATGAGAGACTAGCTGGAGGTGTCTGGACGGGCAAATTTAACTCTCATTTCCCACCAGGAAGAGGAATTAACCAAAGGCTCAGCGTGCCGTGCCGGAACCAGATTAGGGCCTGAAGCAATCCTGCGGTGTTGCGACCAGCTCACAAGAAAGCGAGTTGAAGAAAGGAGCTCAGGGGCACTGTAATTCACAAACCTGCAGAGTTATAAATGACAGCTCTCGTCCAAAAATATACTGAAGTAAGGCTGCCAAGAGGACTTGAAAGCGGGGCAGAATTGCAGGAAACCGATTTCAGGAGGTAGACTGGAATTGCATTGAAAGCATAGGAAAAGAGGCAGAACGTCCACAATGATGCACTTGGCCAAAAAGGGCGTATGCGTTTTTTCCTGCAGGAAAAAACGCATACGCCCTTTTTGGCCAACCAAGCAAGCTTGCAAAGGAAATCTGCACTACAATGAAGTCTCACTTCCCCCCGGTCAAAAGGGGCATCAGAAAAAAGTGTAAAATCCAGAAGGCAGGACAGGCCATGGAGAACTGGGAGCCTTGTTATGCTGATGGGCGGGATGTAAATTGCCAACAGCCACTCGGGAGAAGTGTATGGTGTTTCCTGAAACATCTAAAAAACAAAGCAACAGAGCCTAGGGCACTTCCACTTATGGTCCTATAGCTTAGGGAAATTAAAATCAAAAAGACACAGCCACCCCAAAGTTTGGGACGGCTCTGTTTACAAGAACCTCGTTTACGGTACAAGTTCAATATCGCAGAAAGTGAGTAATGGATAAAGAAGTTGTGGTACTTACGTACAATGCAATATCACTCAGCAATGAAATCTATGTCATCAGGCCCGTAGCAGCATAATGAGTGGATTCAGGTATGATGATTCTAACTGAAATAAGTCACACAGAAAAAGAAACATCATAAGATATCACTAATACACGGAATGTAAACTTGGCTACACAGGAACTGAATTACAAAACAGAACAGGGTCTCAAATTTAGAAAACCAACTTATGCTTGCTAAGGGGAAAGGTGAGTTGGGGTGCTGCCTAAAACCAGAGATTGAAATGAACACAGATAAAGTTCCTTAAGCCAAATATGTAATAGACAAGAGCTACACCATGCTCAACGAAATGGACTCAACACCTCATATTAAACGCCTAAGAATGTACCTGACTAGTAAGTATCTTAAAACCTATGGATTGCTATGTCTCCGAAAGAGAATCAAGCGTGTGTACAGGGGCATAAACGCAGCAGTGATAGGATTGGAGAGGTTCGGTGAGCAAATGAAGACCCTTTGAAGTCATATTGCATGGTACCCATTCCACGGGTCTCAACTCTCCAGGTTTAAGGGATTCTTCCTTCAGCTAAAACATGCATGTGGAACCCAGAGTATGATCCACCGTGTGATCGGGAGACGTGTTCAAATATGTCTCAGTTCTCGTCCCCTGGTACTCGGGTGCAACATTCCAGACGCTTTACTAACACTCTCCCGACTTGGAGAGTCAGTGCCTTTAACCTCCTGTTTGGCCCAGTTTGCAATTTCTGCGGAAGATGAACAGGAATAGGGAGAACCAATGAGAGACTAGCTGGAGGTGTCTGGACGGGCAAATTTAACACTCATTTCCCACCAGGAAGAGGAATTAACCAAAGGCTCAGCGTGCCGTGCCAGAACCAGATTAGGGCCTGAAGCAATCCTGCGGTGTTGCGACCAGCTCACAAGAAAGCGAGTTGAAGAAAGGAGCTCAGGGGCACTGTAATTCACAAACCTGCAGAGTTATAAATGACAGCTATCGTCCAAAAATATACTGAAGTAAGGCTGCCAAGAGGACTTGAAAGCGGGGCAGAATTGCAGGAAACCGATTTCAGGAGGTAGACTGGAATTGCATTGAAAGCATAGGAAAAGAGGCAGAACGTCCACAATGATGCACTTGGCCAAAAAGGGCGTATGCGTTTTTTCCTGCAGGAAAAAACGCATACGCCCTTTTTGGCCAACCAAGCAAGCTTGCAAAGGAAATCTGCACTACAATGAAGTCTCACTTCCCCCCGGTCAAAAGGGGCATCAGAAAAAAGTGTAAAATCCAGAAGGCAGGACAGGCCATGGAGAACTGGGAGCCTTGTTATGCTGATGGGCGGGATGTAAATTGCCAACAGCCACTCGGGAGAAGTGTATGGTGTTTCCTGAAACATCTAAAAAACAAAGCAACAGAGCCTAGGGCACTTCCACTTATGGTCCTATAGCTTAGGGAAATTAAAATCAAAAAGACACAGCCACCCCAAAGTTTGGGACGGCTCTGTTTACAAGAACCTCGTTTACGGTACAAGTTCAATATCGCAGAAAGTGAGTAATGGATAAAGAAGTTGTGGTACTTACGTACAATGCAATATCACTCAGCAATGAAATCTATGTCATCAGGCCCGTAGCAGCATAATGAGTGGATTCAGGTATGATGATTCTAACTGAAATAAGTCACACAGAAAAAGAAACATCATAAGATATCACTAATACACGGAATGTAAACTTGGCTACACAGGAACTGAATTACAAAACAGAACAGGGTCTCAAATTTAGAAAACCAACTTATGCTTGCTAAGGGGAAAGGTGAGTTGGGGTGCTGCCTAAAACCAGAGATTGAAATGAACATAGATAAAGTTCCTTAAGCCAAATATGGAATAGACAAGAGCTACTCCTTGCTCAACGAAATGGACTCAACACCCCATATTAAACGCCTAAGAATGTACCTGACTAGTAAGTATCTTAAAACCTATGGATTGCTATGTCTCCGAAAGAGAATCAAGCGTGTGTACAGGGGCATAAACGCAGCAGTGATAGGATTGGAGAGGTTCGGTGAGCAAATGAAGACCCTTTGAAGTCATATTGCATGGTACCCATTCCACGGGTCTCAACTCTCCAGGTTTAAGGGATTCTTCCTTCAGCTAAAACATGCATGTGGAACCCAGAGTATGATCCACCGTGTGATCGGGAGACGTGTTCAAATATGTCTCAGTTCTCGTCCCCTGGTACTCGGGTGCAACATTCCAGACGCTTTACTAACACTCTCCCGACTTGGAGAGTCAGTGCCTTTAACCTCCTGTTTGGCCCAGTTTGCAATTTCTGCGGAAGATGAACAGGAATAGGGAGAACCAATGAGAGACTAGCTGGAGGTGTCTGGACGGGCAAATTTAACTCTCATTTCCCACCAGGAAGAGGAATTAACCAAAGGCTCAGCGTGCCGTGCCGGAACCAGATTAGGGCCTGAAGCAATCCTGCGGTGTTGCGACCAGCTCACAAGAAAGCGAGTTGAAGAAAGGAGCTCAGGGGCACTGTAATTCACAAACCTGCAGAGTTATAAATGACAGCTCTCGTCCAAAAATATACTGAAGTAAGGCTGCCAAGAGGACTTGAAAGCGGGGCAGAATTGCAGGAAACCGATTTCAGGAGGTAGACTGGAATTGCATTGAAAGCATAGGAAAAGAGGCAGAACGTCCACAATGATGCACTTGGCCAAAAAGGGCGTGTGCGTTTTTTCCTGCAGGAAAAAACGCATACGCCCTTTTTGGCCAACCAAGCAAGCTTGCAAAGGAAATCTGCACTACAATGAAGTCTCACTTCCCCCCCGGTCAAAAGGGCCATCTGAAAAAAGTGTAAAATCCAGAAGGCAGGACAGGCCATGGAGAACTGGTAGCCTTGTTATGCTGATGGGCGGGATGTAAATTGCCAACAGCCACTCGGGAGAAGTGTATGGTGTTTCCTGAAACATCTAAAAAACAAAGCAACAGAGCCTAGGGCACTTCCACTTATGGTCCTATAGTTTAGGGAAATTAAAATCAAAAAGACACAGCCACCCCAAAGTTTGGGACGGCTCTGTTTACAAGAACCTCGTTTACGGTACAAGTTCAATATCGCAGAAAGTGAGTAATGGATAAAGAAGTTGTGGTACTTACGTACAATGCAATATCACTCAGCAATGAAATCTATGTCATCAGGCCCGTAGCAGCATAATGAGTGGATTCAGGTATGATGATTCTAACTGAAATAAGTCACACAGAAAAAGAAACATCATAAGATATCACTAATACACGGAATGTAAACTTGGCTACACAGGAACTGAATTACAAAACAGAACAGGGTCTCAAATTTAGAAAACCAACTTATGCTTGCTAAGGGGAAAGGTGAGTTGGGGTGCTGCCTAAAACCAGAGATTGAAATGAACACAGATAAAGTTCCTTAAGCCAAATATGTAATAGACAAGAGCTACACCTTGCTCAACGAAATGGACTCAACACCTCATATTAAACGCCTAAGAATGTACCTGACTAGTAAGTATCTTAAAACCTATGGATTGCTATGTCTCCGAAAGAGAATCAAGCGTGTGTACAGGGGCATAAACGCAGCAGTGATAGGATTGGAGAGGTTCGGTGAGCAAATGAAGACCCTTTGAAGTCATATTGCATGGTACCCATTCCACGGGTCTCAACTCTCCAGGTTTAAGGGATTCTTCCTTCAGCTAAAACATGCATGTGGAACCCAGAGTATGATCCACCGTGTGATCGGGAGACGTGTTCAAATATGTCTCAGTTCTCGTCCCCTGGTACTCGGGTGCAACATTCCAGACGCTTTACTAACACTCTCCCGACTTGGAGAGTCAGTGCCTTTAACCTCCTGTTTGGCCCAGTTTGCAATTTCTGCGGAAGATGAACAGGAATAGGGAGAACCAATGAGAGACTAGCTGGAGGTGTCTGGACGGGCAAATTTAACACTCATTTCCCACCAGGAAGAGGAATTAACCAAAGGCTCAGCGTGCCGTGCCAGAACCAGATTAGGGCCTGAAGCAATCCTGCGGTGTTGCGACCAGCTCACAAGAAAGCGAGTTGAAGAAAGGAGCTCAGGGGCACTGTAATTCACAAACCTGCAGAGTTATAAATGACAGCTATCGTCCAAAAATATACTGAAGTAAGGCTGCCAAGAGGACTTGAAAGCGGGGCAGAATTGCAGGAAACCGATTTCAGGAGGTAGACTGGAATTGCATTGAAAGCATAGGAAAAGAGGCAGAACGTCCACAATGATGCACTTGGCCAAAAAGGGCGTATGCGTTTTTTCCTGCAGGAAAAAACGCATACGCCCTTTTTGGCCAACCAAGCAAGCTTGCAAAGGAAATCTGCACTACAATGAAGTCTCACTTCCCCCCGGTCAAAAGGGCCATCAGAAAAAAGTGTAAAATCCAGAAGGCAGGACAGGCCATGGAGAACTGGGAGCCTTGTTATGCTGATGGGCGGGATGTAAATTGCCAACAGCCACTCGGGAGAAGTGTATGGTGTTTCCTGAAACATCTAAAAAACAAAGCAACAGAGCCTAGGGCACTTCCACTTATGGTCCTATAGCTTAGGGAAATTAAAATCAAAAAGACACAGCCACCCCAAAGTTTGGGACGGCTCTGTTTACAAGAACCTCGTTTACGGTACAAGTTCAATATCGCAGAAAGTGAGTAATGGATAAAGAAGTTGTGGTACTTACGTACAATGCAATATCACTCAGCAATGAAATCTATGTCATCAGGCCCGTAGCAGCATAATGAGTGGATTCAGGTATGATGATTCTAACTGAAATAAGTCACACAGAAAAAGAAACATCATAAGATATCACTAATACACGGAATGTAAACTTGGCTACACAGGAACTGAATTACAAAACAGAACAGGGTCTCAAATTTAGAAAACCAACTTATGCTTGCTAAGGGGAAAGGTGAGTTGGGGTGCTGCCTAAAACCAGAGATTGAAATGAACATAGATAAAGTTCCTTAAGCCAAATATGGAATAGACAAGAGCTACTCCTTGCTCAACGAAATGGACTCAACACCCCATATTAAACGCCTAAGAATGTACCTGACTAGTAAGTATCTTAAAACCTATGGATTGCTATGTCTCCGAAAGAGAATCAAGCGTGTGTACAGGGGCATAAACGCAGCAGTGATAGGATTGGAGAGGTTCGGTGAGCAAATGAAGACCCTTTGAAGTCATATTGCATGGTACCCATTCCACGGGTCTCAACTCTCCAGGTTTAAGGGATTCTTCCTTCAGCTAAAACATGCATGTGGAACCCAGAGTATGATCCACCGTGTGATCGGGAGACGTGTTCAAATATGTCTCAGTTCTCGTCCCCTGGTACTCGGGTGCAACATTCCAGACGCTTTACTAACACTCTCCCGACTTGGAGAGTCAGTGCCTTTAACCTCCTGTTTGGCCCAGTTTGCAATTTCTGCGGAAGATGAACAGGAATAGGGAGAACCAATGAGAGACTAGCTGGAGGTGTCTGGACGGGCAAATTTAACTCTCATTTCCCACCAGGAAGAGGAATTAACCAAAGGCTCAGCGTGCCGTGCCGGAACCAGATTAGGGCCTGAAGCAATCCTGCGGTGTTGCGACCAGCTCACAAGAAAGCGAGTTGAAGAAAGGAGCTCAGGGGCACTGTAATTCACAAACCTGCAGAGTTATAAATGACAGCTCTCGTCCAAAAATATACTGAAGTAAGGCTGCCAAGAGGACTTGAAAGCGGGGCAGAATTGCAGGAAACCGATTTCAGGAGGTAGACTGGAATTGCAGTTAAAGCATAGGAAAAGAGGCAGAACGTCCACAATGATGCACTTGGCCAAAAAGGGCGTATGCGTTTTTTCCTGAATATATTCAGGAAAAAACGCATACGCCCTTTTTGGCCAACGAAGCAAGCTTGCAAAGGAAATCTGCACTACAATGAAGTCTCACTTCCCCCCCGGTCAAAAGGGCCATCTGAAAAAAGTGTAAAATCCAGAAGGCAGGACAGGCCATGGAGAACTGGTAGCCTTGTTATGCTGATGGGCGGGATGTAAATTGCCAACAGCCACTCGGGAGAAGTGTATGGTGTTTCCTGAAACATCTAAAAAACAAAGCAACAGAGCCTAGGGCACTTCCACTTATGGTCCTATAGTTTAGGGAAATTAAAATCAAAAAGACACAGCCACCCCAAAGTTTGGGACGGCTCTGTTTACAAGAACCTCGTTTACGGTACAAGTTCAATATCGCAGAAAGTGAGTAATGGATAAAGAAGTTGTGGTACTTACGTACAATGCAATATCACTCAGCAATGAAATCTATGTCATCAGGCCCGTAGCAGCATAATGAGTGGATTCAGGTATGATGATTCTAACTGAAATAAGTCACACAGAAAAAGAAACATCATAAGATATCACTAATACACGGAATGTAAACTTGGCTACACAGGAACTGAATTACAAAACAGAACAGGGTCTCAAATTTAGAAAACCAACTTATGCTTGCTAAGGGGAAAGGTGAGTTGGGGTGCTGCCTAAAACCAGAGATTGAAATGAACACAGATAAAGTTCCTTAAGCCAAATATGTAATAGACAAGAGCTACACCATGCTCAACGAAATGGACTCAACACCTCATATTAAACGCCTAAGAATGTACCTGACTAGTAAGTATCTTAAAACCTATGGATTGCTATGTCTCCGAAAGAGAATCAAGCGTGTGTACAGGGGCATAAACGCAGCAGTGATAGGATTGGAGAGGTTCGGTGAGCAAATGAAGACCCTTTGAAGTCATATTGCATGGTACCCATTCCACGGGTCTCAACTCTCCAGGTTTAAGGGATTCTTCCTTCAGCTAAAACATGCATGTGGAACCCAGAGTATGATCCACCGTGTGATCGGGAGACGTGTTCAAATATGTCTCAGTTCTCGTCCCCTGGTACTCGGGTGCAACATTCCAGACGCTTTACTAACACTCTCCCGACTTGGAGAGTCAGTGCCTTTAACCTCCTGTTTGGCCCAGTTTGCAATTTCTGCGGAAGATGAACAGGAATAGGGAGAACCAATGAGAGACTAGCTGGAGGTGTCTGGACGGGCAAATTTAACTCTCATTTCCCACCAGGAAGAGGAATTAACCAAAGGCTCAGCGTGCCGTGCCAGAACCAGATTAGGGCCTGAAGCAATCCTGCGGTGTTGCGACCAGCTCACAAGAAAGCGAGTTGAAGAAAGGAGCTCAGGGGCACTGTAATTCACAAACCTGCAGAGTTATAAATGACAGCTATCGTCCAAAAATATACTGAAGTAAGGCTGCCAAGAGGACTTGAAAGCGGGGCAGAATTGCAGGAAACCGATTTCAGGAGGTAGACTGGAATTGCAGTTAAAGCATAGGAAAAGAGGCAGAACGTCCACAATGATGCACTTGGCCAAAAAGGGCGTATGCGTTTTTTCCTGCAGGAAAAAACGCATACGCCCTTTTTGGCCAACCAAGCAAGCTTGCAAAGGAAATCTGCAGTACAATGAAGTCTCACTTCCCCCCGGTCAAAAGGGGCATCAGAAAAAAGTGTAAAATCCAGAAGGCAGGACAGGCCATGGAGAACTGGGAGCCTTGTTATGCTGATGGGCGGGATGTAAATTGCCAACAGCCACTCGGGAGAAGTGTATGGTGTTTCCTGAAACATCTAAAAAACAAAGCAACAGAGCCTAGGGCACTTCCACTTATGGTCCTATAGCTTAGGGAAATTAAAATCAAAAAGACACAGCCACCCCAAAGTTTGGGACGGCTCTGTTTACAAGAACCTCGTTTACGGTACAAGTTCAATATCGCAGAAAGTGAGTAATGGATAAAGAAGTTGTGGTACTTACGTACAATGCAATATCACTCAGCAATGAAATCTATGTCATCAGGCCCGTAGCAGCATAATGAGTGGATTCAGGTATGATGATTCTAACTGAAATAAGTCACACAGAAAAAGAAACATCATAAGATATCACTAATACACGGAATGTAAACTTGGCTACACAGGAACTGAATTACAAAACAGAACAGGGTCTCAAATTTAGAAAACCAACTTATGCTTGCTAAGGGGAAAGGTGAGTTGGGGTGCTGCCTAAAACCAGAGTTGAAATGAACACAGATAAAGTTCCTTAAGCCAAATATGGAATAGACAAGAGCTACTCCTTGCTCAACGAAATGGACTCAACACCCCATATTAAACGCCTAAGAATGTACCTGACTAGTAAGTATCTTAAAACCTATGGATTGCTATGTCTCCGAAAGAGAATCAAGCGTGTGTACAGGGGCATAAACGCAGCAGTGATAGGATTGGAGAGGTTCGGTGAGCAAATGAAGACCCTTTGAAGTCATATTGCATGGTACCCATTCCACGGGTCTCAACTCTCCAGGTTTAAGGGATTCTTCCTTCAGCTAAAACATGCATGTGGAACCCAGAGTATGATCCACCGTGTGATCGGGAGACGTGTTCAAATATGTCTCAGTTCTCGTCCCCTGGTACTCGGGTGCAACATTCCAGACGCTTTACTAACACTCTCCCGACTTGGAGAGTCAGTGCCTTTAACCTCCTGTTTGGCCCAGTTTGCAATTTCTGCGGAAGATGAACAGGAATAGGGAGAACCAATGAGAGACTAGCTGGAGGTGTCTGGACGGGCAAATTTAACTCTCATTTCCCACCAGGAAGAGGAATTAACCAAAGGCTCAGCGTGCCGTGCCAGAACCAGATTAGGGCCTGAAGCAATCCTGCGGTGTTGCGACCAGCTCACAAGAAAGCGAGTTGAAGAAAGGAGCTCAGGGGCACTGTAATTCACAAACCTGCAGAGTTATAAATGACAGCTATCGTCCAAAAATATACTGAAGTAAGGCTGCCAAGAGGACTTGAAAGCGGGGCAGAATTGCAGGAAACAGATTTCAGGAGGTAGACTGGAATTGCATTGAAAGCATAGGAAAAGAGGCAGAACGTCCACAATGATGCACTTGGCCAAAAAGGGCGTATGCGTTTTTTCCTGCAGGAAAAAACGCATACGCCCTTTTTGGCCAACCAAGCAAGCTTGCAAAGGAAATCTGCACTACAATGAAGTCTCACTTCCCCCCGGTCAAAAGGGGCATCAGAAAAAAGTGTAAAATCCAGAAGGCAGGACAGGCCATGGAGAACTGGGAGCCTTGTTATGCTGATGGGCGGGATGTAAATTGCCAACAGCCACTCGGGAGAAGTGTATGGTGTTTCCTGAAACATCTAAAAAACAAAGCAACAGAGCCTAGGGCACTTCCACTTATGGTCCTATAGTTTAGGGAAATTAAAATCAAAAAGACACAGCCACCCCAAAGTTTGGGACGGCTCTGTTTACAAGAACCTCGTTTACGGTACAAGTTCAATATCGCAGAAAGTGAGTAATGGATAAAGAAGTTGTGGTACTTACGTACAATGCAATATCACTCAGCAATGAAATCTATGTCATCAGGCCCGTAGCAGCATAATGAGTGGATTCAGGTATGATGATTCTAACTGAAATAAGTCACACAGAAAAAGAAACATCATAAGATATCACTAATACACGGAATGTAAACTTGGCTACACAGGAACTGAATTACAAAACAGAACAGGGTCTCAAATTTAGAAAACCAACTTATGCTTGCTAAGGGGAAAGGTGAGTTGGGGTGCTGCCTAAAACCAGAGATTGAAATGAACATAGATAAAGTTCCTTAAGCCAAATATGGAATAGACAAGAGCTACTCCTTGCTCAACGAAATGGACTCAACACCCCATATTAAACGCCTAAGAATGTACCTGACTAGTAAGTATCTTAAAACCTATGGATTGCTATGTCTCCGAAAGAGAATCAAGCGTGTGTACAGGGGCATAAACGCAGCAGTGATAGGATTGGAGAGGTTCGGTGAGCAAATGAAGACCCTTTGAAGTCATATTGCATGGTACCCATTCCACGGGTCTCAACTCTCCAGGTTTAAGGGATTCTTCCTTCAGCTAAAACATGCATGTGGAACCCAGAGTATGATCCACCGTGTGATCGGGAGACGTGTTCAAATATGTCTCAGTTCTCGTCCCCTGGTACTCGGGTGCAACATTCCAGACGCTTTACTAACACTCTCCCGACTTGGAGAGTCAGTGCCTTTAACCTCCTGTTTGGCCCAGTTTGCAATTTCTGCGGAAGATGAACAGGAATAGGGAGAACCAATGAGAGACTAGCTGGAGGTGTCTGGACGGGCAAATTTAACTCTCATTTCCCACCAGGAAGAGGAATTAACCAAAGGCTCAGCGTGCCGTGCCAGAACCAGATTAGGGCCTGAAGCAATCCTGCGGTGTTGCGACCAGCTCACAAGAAAGCGAGTTGAAGAAAGGAGCTCAGGGGCACTGTAATTCACAAACCTGCAGAGTTATAAATGACAGCTCTCGTCCAAAAATATACTGAAGTAAGGCTGCCAAGAGGACTTGAAAGCGGGGCAGAATTGCAGGAAACCGATTTCAGGAGGTAGACTGGAATTGCATTGAAAGCATAGGAAAAGAGGCAGAACGTCCACAATGATGCACTTGGCCAAAAAGGGCGTATGCGTTTTTTCCTGCAGGAAAAAACGCATACGCCCTTTTTGGCCAACCAAGCAAGCTTGCAAAGGAAATCTGCACTACAATGAAGTCTCACTTCCCCCCGGTCAAAAGGGGCATCAGAAAAAAGTGTAAAATCCAGAAGGCAGGACAGGCCATGGAGAACTGGGAGCCTTGTTATGCTGATGGGCGGGATGTAAATTGCCAACAGCCACTCGGGAGAAGTGTATGGTGTTTCCTGAAACATCTAAAAAACAAAGCAACAGAGCCTAGGGCACTTCCACTTATGGTCCTATAGCTTAGGGAAATTAAAATCAAAAAGACACAGCCACCCCAAAGTTTGGGACGGCTCTGTTTACAAGAACCTCGTTTACGGTACAAGTTCAATATCGCAGAAAGTGAGTAATGGATAAAGAAGTTGTGGTACTTACGTACAATGCAATATCACTCAGCAATGAAATCTATGTCATCAGGCCCGTAGCAGCATAATGAGTGGATTCAGGTATGATGATTCTAACTGAAATAAGTCACACAGAAAAAGAAACATCATAAGATATCACTAATACACGGAATGTAAACTTGGCTACACAGGAACTGAATTACAAAACAGAACAGGGTCTCAAATTTAGAAAACCAACTTATGCTTGCTAAGGGGAAAGGTGAGTTGGGGTGCTGCCTAAAACCAGAGTTGAAATGAACACAGATAAAGTTCCTTAAGCCAAATATGGAATAGACAAGAGCTACTCCTTGCTCAACGAAATGGACTCAACACCCCATATTAAACGCCTAAGAATGTACCTGACTAGTAAGTATCTTAAAACCTATGGATTGCTATGTCTCCGAAAGAGAATCAAGCGTGTGTACAGGGGCATAAACGCAGCAGTGATAGGATTGGAGAGGTTCGGTGAGCAAATGAAGACCCTTTGAAGTCATATTGCATGGTACCCATTCCACGGGTCTCAACTCTCCAGGTTTAAGGGATTCTTCCTTCAGCTAAAACATGCATGTGGAACCCAGAGTATGATCCACCGTGTGATCGGGAGACGTGTTCAAATATGTCTCAGTTCTCGTCCCCTGGTACTCGGGTGCAACATTCCAGACGCTTTACTAACACTCTCCCGACTTGGAGAGTCAGTGCCTTTAACCTCCTGTTTGGCCCAGTTTGCAATTTCTGCGGAAGATGAACAGGAATAGGGAGAACCAATGAGAGACTAGCTGGAGGTGTCTGGACGGGCAAATTTAACTCTCATTTCCCACCAGGAAGAGGAATTAACCAAAGGCTCAGCGTGCCGTGCCAGAACCAGATTAGGGCCTGAAGCAATCCTGCGGTGTTGCGACCAGCTCACAAGAAAGCGAGTTGAAGAAAGGAGCTCAGGGGCACTGTAATTCACAAACCTGCAGAGTTATAAATGACAGCTATCGTCCAAAAATATACTGAAGTAAGGCTGCCAAGAGGACTTGAAAGCGGGGCAGAATTGCAGGAAACAGATTTCAGGAGGTAGACTGGAATTGCATTGAAAGCATAGGAAAAGAGGCAGAACGTCCACAATGATGCACTTGGCCAAAAAGGGCGTATGCGTTTTTTCCTGCAGGAAAAAACGCATACGCCCTTTTTGGCCAACCAAGCAAGCTTGCAAAGGAAATCTGCACTACAATGAAGTCTCACTTCCCCCCGGTCAAAAGGGGCATCAGAAAAAAGTGTAAAATCCAGAAGGCAGGACAGGCCATGGAGAACTGGGAGCCTTGTTATGCTGATGGGCGGGATGTAAATTGCCAAGAGCCACTCGGGAGAAGTGTATGGTGTTTCCTGAAACATCTAAAAAACAAAGCAACAGAGCCTAGGGCACTTCCACTTATGGTCCTATAGTTTAGGGAAATTAAAATCAAAAAGACACAGCCACCCCAAAGTTTGGGACGGCTCTGTTTACAAGAACCTCGTTTACGGTACAAGTTCAATATCGCAGAAAGTGAGTAATGGATAAAGAAGTTGTGGTACTTACGTACAATGCAATATCACTCAGCAATGAAATCTATGTCATCAGGCCCGTAGCAGCATAATGAGTGGATTCAGGTATGATGATTCTAACTGAAATAAGTCACACAGAAAAAGAAACATCATAAGATATCACTAATACACGGAATGTAAACTTGGCTACACAGGAACTGAATTACAAAACAGAACAGGGTCTCAAATTTAGAAAACCAACTTATGCTTGCTAAGGGGAAAGGTGAGTTGGGGTGCTGCCTAAAACCAGAGATTGAAATGAACACAGATAAAGTTCCTTAAGCCAAATATGGAATAGACAAGAGCTACTCCTTGCTCAACGAAATGGACTCAACACCCCATATTAAACGCCTAAGAATGTACCTGACTAGTAAGTATCTTAAAACCTATGGATTGCTATGTCTCCGAAAGAGAATCAAGCGTGTGTACAGGGGCATAAACGCAGCAGTGATAGGATTGGAGAGGTTCGGTGAGCAAATGAAGACCCTTTGAAGTCATATTGCATGGTACCCATTCCACGGGTCTCAACTCTCCAGGTTTAAGGGATTCTTCCTTCAGCTAAAACATGCATGTGGAACCCAGAGTATGATCCACCGTGTGATCGGGAGACGTGTTCAAATATGTCTCAGTTCTCGTCCCCTGGTACTCGGGTGCAACATTCCAGACGCTTTACTAACACTCTCCCGACTTGGAGAGTCAGTGCCTTTAACCTCCTGTTTGGCCCAGTTTGCAATTTCTGCGGAAGATGAACAGGAATAGGGAGAACCAATGAGAGACTAGCTGGAGGTGTCTGGACGGGCAAATTTAACTCTCATTTCCCACCAGGAAGAGGAATTAACCAAAGGCTCAGCGTGCCGTGCCAGAACCAGATTAGGGCCTGAAGCAATCCTGCGGTGTTGCGACCAGCTCACAAGAAAGCGAGTTGAAGAAAGGAGCTCAGGGGCACTGTAATTCACAAACCTGCAGAGTTATAAATGACAGCTATCGTCCAAAAATATACTGAAGTAAGGCTGCCAAGAGGACTTGAAAGCGGGGCAGAATTGCAGGAAACCGATTTCAGGAGGTAGACTGGAATTGCATTGAAAGCATAGGAAAAGAGGCAGAACGTCCACAATGATGCACTTGGCCAAAAAGTGCGTATGCGTTTTTTCCTGCAGGAAAAAACGCATACGCCCTTTTTGGCCAACCAAGCAAGCTTGCAAAGGAAATCTGCACTACAATGAAGTCTCACTTCCCCCCGGTCAAAAGGGGCATCAGAAAAAAGTGTAAAATCCAGAAGGCAGGACAGGCCATGGAGAACTGGGAGCCTTGTTATGCTGATGGGCGGGATGTAAATTGCCAACAGCCACTCGGGAGAAGTGTATGGTGTTTCCTGAAACATCTAAAAAACAAAGCAACAGAGCCTAGGGCACTTCCACTTATGGTCCTATAGTTTAGGGAAATTAAAATCAAAAAGACACAGCCACCCCAAAGTTTGGGACGGCTCTGTTTACAAGAACCTCGTTTACGGTACAAGTTCAATATCGCAGAAAGTGAGTAATGGATAAAGAAGTTGTGGTACTTACGTACAATGCAATATCACTCAGCAATGAAATCTATGTCATCAGGCCCGTAGCAGCATAATGAGTGGATTCAGGTATGATGATTCTAACTGAAATAAGTCACACAGAAAAAGAAACATCATAAGATATCACTAATACACGGAATGTAAACTTGGCTACACAGGAACTGAATTACAAAACAGAACAGGGTCTCAAATTTAGAAAACCAACTTATGCTTGCTAAGGGGAAAGGTGAGTTGGGGTGCTGCCTAAAACCAGAGATTGAAATGAACACAGATAAAGTTCCTTAAGCCAAATATGGAATAGACAAGAGCTACTCCTTGCTCAACGAAATGGACTCAACACCCCATATTAAACGCCTAAGAATGTACCTGACTAGTAAGTATCTTAAAACCTATGGATTGCTATGTCTCCGAAAGAGAATCAAGCGTGTGTACAGGGGCATAAACGCAGCAGTGATAGGATTGGAGAGGTTCGGTGAGCAAATGAAGACCCTTTGAAGTCATATTGCATGGTACCCATTCCACGGGTCTCAACTCTCCAGGTTTAAGGGATTCTTCCTTCAGCTAAAACATGCATGTGGAACCCAGAGTATGATCCACCGTGTGATCGGGAGACGTGTTCAAATATGTCTCAGTTCTCGTCCCCTGGTACTCGGGTGCAACATTCCAGACGCTTTACTAACACTCTCCCGACTTGGAGAGTCAGTGCCTTTAACCTCCTGTTTGGCCCAGTTTGCAATTTCTGCGGAAGATGAACAGGAATAGGGAGAACCAATGAGAGACTAGCTGGAGGTGTCTGGACGGGCAAATTTAACTCTCATTTCCCACCAGGAAGAGGAATTAACCAAAGGCTCAGCGTGCCGTGCCAGAACCAGATTAGGGCCTGAAGCAATCCTGCGGTGTTGCGACCAGCTCACAAGAAAGCGAGTTGAAGAAAGGAGCTCAGGGGCACTGTAATTCACAAACCTGCAGAGTTATAAATGACAGCTCTCGTCCAAAAATATACTGAAGTAAGGCTGCCAAGAGGACTTGAAAGCGGGGCAGAATTGCAGGAAACCGATTTCAGGAGGTAGACTGGAATTGCATTGAAAGCATAGGAAAAGAGGCAGAACGTCCACAATGATGCACTTGGCCAAAAAGTGCGTATGCGTTTTTTCCTGCAGGAAAAAACGCATACGCCCTTTTTGGCCAACCAAGCAAGCTTGCAAAGGAAATCTGCACTACAATGAAGTCTCACTTCCCCCCGGTCAAAAGGGGCATCAGAAAAAAGTGTAAAATCCAGAAGGCAGGACAGGCCATGGAGAACTGGGAGCCTTGTTATGCTGATGGGCGGGATGTAAATTGCCAAGAGCCACTCGGGAGAAGTGTATGGTGTTTCCTGAAACATCTAAAAAACAAAGCAACAGAGCCTAGGGCACTTCCACTTATGGTCCTATAGTTTAGGGAAATTAAAATCAAAAAGACACAGCCACCCCAAAGTTTGGGACGGCTCTGTTTACAAGAACCTCGTTTACGGTACAAGTTCAATATCGCAGAAAGTGAGTAATGGATAAAGAAGTTGTGGTACTTACGTACAATGCAATATCACTCAGCAATGAAATCTATGTCATCAGGCCCGTAGCAGCATAATGAGTGGATTCAGGTATGATGATTCTAACTGAAATAAGTCACACAGAAAAAGAAACATCATAAGATATCACTAATACACGGAATGTAAACTTGGCTACACAGGAACTGAATTACAAAACAGAACAGGGTCTCAAATTTAGAAAACCAACTTATGCTTGCTAAGGGGAAAGGTGAGTTGGGGTGCTGCCTAAAACCAGAGATTGAAATGAACACAGATAAAGTTCCTTAAGCCAAATATGGAATAGACAAGAGCTACTCCTTGCTCAACGAAATGGACTCAACACCCCATATTAAACGCCTAAGAATGTACCTGACTAGTAAGTATCTTAAAACCTATGGATTGCTATGTCTCCGAAAGAGAATCAAGCGTGTGTACAGGGGCATAAACGCAGCAGTGATAGGATTGGAGAGGTTCGGTGAGCAAATGAAGACCCTTTGAAGTCATATTGCATGGTACCCATTCCACGGGTCTCAACTCTCCAGGTTTAAGGGATTCTTCCTTCAGCTAAAACATGCATGTGGAACCCAGAGTATGATCCACCGTGTGATCGGGAGACGTGTTCAAATATGTCTCAGTTCTCGTCCCCTGGTACTCGGGTGCAACATTCCAGACGCTTTACTAACACTCTCCCGACTTGGAGAGTCAGTGCCTTTAACCTCCTGTTTGGCCCAGTTTGCAATTTCTGCGGAAGATGAACAGGAATAGGGAGAACCAATGAGAGACTAGCTGGAGGTGTCTGGACGGGCAAATTTAACTCTCATTTCCCACCAGGAAGAGGAATTAACCAAAGGCTCAGCGTGCCGTGCCAGAACCAGATTAGGGCCTGAAGCAATCCTGCGGTGTTGCGACCAGCTCACAAGAAAGCGAGTTGAAGAAAGGAGCTCAGGGGCACTGTAATTCACAAACCTGCAGAGTTATAAATGACAGCTCTCGTCCAAAAATATACTGAAGTAAGGCTGCCAAGAGGACTTGAAAGCGGGGCAGAATTGCAGGAAACCGATTTCAGGAGGTAGACTGGAATTGCATTGAAAGCATAGGAAAAGAGGCAGAACGTCCACAATGATGCACTTGGCCAAAAAGGGCGTATGCGTTTTTTCCTGCAGGAAAAAACGCATACGCCCTTTTTGGCCAACCAAGCAAGCTTGCAAAGGAAATCTGCACTACAATGAAGTCTCACTTCCCCCCGGTCAAAAGGGGCATCAGAAAAAAGTGTAAAATCCAGAAGGCAGGACAGGCCATGGAGAACTGGGAGCCTTGTTATGCTGATGGGCGGGATGTAAATTGCCAACAGCCACTCGGGAGAAGTGTATGGTGTTTCCTGAAACATCTAAAAAACAAAGCAACAGAGCCTAGGGCACTTCCACTTATGGTCCTATAGTTTAGGGAAATTAAAATCAAAAAGACACAGCCACCCCAAAGTTTGGGACGGCTCTGTTTACAAGAACCTCGTTTACGGTACAAGTTCAATATCGCAGAAAGTGAGTAATGGATAAAGAAGTTGTGGTACTTACGTACAATGCAATATCACTCAGCAATGAAATCTATGTCATCAGGCCCGTAGCAGCATAATGAGTGGATTCAGGTATGATGATTCTAACTGAAATAAGTCACACAGAAAAAGAAACATCATAAGATATCACTAATACACGGAATGTAAACTTGGCTACACAGGAACTGAATTACAAAACAGAACAGGGTCTCAAATTTAGAAAACCAACTTATGCTTGCTAAGGGGAAAGGTGAGTTGGGGTGCTGCCTAAAACCAGAGATTGAAATGAACACAGATAAAGTTCCTTAAGCCAAATATGGAATAGACAAGAGCTACTCCTTGCTCAACGAAATGGACTCAACACCCCATATTAAACGCCTAAGAATGTACCTGACTAGTAAGTATCTTAAAACCTATGGATTGCTATGTCTCCGAAAGAGAATCAAGCGTGTGTACAGGGGCATAAACGCAGCAGTGATAGGATTGGAGAGGTTCGGTGAGCAAATGAAGACCCTTTGAAGTCATATTGCATGGTACCCATTCCACGGGTCTCAACTCTCCAGGTTTAAGGGATTCTTCCTTCAGCTAAAACATACATGTGGAACCCAGAGTATGATCCACCGTGTGATCGGGAGACGTGTTCAAATATGTCTCAGTTCTCGTCCCCTGGTACTCGGGTGCAACATTCCAGACGCTTTACTAACACTCTCCCGACTTGGAGAGTCAGTGCCTTTAACCTCCTGTTTGGCCCAGTTTGCAATTTCTGCGGAAGATGAACAGGAATAGGGAGAACCAATGAGAGACTAGCTGGAGGTGTCTGGACGGGCAAATTTAACTCTCATTTCCCACCAGGAAGAGGAATTAACCAAAGGCTCAGCGTGCCGTGCCAGAACCAGATTAGGGCCTGAAGCAATCCTGCGGTGTTGCGACCAGCTCACAAGAAAGCGAGTTGAAGAAAGGAGCTCAGGGGCACTGTAATTCACAAACCTGCAGAGTTATAAATGACAGCTCTCGTCCAAAAATATACTGAAGTAAGGCTGCCAAGAGGACTTGAAAGCGGGGCAGAATTGCAGGAAACCGATTTCAGGAGGTAGACTGGAATTGCATTGAAAGCATAGGAAAAGAGGCAGAACGTCCACAATGATGCACTTGGCCAAAAAGGGCGTATGCGTTTTTTCCTGCAGGAAAAAACGCATACGCCCTTTTTGGCCAACCAAGCAAGCTTGCAAAGGAAATCTGCACTACAATGAAGTCTCACTTCCCCCCGGTCAAAAGGGGCATCAGAAAAAAGTGTAAAATCCAGAAGGCAGGACAGGCCATGGAGAACTGGGAGCCTTGTTAT
The DNA here is from genome assembly GCF_964374135.1 of Grampus griseus. NCBI lineage: Eukaryota > Metazoa > Chordata > Mammalia > Artiodactyla > Delphinidae > Grampus > Grampus griseus. The sequence goes on from NW_028133368.1 coordinate 1,041,882, forward strand.
GCTGATGGGCGGGATGTAAATTGCCAAGAGCCACTCGGGAGAAGTGTATGGTGTTTCCTGAAACATCTAAAAAACAAAGCAACAGAGCCTAGGGCACTTCCACTTATGGTCCTATAGTTTAGGGAAATTAAAATCAAAAAGACACAGCCACCCCAAAGTTTGGGACGGCTCTGTTTACAAGAACCTCGTTTACGGTACAAGTTCAATATCGCAGAAAGTGAGTAATGGATAAAGAAGTTGTGGTACTTACGTACAATGCAATATCACTCAGCAATGAAATCTATGTCATCAGGCCCGTAGCAGCATAATGAGTGGATTCAGGTATGATGATTCTAACTGAAATAAGTCACACAGAAAAAGAAACATCATAAGATATCACTAATACACGGAATGTAAACTTGGCTACACAGGAACTGAATTACAAAACAGAACAGGGTCTCAAATTTAGAAAACCAACTTATGCTTGCTAAGGGGAAAGGTGAGTTGGGGTGCTGCCTAAAACCAGAGATTGAAATGAACACAGATAAAGTTCCTTAAGCCAAATATGGAATAGACAAGAGCTACTCCTTGCTCAACGAAATGGACTCAACACCCCATATTAAACGCCTAAGAATGTACCTGACTAGTAAGTATCTTAAAACCTATGGATTGCTATGTCTCCGAAAGAGAATCAAGCGTGTGTACAGGGGCATAAACGCAGCAGTGATAGGATTGGAGAGGTTCGGTGAGCAAATGAAGACCCTTTGAAGTCATATTGCATGGTACCCATTCCACGGGTCTCAACTCTCCAGGTTTAAGGGATTCTTCCTTCAGCTAAAACATGCATGTGGAACCCAGAGTATGATCCACCGTGTGATCGGGAGACGTGTTCAAATATGTCTCAGTTCTCGTCCCCTGGTACTCGGGTGCAACATTCCAGACGCTTTACTAACACTCTCCCGACTTGGAGAGTCAGTGCCTTTAACCTCCTGTTTGGCCCAGTTTGCAATTTCTGCGGAAGATGAACAGGAATAGGGAGAACCAATGAGAGACTAGCTGGAGGTGTCTGGACGGGCAAATTTAACTCTCATTTCCCACCAGGAAGAGGAATTAACCAAAGGCTCAGCGTACCGTGCCAGAACCAGATTAGGGCCTGAAGCAATCCTGCGGTGTTGCGGCCAGCTCACAAGAAAGCGAGTTGAAGAAAGGAGCTCAGGGGCACTGTAATTCACAAACCTGCAGAGTTATAAATGACAGCTATCGTCCAAAAATATACTGAAGTAAGGCTGCCAAGAGGACTTGAAAGCGGGGCAGAATTGCAGGAAACCGATTTCAGGAGGTAGACTGGAATTGCATTGAAAGCATAGGAAAAGAGGCAGAACGTCCACAATGATGCACTTGGCCAAAAAGGGCGTATGCGTTTTTTCCTGCAGGAAAAAACGCATACGCCCTTTTTGGCCAACCAAGCAAGCTTGCAAAGGAAATCTGCACTACAATGAAGTCTCACTTCCCCCCGGTCAAAAGGGGCATCAGAAAAAAGTGTAAAATCCAGAAGGCAGGACAGGCCATGGAGAACTGGGAGCCTTGTTATGCTGATGGGCGGGATGTAAATTGCCAACAGCCACTCGGGAGAAGTGTATGGTGTTTCCTGAAACATCTAAAAAACAAAGCAACAGAGCCTAGGGCACTTCCACTTATGGTCCTATAGTTTAGGGAAATTAAAATCAAAAAGACACAGCCACCCCAAAGTTTGGGACGGCTCTGTTTACAAGAACCTCGTTTACGGTACAAGTTCAATATCGCAGAAAGTGAGTAATGGATAAAGAAGTTGTGGTACTTACGTACAATGCAATATCACTCAGCAATGAAATCTATGTCATCAGGCCCGTAGCAGCATAATGAGTGGATTCAGGTATGATGATTCTAACTGAAATAAGTCACACAGAAAAAGAAACATCATAAGATATCACTAATACACGGAATGTAAACTTGGCTACACAGGAACTGAATTACAAAACAGAACAGGGTCTCAAATTTAGAAAACCAACTTATGCTTGCTAAGGGGAAAGGTGAGTTGGGGTGCTGCCTAAAACCAGAGATTGAAATGAACACAGATAAAGTTCCTTAAGCCAAATATGGAATAGACAAGAGCTACTCCTTGCTCAACGAAATGGACTCAACACCCCATATTAAACGCCTAAGAATGTACCTGACTAGTAAGTATCTTAAAACCTATGGATTGCTATGTCTCCGAAAGAGAATCAAGCGTGTGTACAGGGGCATAAACGCAGCAGTGATAGGATTGGAGAGGTTCGGTGAGCAAATGAAGACCCTTTGAAGTCATATTGCATGGTACCCATTCCACGGGTCTCAACTCTCCAGGTTTAAGGGATTCTTCCTTCAGCTAAAACATGCATGTGGAACCCAGAGTATGATCCACCGTGTGATCGGGAGACGTGTTCAAATATGTCTCAGTTCTCGTCCCCTGGTACTCGGGTGCAACATTCCAGACGCTTTACTAACACTCTCCCGACTTGGAGAGTCAGTGCCTTTAACCTCCTGTTTGGCCCAGTTTGCAATTTCTGCGGAAGATGAACAGGAATAGGGAGAACCAATGAGAGACTAGCTGGAGGTGTCTGGACGGGCAAATTTAACTCTCATTTCCCACCAGGAAGAGGAATTAACCAAAGGCTCAGCGTGCCGTGCCAGAACCAGATTAGGGCCTGAAGCAATCCTGCGGTGTTGCGACCAGCTCACAAGAAAGCGAGTTGAAGAAAGGAGCTCAGGGGCACTGTAATTCACAAACCTGCAGAGTTATAAATGACAGCTATCGTCCAAAAATATACTGAAGTAAGGCTGCCAAGAGGACTTGAAAGCGGGGCAGAATTGCAGGAAACCGATTTCAGGAGGTAGACTGGAATTGCAGTTAAAGCATAGGAAAAGAGGCAGAACGTCCACAATGATGCACTTGGCCAAAAAGGGCGTATGCGTTTTTTCCTGCAGGAAAAAACGCATACGCCCTTTTTGGCCAACCAAGCAAGCTTGCAAAGGAAATCTGCACTACAATGAAGTCTCACTTCCCCCCGGTCAAAAGGGCCATCAGAAAAAAGTGTAAAATCCAGAAGGCAGGACAGGCCATGGAGAACTGGGAGCCTTGTTATGCTGATGGGCGGGATGTAAATTGCCAACAGCCACTCGGGAGAAGTGTATGGTGTTTCCTGAAACATCTAAAAAACAAAGCAACAGAGCCTAGGGCACTTCCACTTATGGTCCTATAGCTTAGGGAAATTAAAATCAAAAAGACACAGCCACCCCAAAGTTTGGGACGGCTCTGTTTACAAGAACCTCGTTTACGGTACAAGTTCAATATCGCAGAAAGTGAGTAATGGATAAAGAAGTTGTGGTACTTACGTACAATGCAATATCACTCAGCAATGAAATCTATGTCATCAGGCCCGTAGCAGCATAATGAGTGGATTCAGGTATGATGATTCTAACTGAAATAAGTCACACAGAAAAAGAAACATCATAAGATATCACTAATACACGGAATGTAAACTTGGCTACACAGGAACTGAATTACAAAACAGAACAGGGTCTCAAATTTAGAAAACCAACTTATGCTTGCTAAGGGGAAAGGTGAGTTGGGGTGCTGCCTAAAACCAGAGTTGAAATGAACACAGATAAAGTTCCTTAAGCCAAATATGGAATAGACAAGAGCTACTCCTTGCTCAACGAAATGGACTCAACACCCCATATTAAACGCCTAAGAATGTACCTGACTAGTAAGTATCTTAAAACCTATGGATTGCTATGTCTCCGAAAGAGAATCAAGCGTGTGTACAGGGGCATAAACGCAGCAGTGATAGGATTGGAGAGGTTCGGTGAGCAAATGAAGACCCTTTGAAGTCATATTGCATGGTACCCATTCCACGGGTCTCAACTCTCCAGGTTTAAGGGATTCTTCCTTCAGCTAAAACATGCATGTGGAACCCAGAGTATGATCCACCGTGTGATCGGGAGACGTGTTCAAATATGTCTCAGTTCTCGTCCCCTGGTACTCGGGTGCAACATTCCAGACGCTTTACTAACACTCTCCCGACTTGGAGAGTCAGTGCCTTTAACCTCCTGTTTGGCCCAGTTTGCAATTTCTGCGGAAGATGAACAGGAATAGGGAGAACCAATGAGAGACTAGCTGGAGGTGTCTGGACGGGCAAATTTAACTCTCATTTCCCACCAGGAAGAGGAATTAACCAAAGGCTCAGCGTGCCGTGCCAGAACCAGATTAGGGCCTGAAGCAATCCTGCGGTGTTGCGACCAGCTCACAAGAAAGCGAGTTGAAGAAAGGAGCTCAGGGGCACTGTAATTCACAAACCTGCAGAGTTATAAATGACAGCTATCGTCCAAAAATATACTGAAGTAAGGCTGCCAAGAGGACTTGAAAGCGGGGCAGAATTGCAGGAAACCGATTTCAGGAGGTAGACTGGAATTGCATTGAAAGCATAGGAAAAGAGGCAGAACGTCCACAATGATGCACTTGGCCAAAAAGGGCGTATGCGTTTTTTCCTGCAGGAAAAAACGCATACGCCCTTTTTGGCCAACCAAGCAAGCTTGCAAAGGAAATCTGCACTACAATGAAGTCTCACTTCCCCC